>NW_027397162.1:64334-127826 GCF_003265705.2 Callorhinus ursinus | reverse complement strand
TCCGCACCTGTGCTCCTGTGCCCTGTTGCACCTGCAGCCCTCTGCACCTGCAGCCCTCCGCACTTGCAACCCTCCACACCTGTGCTCCTGCGCCCCTCTGCACCTGCAGCCCTCTGAACCTGTGCTCCATTGCCCTATTGCACCTGCGCCCTCCTGCACCTGCACTCCTCTGCACCTCCGGCCCTCCGCACCTGATCCAGAGCCAGGCCGTGATGAGTACATGAGTGAATAAAGCTACTCTCCAAGCCTGCATTCTTTCTCCCATTGACTAGAATCCCCTCCCCTTTTAAACAAATATTTAGAATAATAGACATTCCTTGAGCACTGAGCATGTACGAGGCGCGGAGCTAATTTCTTTACCTATTTTCATCCACCTAATCCTCACAACTCCAGGACGTGGTACTGTATTATCCCCATTTTTAAGATAAGAGAATGAGGGCACAGAGTTCACGTCACTTGCCTAAGGTCACACAGATCCTAAGTAGCCAAGCCAAGATTCGAACCCAGGCAGTCTGGCCCTGGAGCCTATGCTCTTAACCATCATGGTATCGATGTATACCTCAGTGGAAACAGAGATCCCCAGGTGGCCACCCAACTGGCAAGTGAAAGGGCCGCTTCCAACATTCATAGCATCCCTTCGTTCATCCCTTCACATAACACACGAACACTCCGAGTGTGCTGTATGGCCACAAGAATGCTGTGTGAACACCACCACCACTCATGGACAGTCAGGAGCACACAGCCATAAGGGGCTGGCTGTGTGGCTCTCTGGTGTTGGGGCTCCTTCATGTGCTGGGTGGACTCTGGCTTGTCAGCTCGCCTGAGGTGGCTTTTCTCAGAGGACTGGGGTGACTCGGCACTGCTCTACTATCTTGCATCGTCCTGAGGCTAGCCTGGGCGTAGCCTCACTCGTGGGGGCGGGAGAGGCACGAGACAGAAGGCAGTGCTGATTGCACAAGCATTTCTGAAGCTTCTGCTTCTATCACACTTGGCCGACACCCCACTGGCCACAGCAAGTTCCATGGCCAAGCGAAGATTCGGAACAGGAGCGCACCGCGCAGCCACGTAGCAAAGGGTGTGGATATGGGGCAGGGTGAAGGAGCCCAGGCCTTATTTGCAAGCTGACACAACACAGGACTCTGAACACAGCCCAAACTTCTGTCGGCTTTCCACCTACTGTCCTGGGCCAAGTGAAGGACCAGGCCCTGGGTGAATACCAACGGGGCTTTGGGTTTCAGGAACCTGTGATCTTCAGGGATGTGGCCATGTACTTCACCCAGAAGGAGTGGCAGCTGCTGGAGCCTGCTCAGAAGGACCTGTACAGAGAGGTGATGCTGGAGAACTATGGGAACCTGGCCTCCTTGGGTAAGGACAGCGCCCCCACAGTTCAGAAGCCTTGGATGAGCTCTGCCCTAGGACTGGTCTCGGCGCACTAAGGTTTGGTGGTATTGGCTTCCCTCTAAACCTGCGTCTGCTTTTGCGGTCTCGGGACAGCCGCGAGCAGCCTCGGAGGCACCGGCGTTGTAATTCACTCGCAACCGAAATGGTCGCATGGTCGGCCCTGGGTGTTCCGTCCTAAAGTCTGACTTTTGCTCTGACTGGAGCTGGCTTCGGTCACGTGAGCACAGCTAAACCACTCGCAGTGGCCAATGCAACAGGAAGAGGCTGATGGGCTGTCGTGCTCTTTGAGGGTGGGCTCTGCTCTCTGGGGACCACGGGGCTACCCCCCCATAGAACTTTGTGCTGGTGTGATGGGGAGGGGGAGGCTGGCGAGGCAGTTGCCCGATGCTCCCTCTGGAGGTCCTTTGTATCATTGCGCTATTGTCATTTAGAATGAGAAATATATATTTGGTCTCCCTCCTGTTTCTAGCACAGAACTCCTAAAACCTTTTGAATTTCTGAACTGGTGAGAGGAATAAAGGTGTCTTTCGCTATGTTAATGAGGTGCCTTTGGGATAACGCCTCAGGATGAGGGCTGGTTACCAGGGAAGCCAACATTCAGTCTCACGCCCCTGACCTCCGGAGAGGGGAGAGGGACTGGAGGCTGAATCAGTCACCAATGGCCAATGATTTAATCAATTTGTCTCTGTAATTAAGCCTCCACAAAACCCCCGAAGGACAGAGCTTCCAGGATGGTGAGCAAGTGGAGATCTGTGTGGCGTCAGAGGGCATGGACGTCCCACACGCTTTCTCCACACCTGGCCCTACACATCTCTTCCATCTCCTGTTCCTGAGTTATATTCTTTTATAACAAACCGGTGATCTAGTGAATAAGGCGTTTCTCTGAGTTCCGTGAGGTGCTCTAGCAAATTCATCAAACCCAAGAAGGGGGTCGGTTGCAACCTCCAATCCATAGCCTGACAGTCAGAGGGACAGGTGACAACTTGGATTTGTGATTGGTGTCTGAATTTGGGGGGGGTGTCAGTCTTGTGGGAACCTGTGGGATGCAACCCTACCTCCAGGTAGTGTCAGAATTGAGTTGAATTGTAGGACCCCAGCTGTGTTGGAGAGAATTGCTTGGTGTGTGTGTGTGTGTGTGTGTGTGTGTGTGTGTGTGTGTGTAGGAAACCCACACTCTGGGATTGGGAACAGAACATAAACACACTTCTTCTTTCTGTGCAAACTCTTGGTCTGGAATGGGGGTCTGGGAGGCATCCAGCACTTCTTTCCTTCTCTGGAGCAGGGTATCGGCTCTTCAAACCCAAGCTGATCACCAGGTTAGAGCAAGGAGACGAGCCCTGTGTCAAGGAGAGAGATGTCCCTCGAGACCCCCAGCAAGGCGGTGCTGGGATCAGCGAGAGCTGCATCTCCACAGGTGAGTAGGAGGAGACGCCATGGCAGTCTCCACGAGAAATTCTCCCCAAAGGCGCAGCACGCTGAGGCGTGTAAGGAGAAGGGAGAAGCCTGCAGGGCATGTTTCCTTCCAGGAACACTTTTCCATTACTCTCGCCTCTTGGGATCTCATTCCTGCACTCCTTCCTTCACCACAGCCTCCGTATCAGACTCAGGCTGCCATCAACTGACACCCTAACTCAGGGCCTTTGCACTGGCTGCTGCCTCTGCCCTCAGTCCCCTCCCCAGGGTTTTTCCCTGATTGCTTCAGCGAGCATCTGTTCACTTTCCTCCTTGTATGCATGTGTCGATGTCTTTGTTGTTAAAAAGATGTTCACAGCAGTTCTTTGGTGCAGGCTGGTCAGCACTGGACATAAATCCTTAAGATTATCACCCCTGGGTAGCCCTCTGTTGACTTGGAAAAACAACAGCATGTTTCTGGGGCAGCAAAACTATCCCCCATCAGCATCTGAATCTCAAGAATATAGGAGAATAGAGAGAGAGTTTTTCCTTTAAGATAATACATGGAATTAAGGGGCCCCTGGGTGGCTCAGTCAGTTAAGCAACTGACTCTTGGTTTCACTCAGGTCATGATCTCCGGTCCTGGGATCAAGCCCCATGCTGAACGCAGAGTCTGCTTAGAGTTTCTCTCTCCTTCCCCCTCTGCCCCTCCCCACCGTGTGCTCTCGAGCACTCTCTCTCTCTAAAATAAATAAATAAAACTTTAAAAATAAAGATAATACATGGATTTAATAAGAATCCCAAATAGAGGGGCTCCTGGGTGGCTCAATTGGTTAAGCTTCTGCCTTCGGCTGGGGTCATGATCCCAGGGTCTTGGGATCGAGGCCCATATCTGGCTCCCTGCTCAGCCGGGAGTCTGCTTCTCCCTCTGCCACTCCCCCTGCTTGTGCTCTCTCTGTCAAATAAATAAATAAAATCTTAAAAAAAAAAACCACCCAAGGAGTAACCAGGTGTTTTCATTAAAATAACAATAATAGTAAGCCTCTTTCTCATTCCAGCTTTTATTTCCCCAGTTTCAATTTTTTTAAAGATTTTATTTATTCATTTGACAGAGAGAGAGCACAAGCAGGGGGGCGGCAGAGGGAGAGGGAGAAGCAGACTCCCCGCTGAGCAGGGGATGTTCATAGCAGCTCAATTACTAATGGTCCCAAAGAGGGAACTCCCTAAATGTGTATCAACAATAAAAAAGTTAAACACATTGTGGTATAGTCACACTATGGGACCCTATAAGCAATGCAAATGAATGACTTGCGACTGCATGCAACAATCCAGATGAATCTCATAGACAGAACAGTTTAGTGAAAGAAACCAGACACCAAAGGGTGCATGCTATAAGGTTGCATTTATATAATGTACAAAAGGGGCCAAAGCCAATCTATGCTACTGGATGTCAGGGTCTCAATTTCCAAGAGGAAGAGGGTCATTGGAGGGAATGGACTGAGGGCTGGGGTCGAGGAGGGTGGCTCTAGGGTTCTGTTTCTCGATCTTAATCTTTGCGCTGGACAGGTGAATGAGTTCACCTTGTGAATTCTCTCTTTTCCCCTAGCTAGACTCACAAAAATATGTTATTCCACTTATTTACAGAGAGAATCACATCATTTTAGTGATAAGGGAACATTAAGAACTAACCATGCTTCTGGGGTAACGCATGGCCGCTGACTCGCACGGGGTTCACGGACTATAAATGATAGCTTATAAAATAGTTACATTTAGTACAGAACATTCGGTATCACTTTTCCCTTCAATCTATAGATCAGCTCTTGATTTATTTCTGGAACATTTCATTACTCATCTCTAAGTAATTATTAATAGAGGATTTTTTTTTTCTATTTTCTGTGCCGACTCATTTCTGCATTGATTCTTTTTCCTACTTTATTTCCATTTCATTTGAACTGGCTGTCTTTTCTTTTTCCATCCTTATTAGGATAGAGTTGTGTGAGCTTATTGTGATATAATGCTGTGTAGGCTTAAGGTGCGTAACATGATAATTTGATCCATGTATATATAATGAAATGATTATGGCAATAAAGTTAGAGAACACCTTCATCCCCTCACATAATTACCTTTTTTTTTTTTTTTTGGTGGCATGATGTGAATTCTAATCACACCATGCACTTATGATTTGTATGCTTTTTTTGTATGTATTTTATACTGAGACAAAACATTTTCAACCAAAGATAAAGACAATGGCACTAAAAAAAAAGAGAGAGAGATTTACATTCTGAATCCCTTTCAGACAAGAAGACATGGCTTGTGCCGAAGACCACATTTCCAAAGCCAGGCACCTCTACGAGGCCATCCCTGGGGAAGGCAAAGGAAATGGCCCAAAGGGGCGCTAGGACGGAAAGGACTTTGGAAACCGAGGACAGGCCCCTGAGGAGCAAGCAAAAAGCTGGCCCCAGGCTGGCCGCGGACTCGTGCAAAAAAATCCTCCCTAGAAAGAAAAAGCATGAATCCACGGCCATGACGAGATGCCTGGGTCGTCCACCACCACCAACGACATCCCAGAGCACCCCTCGAGGAAAGAAGACCCTGAAAAGAGATATTAATGGAAAAACACAGGCGCCAGGCTTCCCAAGGCATGGTCGTCCAAGAATCCAAAGGGGGAAGGCACACTTTAAATGTAAAGAATGTGGGAAAACCTTCAACCAGACCCTCCACCTCATTGAGCATGAGCGGATCCACACGGGAGAGAAGCCCCACAAATGCGACGAGTGTGGGAAGTCCTTCCGGCACAGCTCCTACTTTTTCACTCACTATAGGATTCACACCGGAGAGCGGCCCTACAAGTGTAAGGAGTGTGGGAAAGCCTTCAACAGCAGCTCCACACTGAGCAGCCACCACAGGACCCACACGGGGGAGAAGCCCTTCAAATGTGAGGAGTGTGGGAAAACCTTCAAGCAGAGCACGAAGCTCACTCGTCACCGGAGGGTGCACACTGGGGAGAAGCCCTACCAGTGCAGTGAGTGTGAGAAATCCTTTGGCCGCAGCTCCTCCCTGACGGAGCACAAGAGAATTCACACAGGAGAGAAGCCGTACCACTGCAAAGTGTGTGGGAAAGCCTTCAGATGCAACTCTCACCTTTTCGAGCACCATCGGATTCATCAGGAGGAGAAGTCCTACCAGTGTGAGCAGTGTGGAAAGTACTTCCGGAATAGCTCCCACCTGTCGGAACACAGGAGGGTTCACCAGCTGGGGCCCCCGGAGCAATGCCGGGAGTGTGGGAGAACCTTCCGGCGCAGGGCGGCCCTTCTCAAGCATCAGAAAAGCCACACAGAGAATCATACTTACCAGTGTGAGGGATGCGGGAAGGCCTTGCGGTGTAAGTCAAGCATTCAGAGACACCAGAGGATGCATGCTGGTCAGAAGCCTTACGTGTGCTCTGAGTGTGGGAAAGCTTTCACCGACAGCTCTACCCTTACCAATCACCGCAAAATCCATGCCACAGGGAAACTGCACGCATGCCCCAAATGTGGGAGGGCCTTCAAGCAGCTCTCGTCCCTGGTGCTCCACCAGAAAGTGCATGCTAGAAAGGGACAGTGAGCTCCCTGTGTGAGGGAGCCCTCAGCCAGGACCCACGCCTTCGTAATCCCCAGAGAAGTCACAATGACAGATGCAAACTGTGTGAGTGGAGATTCCCTGCGCCTCTCATCAGAGGTTCCCTAGCCGACCAGGGGTCCTCATTCAGGGGACAGCTCTACGTGGCCCCCACCTGAGATGTTTGGGGAGTGGCTGGGGATATTTTCGGTTGTCCCAACCTGTTGGGGCCACTGGCAGTAATGGATAGAGGCCATTAATCCTCTGAACCCTATGATGCGCCAGACACCTCCATCTACAAGGACTGTTCCGGCCCCAAATATCAGTAGTGGCACTACGAGTAATTAAATTTGAGAAGGAATTCAGGAATAGTTTTCTGCGTGGTCCACTACAGTAACCACTAAACGGTGTGTGGCTATTAACATTTAAATGAACCAAACATAAATAAAAGGTATAATGTTTTCTCAGCTGCACCCAGCCACGATTCAGTGGCCAAACTCGCCGGCGGGTGCTGAATCGAACAGCACAGATAGAGAACATACCCATTGTTGCGGAAGGTTCTGGTTGGGCCCTGGCTTGGATCTTTTATCAAAATTATCATGCAGCATCGCCGCCAGGAAAGCGAGTGTGGGGTTCAACTATCCAGGAAGGAAGACAGCACAGCCAAATGTAGCGCTCCATGAATGGCTTTTGAGACTATGTTGGCCCCCACGGATGGTTCTGTGGGCACTCTGATGTCTCGGGACTGGCCAGCATCCTGCTCACAGGACATCTCCTTCTGTCTGGAGCAGAACAGCCAATAGATCGCTGAAAATGCTGCACCTCACCTGCCACGCGTGGTGTTGAGCACTTTACACAGCCTCCTGGAATTCTCTCTGGAGTCCTATAAAATAGGAACAGATATCATCCCATGTTGTAGCTGAGAAAATGAGGCTCAGGAGAGCTTTTTTTTTTTTTTTTAAAGATTATTTCATATTTTGCACATGAATCAAGATAGTCCTGCTATTTTTATATTCCATGCTTTCGAATTCATATCATTTGAATTTTCACAAAATGTATCTTTAAAAAAAAGTATAGGTGTTTACATTTCTGTTCAGACTGCCCTTTTGGGCAGAGAGCAGCTTGGCTTTACCTATGGCAGGAGCAGGCACAGAGGAGACTCTGGATCAGGGGTGGGCAAACGAGGACCAACCCAGCCTGTGGCCTGTTTTTGTAAATAAAGTGTTATTGGCATGCAGCCACGTATTGTCTATGACTGCTTCCATGCAAAGCCAAGTAATTACAACAGAGACCGGATGGTCCATAAAGCCTAAAATATTTGCTCTGAGACCCTTGGCAAAAAAGTTGACTGATCCCTGCTCTGAATAGCTGACAAATTGAAATGAATGAGGGTGAAGTGTGGGAGTGGTTAGCAAAGGAAGAGAGATAAACCCTCCAACTTTTGTGACTATGACTCGGAGTGTAAAAGATATTCTGTATTGCAGTACAGCCCATGTGTGTGTATTTTCTATGTGTGTGTGAACGTATGTTTGTGCATACGTGAAGGATAAGTTTAAAGCAACACTGTTTACCCTTATTGTATGCACACACCAATTCCCTTTCACTTAAAAAGTCCTGGTCACAACCTTCTAAATCGATTTCACCAACCAACATGGGGTGCAACCCCCAGCTTGAAAAGCCCTGACTTGGTGACGGGACAATGTAACATATTGCCTCCTTTTTGAGAGGTCAGATGTCTCAGGCCTCCAAGCGGGTCAGTGGTTGGCATCACTGTTGGAGAATTTATCAGAAAGCCGAAAGTAGAGAGTGCCACCATGTTCAGGGTGTGGCTTTGTGCTTGCTCCCAGAGCAACTTGGCAGATAGGCAGACCCAGGTTCTCTAGATTGCTTTCATGACCCCCAGAGCATTTCCTTCCGAGCACTAGGAGATAGACTAAGGGTGAGGATGGAGGATCTCCAAGAACTCTGCTGGGGCTTTAAGAGGGAGCCGTCTGGGGCACCTGGGTGGCTCAGTTGGTTAAGTGTCTGCCTTAAGCTCAGGTCCTGATCCCAGATCCCAGCATCTTGGGATTGAGCCCCAGGTTGGGCTCTCTGCTCAGTGGGGAATCTGCTTCTCCCACTTCCTCTGCCCCTCCCCCTGCTTGTGCTTACACACACACACACACACACACACACACACACACACTCTCAGATAAATAAATAAAATCTTAAAAAAAAAAAGAGGGACCCATCTTTGGCCGTGTGGCTGCATCCTCTTGGAAATTATCTCAGGAGTAGGGCTGGGTGGTTTGGGAAGGAGTACCTGTGGCAGATGCTCATTCTTGGGGTTCTTCTTGTCTGTGAGACATTTGTGGAGGTGGGAGGAGTTGAGGAGATCCCTCCAGGATGAGGGAAGAATGTGAACATACCCACTACATTCCTGGTTGCAAATAACAGGAACCCAACTCACACTAGCTTAAATGAAACCAACATCAATAAAAGGAATGTATTGGCTCACACACCAGGGAAGCTTCCTTGCTCGAAGTTATCTTTAACTTTAGGGATTGGAATGGAGAACTTGGTGCAGACAGGACCCCATGGCACATCCCTCATCTCTGGTCCTCTCTGCAAATCTTTGCCTTGTCCTTCTTTCAGCAAACAGGAGTATTCTCTACCAACCCGGAAGCACAGCTACCAGAGGTCCCAGAGGCCCACCCTAGGGGAGAGAGAGTGTGTCTTTCCCCCACAGACTCTGAATCAATATCAGTAAGGCTGCAATAGATTGGTGGAGGGATTAGGAGAACTATTCGATTTATCAGTTTTTTCTTGGGGTGATTATAGTAAGGATGTGTCACTTTTGAAGAGGACTTTAAAAAGGAAGAATAAACAATCCCTCTGGCTGGAGGGGGAGAGTGAATACAGGTATGGAGACACCTCACCAAAGCTAGAGGTAATGGTGACCTCTGTGTGTGTGTGTGTGTGTGTGTGTGTGTGTGTGTCCAGTATGTGGCTGAGCAGGTGGATGTGTTCCTGCACATTCCTGGATGTCTGTGGGTCTTCATTCTTACAAGTAGGCCCGAGGGCGTGATTCTGAACGTTTGATAGAGTGCTGTTGTGTTTGCGAATGCCTGAGAGGGTCGCCCTGTGCTGGGGTCACCGTGTGTGCAATGATAGTGCAGGGCCAGCCCTGCACGCAAGCACCCCTGGTCGGGTAGCAGCGGGACCCTCGCCAGAGCGCAGCTAGCAGGCATGAGGGCTGCGACCTTGGCATCCCCTCCCTGGGCAGGGATTGGTCTGTTTCTGGAAGGCCCATGCCAGGCCCCGGGGCTGGAGTCCTGGGGAAGGGTTGGGGGAAAGCCCCTCTATGTTGGTGCCCTAGAAGACCCCAGGCGCCCGGACAGGGCTCCAGGGAAAGTGGGGGCCAGAGAGGAGGTGGGGGAAGAAGCCTCCTGCCCCTCCACCTGTGAACACAGTCACATTGTCAGCAGCACCAGGACAGCCCATGTCCTTCTCTGGCCCTGCTTGAATCACTTGCCCTGGGAGCGCAAATGGGGGCGGTGGGGGTGGGGAGTGTCCCTGAGCTTTGTGAGAGCACGTTCTTTTCACACACTCTTTGTCTGGGGTTAGTCTCTGGGCCTGTGTGTGGTGAGGGGGCCCTAGGCAGGCAACCAGAGAGGCTCTGAGCCCGCCTGCCCCGCCCCTGCCCAGCGGGAAAGCAGGAGCCAAGTCAGACTGGGGACTGGGACCTGGAAAGACAGTCTGTGGTTGCTGCCCTGCTCTGAAGGGACCCACGCGCTGTGCTCTAGGGCTGGGGTGCTGATCTGGGGCTGGCCCGGTGGCAGCGAGTTCCGGATGAGGATCAGGATCCGGATAGGAATCAGGATTGATCAGGATCCCCAGCCTCTTCGGGAAGCACAGAGGGGTCTTGGTGGAAGAAGCGGAGGCCCCGCAGAGCAGGAATCCTGCTCTCGGGGTCGCAGGGGCTCCACCCAGCTGCCTAGGAGCACCTGCCATGGGTGTGGGCGGCATGGAGCCCCGCAGAGGACCACAGACTCATCCCGAGGATTGCTGGCACTTTCCAGGCCACTTCCCAGCTGCCGGCCACTCTGAATTGCGTGGATTCCTCCTGCCACCTGCAGGAGAGGAGACCGGAGGGGACACACAACACTGGGACCAGCCCAGAGCAGACGGCTGGGGGCACCCTGCATGCTACTGTGGCAGGGGAGGAAGGGCACACCGGGGGGGATTCAAGACACGGGACAGGTCACTTAGGAGTCAGGGCAACAAGTTATGGACTTGGCTGCTGGGGCACAGGAGGAGTTTAGGGGAGAGTCCCGAGGGAGGTTTGCGGGGGTGGGGGTGGGGGTTGGTGACTGGAGCGCCAGCCTGGGCGGGGGCGGGGGTGGAATGCTGCTCTTGGGGGCGTCCACGGAGGACACATGTGAAGACTCGAGGAGGAGCAAGTCACCAGCAAACCAGCCTTGGAACCTCCAGTGAGTGCGTGAGCGCGCCCTGCCTGGTGTGGGGGCTGGGAGACAGCGCAGGGTGCACAGCTAGAAGGGCGCACGGGGGTGCGGGGGTGCGGGGGGGGCGTGGTGGGGAGAGGCCCTGAGTGAGAGCCCATGGGCCCCGTCCCTGGAGAGAGAGCAGGGCGTCTGCGAGTCCTGGAGGGGGACCTGGAGATTCGGGATGGGCGTCCGCAGACGCGCGTGTCTCCATGTGTGTGAGCCTGTGTGCGCCAGAGGGCTGCCGAGCATGTGCATGTGTGACTGCACACGTGTGTGTGCACTTGCCCGAGGGTGTCTGTTTTCCCAGTAGGCTTCCCAGGCAGGAAGAGAGGGTCAGAGTTTTGGAAAGTAGGCCAATAGGAGGGTGCAGGTCTGTGCGTCTGCGCATGCGCCAGGCTCTTGGGACTCAGTTGGCGTCTGGGAGTCATGGTGCGTCTGGCGCTCCTGCCTGCGCCCGGCCCCCATAGCCCAGCCACCCGTGATCCACGGATCCAGGCGCCTGTGCCCCTGTTGCTCCAGAGCATGACGTCTGTGGCCCGCGGACCTCCCCTAGCAACTGAGCTTGGCCTTTCCCTGGAAGGCCCGGCCCAGGCCCAGCAGCTGGGCTTGTGGTGGAAGTTACTTGGGTGTTTGGGGGTATGCGGCGGGGACGGGTTGGGGGTGTGTGTGTGTGGGTGGGGGGGAGGGCGGAGGGGAGACCTCTCTGTGACCCCGGGGGCAGGGCCAGTGAGGCAGGGCAGCAGGGGGCCAGAGAGAAGGTGGAGGGGGAGGCCCCCCGACCCTCAGCCCCTAATAACAATAAAACTGTAGGCAGCGTTATCAACTGCCCAAACTCTGTCTCAGGCTGCTTTAATGAATGAACGCGAGCGTCCTGTGTCATTATATCCTGGGCTCACACTCGGTCTCCTGCACCATTTTCATCTCTTGGATGTGTGCCTGCACGTGTGGGGCGTGGGGGTGGGGGGAGAGGGGAGAGGTGTGCCTGGGGCCCCTTCGTTGGTGATGTCTTCATCCAGCCAGGTCTCCTGGGTGAGCCCTCCTGGGCCCTGAAATCCAGGGCGCAGAGCAGAGCGGAGCACACCCAGGGGCGGGGGCCTGGTACCTAAATCAGCCCCTGCCACTCCCAGAGGGCCGATGGCACTGCTAATGGGGGAGGGGGCTCTGCCGCAGGGAGCTGGGGCTGCAGGACCTTGGCAGAAGGGTCCCGGGAGATCGGCAGGGACGGTGTCCCCTTCCGGCTTGGGGACAAGAGGCAGTGCTGGGGTGAAGCTAAGACCAGTGTGCACGCGGGCCTCAGAGTCCAGCCCAGGGCCCAGGTGTCGCCTCTGCGGGTGGGCAGCCCTTCTCTGAACACCTGCGAACAGCTGAACGACTCCAGCTCCCGTGCTTTCTCGGGCCAAGTGCCGCAGAGCAGACCGCAGGGGACAGAGGACGATGGGGCCGGCCCGCAAGAGGACAGGCCTGAGGGTCTGGGGACCTGGGGACAGGTGCGGAGGCCTTGAAGAGGCGGGAGGGTCAGGCCACGGCTCACGGCCGTCTGATGGTTGGAGGTGGAGGGTCTTCGGGGGCCTCCGGGGCTGTGGAGAGGTCAACTGCGCATCAGGGGAGACAGTGGCCCACGCGGCCAGCTGGGACACAGGAGAACGAATCTGGAGGCTCCCGGAGTCAGAATGGGGCAGGGGGTGGGAAGGGGGGCGTCTCCGGGGCCGGGGGGGGGCCCCCAGGAACACCGCTCCCCAGGGGGCCTCGGACAGAGGGGGGGGGGGGGGGGGGGTAGGGGACTCCTGAGATGGACGCGTCTGAGCACTCGCCGTGGAGAAGGGCGCGTGCAGACCGGCTCTGGAGCCTCCAGCGATTGTGTGTGTGCGCATGCTCGGCTGGGGATGGGGGCTGGGAGCCTGTGGGGGTGTGTGCATCCTGGAAGGGACCCCTGGCGGGGGTGGGTCCACCCGTGGCGCTGAGCGTGAGCCCTGGGTGTCATCCAGAGGGCGTGTGCGTGTCCGCGGGGTGACTTGGAGTGTCCAAGCTGTGTTTCTGCAGATGTGCGCGTCCCCGGGTGTGTGCGCATGCGTGACTGTGCCTGCCTGTGCGAGGAGGGGTCCCGTGCTCCCAGAGAGACCTGCTGGCCTGAGTGTGTGTGCGCGTGTCTCGGAGTTCACTGCAGAGTGCGTCTGCAGACGTGTTTGTGGCTGATGTGTGGGTGTCTCACGGTTGAACTGATATATTTTTGCCTGGTGTGCAGAATGTGTGGGTGTATGTGGCCATTATCTCCATTTTTTTTTTTAAGGATTTTTATGTATTTGAGAGAGGGAGATAGCAACTGCGGGGGGGGGGGGGGGAGGACGAGGGAGAAGCAGGCTTCCGGCCTCTCTCAGCAGGATGAGGGGCTGCACGCCGAGATCTTGACCAGAGCTGAACTGAGATGCCCCAATGGACTAAACCACCCAGGTGCCCCCAGGTCTCCATTTTTAAAAGAGGCCTTTATGGCCAATGATTTGCTCCCACCCCAGGTTTGAGTTTGTGTGTGGGAGTTCCTAAAGGGGTGTCCTTGTTTGGCGGTGGGGTGGGTCAGGGTGTGGTAATGGTGGGTGTGGTACAAGTGGGCCTTTTTGTCTCCCCAAGCTAAAGCAAATTTAATTTATTTTCCGTCTTTTGAAGTGTCATTGGTGAATAAAATTCTACATTTTTAAAATGTACCATATGTTTTATGTAAGCATATTTCTTGAAATGATAATCCCTGTCAAGTTAATTCAGTATTCCTTCATCCTTTTTTTTTCAAAGATTTTATTTATTTATTTATTTGTCACACAGAGGGAGCACAAGCAGGGGGAGTGGGAGAGGGAGAAGCAGGCTTCCCGCCGAGCAGGGACCCAGTGCGGGGCTCGATCCCAGGACCCTGGGACCATGACCTGAGCACAAGGCAGTCAGCCGTTTAACCAACTAAGCCACCCAGGTGCCCCACTATTCCTTTAGCTTAGCAGTTACGTTATATTTTTCGTGATTTGAATTCTGCACATTGTGAGGAGGCTCTCTTGCAGTCTGAGGGCCATTAATTATATGAGTGATGACCATGTAGCATTCAGCTCCTACCACGAGCCACCCCAGACCAGGAAATTTGGGCCTCTGTGTCTCTGCTGCTCTGAAGTGTGATGTTCTCTGATCTTCTTATGTTCCCTTCAACCATAATATACCCGTTTTAATAAGTCCTGGCTGAGACCCAGGGGTTGGAATCGTGGGGGAGGGGCACGAAGCAAAGAGATCTGATATCTGAGGGTAGGTGAAGACCCAACCACAGGGCCAACGATCCGGGAGAGCTGGGGTCCAGGAAAGGAGGTGGAGAAAGAGCCTTCCTAATCCTTATCCACTACTAGCGGTGAAATTGTAGGTAGCACATAAAGTGCTTTAGTGGGGTAAGACACTAATCACTTGTTATGTGATGGGGTTCAGGATAACATACCCCTAAAGATGACATCTTGGCATATTGAAGCTCAAGGAGTGCGAGAAAACAGCAGAAGCAAGGTCGCTGTGACATCCCCCACCTTCTTCCCTGAAACAGGTTAGAAAACTCTGTGAGGGTTGCCCTCCATGTGCCAGGAAGAAAGGAGCATCTTTATCTCTGAAGACAAAGAGAATTCAAGAAGAATTCTAACAAGCAGGCCTTGCTATGGTTTACAATTGCATCCTACTTCCTAACCTGTCACGTTCTTCTACAGTAGCGTCCACTCTTCATCAAACCGAGCATAAAATACTCAGGTCTCTTTCAGAGTTTACTTTCCCATGAAGGCTCTCGGGTCGCGTCAAACTTAATTGAACTTGTAAGCTTTTCTCCTGTGAATCTGTCTTTGTCAGTTTAAATGTTTAGACCCAGTTGGGATCGTCAGAGGGTGGAGGAGAACTTTTAATCTATGTAATCCTTATATTTAATAACGTAGTGTCCTTTTACCAGCTGAGAGGGTCTTTCTTATTTGGGAATAGCAGAGAATAGCAATTCGGGACAAGCAAGCTGCTGCAAGAAGCCTAGGCTAGTCCAATAAACAAAAGAGAGGAACTTTTTTTATGGAGAAGAAGTTGGGAGGGATTGTTTAGAATGAAAGTCCATTGGAAAAAAGCAGGGGTTCAGGGTGGTGATGGTTTTTCACTGGCTGAGTTGCAGGGGTGGTCGATTGCTTGTAGGAGATGCAGCGTCTTTTTTTCCTGTTGGGGCCTGTAATTCATTCTTCCAGGTGCCTCCTTCTTCCCCTGGCTTCTGTAATTGACAAGCCTTGATTTAGACTGGTACTAAGATTATTGTATTGTATTAAGATACAAGCCTTGATTTAGACTGGTACGGAGTAAGAGCACCCCCTTGTGGTCTCCCAGCTCCATTTTAGTGAGGTTTCCCTGTATTAATTTTCTCACCAATAAAAAAACAGTTTGGGTTTTTTATTAATTTTTTTAAAATTTAAATTCAGTGAATTAACATATAATGTACCATTGGTCTCAGAGGTAGAGGTCAGTGATTCATCGGTCTTATGTAATACCTAGTGCTCATTACATCACCTGCTCTCCTTCATGCCCATCACCCAGTTACCGCATCTCTCCATCCCCCTCCCCTCCAGCAACCCTGTTTATTTCCTATGATTAAGAATCTCTTACTGTTTGTCCCCCTCTCCAGTTTCTTCTTGTTTTATTTTTTCCTCTCTTCCCATATGATCCTCTGTTTTGTTTCTTAAATTCCACATATCAGTGAGGTCATATAATTGTCTTTCTCTGATTGACTCATTTAGCTTAGCATAATACCCTCTAGTTCCATCCACGTCGCTGTAAATGGCAAGATTTCAAATTTTTTTTGATGGCTGAGTAGCATTCCATTGTACATATATATCACATCTTCTTTATCCATTCATCTGTTGGTGGACATCTGGGCTCTTTCCATAGTTTGGCTATTGTGGACATTGCTGCTATAAATTTTGGGATGCAGGTGTCCCTTCAGATCACTACATTCGTATCTTTGGGGTAAATACCCAGTAGTGCAGTTGCTGGGTCATAGTGTACCTCTATTTTCAACTTTTTGAGGAGCCTCCATTCTGTTTTCCAGAGTAGCTGCATTCCCACCAACAGTGTAGGAGGATTCCCCTTTCTCTGCATCCTCACCAACTACTGTCTTTTCCTGACTTGTTAATTTTAGCCATTCTGACTGGTGTGAGGTGGCATCTCATTGCGGATTTGATTTGTATTGCCCCGATGCCAAGTGATGTTGAACATTTTTTCACGTGTCTGTTGGCCATTTGGATGTCTTCTTTGGAGAAATATCTGGTCATGTCTTCTACCCATTTTTTGATTGGATTATTTGTTCCTTGGTTGTTGAGTTTGGTAAGTTCTTTTTTTTTTTTTTGAGTCAGCTAGTCACCCAGATTTTATTAAGTTTTTACATTTTAATTCCGGTATAGTTAATATACAGTGTTATATTAGTTTTAGTTGCAGTTTAGTGATTTAGTAATTCTTTTTTTATATAATTTTTATTACGTTATGTTATTCAGTAATTCTATACATTACTCAGTGCTCATCATGGTAAGTGTACTCTTTAATCCCCATCACCTATTTCACCCCCCACCTGAGTTTGAAACCTTCTTTATAGATTTTGGATACTAGCCCTTTATCTGATAAGACATTTGCCAATATTTTCTCCCATTCTGTCTGCTGTCTTTTGGTTTTGTTGACTGTTTCCTTTGCTGTGCAAAAGCTTTTTATCTTGTGAAGTCCCAATAATTCATTTTTGCTTTTGTATCCCTTGTCTTTGGAGACATGTCTACAAGAAGTTGCTGTGGCTGAGGTCACAGAGGTTGCTGCCTGTGTTCTCCTCTAGGATTTTGATGGATTCCTATCTCACATTTAGGTCTCTCAACCATTTTGAGTCTATTTTTGTGTGTGGTGTAAGGAAATGGTCCAGTTTCATTCTTCTGCACATGGCTGTCCAATTTTCACAGCACCATTTGGTGAAGAGACTGTCTTTTTTCCATTGGACATTCTTTCCTGCTTTGTCGAAGATTAGTTGACCATAGAGTTGAGGGTCCATTTCTGGGCTCTCTATTCTGTTCCATTGATCTATGTGTCTGTTTTTGTGCCAGTACCATACTGTCTTGGTGATTATAGCCTTGTAATAGAGCTTGAAGTCCGGAATTGTGATGCTGCCAGCTTTGCTTTTCTTTTTCAACATTCCCTTGGCTATTTGGGGTCTTTTCTGGTTCCATACAAATTTTAGGATTGTTTGTTCCATCTCTGTGAAAAAAGCTGATGGTATTTTGATAGGGACTGCATTAAATATATAGATTGCTCTAGGTAGCATAGTCATTTTAACAATATTTGTTCTTCCAATCCATGAGCATGGAATGTTTTTCCATTTCTTTGTGTCTTCCTCAATTTCTTTCATGAATGTTCTATAGTTTTCTGAGTACAAATCCTTTGCCTCTTTGGTTAAATTTATTCCTAGGTATTTTATGGTTTTGGGTGCAATTGTAAATGGGATCAACTCCTTATTTCTCTTTCTTCTGTCTCATTGTTAGTGTATAGGAATGCAACTGATTTCTGAGCATTGATTTTATATCCTGCCACTTTACTGAATTCCTGTATGAGTTGTAGCAGTTTTGGGGTAGAGTCTTTGGGTTTTCCACATAGAGTATCATGTCATCTGCAAAGAGTGACAATTTGACTTCTTCTTTGCTGATTAGGATGCCTTTTATTTCTGTTTGTTGTCTGATTGCTGAGGCTAGGACTTCTAGTACTATGTTGAACAGCAGAGGTGATAGTGGACATCCCTGTTGTGTTCCTGACCTTAGGGGGAAAGCTCTGTTTTTCCCATTGAGAATGATATTCGCTGTGGGCTTTTCATAGATGGCTTTTATGATATTGAGGTATGTACCCTCTAACCCTACACTGTGGAGAGTTTTAATCAAGAAAGGATGCTACTTTGTCAAATTGTTTTTCTGCACCTATTGAGAGGATCATATGGTTCTTGTTCTTTCTTTTATTAATGTAGTGTATCACATTGATTGATTTGCAGATGTTAAACCACCTTTGCAGCCCAGAAATAAATCCCACTTGGTCTTGGTGAATATCCTTTTAATGTACTGTTGGATTCTATTGGCTAGTATTTTGGTGACAATTTTGGCATCCATGTTCCTCAGGTAAATATTGGTCTGTAATTCTCAGTTTTGGTGGGGTCTTTGTCTGATTTTGGGATTAGGGTAATGAGGGCCTCATAGAGTTTGGAAGTTTTGCTTCCATTTTGATTTTTTTGAAACAGTTTCAGAAGAATAGGTATTAATTCTTCTTTAAATGTTTGGTGGAATTCCCCTGGGAAGCCATCCGGCCTGGGCTCTTGTTTGTTGGGAGATTTTTGATGACTGCTTCAATTTCCTTACTGGTTATGGATCTGTTCAGGTTTTTTATTTCTTCCTGGTTCAGTTTTGGTAGTTTATATGTCTCTAGGAATGCATCCATTTCCTCCAGATTATCTAATTTGCTGGCATATAGTTGCTCATAATATGTTCTTATAATTGTTCGTATTTCTTTGGTGTTGGTTGTGATCTCTCCTCTTTCATTCATGATTTTATTTATTTGGGTCCTTTCTCTTTTCTTTTTGATAAGTCTGGCCAGAGGTTTATCAATCTTATTAATTCTTTGAAAGAACCAGCTCCTAGTTTTGTTGATCTTTTCTACTGTTCTTTTGGTTTCTATTTCATTGATTTCTGCTCCAATCTTTTTTTATTTCACTTCTCCTTTTGGGTTTAGGCTTTATTTGCTGTTCTTTCTCTAACTCCGTTAGGTGTAAGGTTAGCTTGTGTATTTGAGAACTTTCTTGTTTCTTGAGAAAGGCTTGTGTTGCTATATACTTCCCTCTTAGGACCATGTTTGCTGCGTCACAAAGATCTTGAACAGTTGTGTTTTCATTTTCATTTGTTTCCATGAATTTTTTTAATTCTTCTTTAATTTCCTGGTTGACCCATTCATTCTTTAGTAGGATGCTCTTTAGCCTCCATGTATTTGAGTTCTTTCCAACTTTCCTCTTGTGACTGAATTCCAGTTTCAAAGCATTGTGGTCTGAAAATATGCAGGGAATGATCCCAATCTTTTGGTACCGGTTGAGACCTGATTTGTGACCCAAGATGTGATCTATTCTGGAGAATGTTCCATGTGCACTCAAGAAGAATCTGTATTCTCTTGCTTTAGGATGGAATGTTTTGAATATATCTGTGAAGTCCATCTGGTCCAGTGTGTCATTCAAAGCCCTTGTTTCCTTGTTGATCTTCTGTTTAGTTAATCTATCCATTGCAGTGAGTGGGGTGTTAAAGTCCCCTACTAATATTTTATTATTATTGATGTGTTTCTTTAATTTTGTTATTAATTGTCTTATATAATTGGCTGCTCCCATTTTAGGGGCATAAATATTCACAAATGTTAGATCTTGTTGGATAGACCTTTTAATTATGATATAGTGTCCTTCCTCATCTCTTATTACAGGTTTTGGTTTAAAATCTAATTTGTCTGATATAAGGATTGCCACCCCAGCTTTCTTTTGATGTCCATTATCATGATAAATGGTTTTCCACCCCCTAACTTTCAATCTGGGGGTGTTTTTGGGTCTAAAATTAGTCTCTTGCAGACAGCATGTTGATGGGTCTTGCTTTTTATCCAGTTTGATACCCTGTGTCTTTTGTTTAGCCCATTTACATTCACAATAACTACTGAACGATATGAATTTAGTGCCATTGTGTTACCTGTAAAGTCACTATTTTTGTATATTGTTTCCATTCCTTTCTGGTCCATGTTACTTTTGGGCTCTCTCTTCCCTTAAAGGATCCCTTTTAATATTTCTTGTAGGGCTGGTTTGGTTATCACAAATTCTTGTAGTTTCTGTTTGTCCTGGAAGCTTTTATCTCTCCTTCTATTTTGAATGACATCCTAGCTGGATAAAGTATTCTTGTGTGTATATTTTTTCATTTAGCACCCTAAATATATGGTGCCAGTCCTTTCTGGCCTGCCAGTCTCTGTGGATAGGTCTGTTGCCAGTCAATGTTTCTACCATTGTAGGTTACGGACCTCTTGTCCTGAGCTGCTTTCAGGATTTTCTCTTTGTCTCTGAGATTTGCAAGTTTCACTATTATATGTCAGGGTGTTGACCTATTTTTATTGATTTTGAGGGGAATGTTTCATGAATTTGTGTTTCATCCTTGCACAGGGACCATGCTAATCTTCTCTGTATTGTTCCAATTTTAGTATATGTGCTGCCGAAGTGAGCACTCACCAGTTAGGTTTTGAAAGTCAGGTAGTGTTAAGTCCCGAAGTCCTCTGACTTTGCTTTTCTTTCTTTCATTTTTTTAATTTTTAAGATTATTTATTTATTTGTGTGTGAGAGAGAGAGCATGAAATGGGGAAGGGACGGGGGGCGGGGGGAAAGCTCCCCACTGAGCAGGGATTCAGATGTGGGGCTTGATCCCTGGACCCTGAGATCATGACCTGAGCCGAAGGCAGATGCTTAACTGACTGAGCCACCCAGGTGCCCCTGTTTTTCTCTTTCAATATTGTATTGACTGTTCTGGATCTTTTGCCTCTCATATAAACTTTAGTATCAGTTTCTTGATATACACAAAGTCAATGAAGTATTTAAAATAATACCAGACTCATCAGTTCCTTGGTTCCTCTGGACCTGTGCTCCCATGTCTGTGAGATGCAGCCTGGTCACAACATTCTGGGCCTTCCTGGCCAAGGCAGAGCTCTGTCTCAGCCCTGGTTCAGTCAGGGCTTCCCTTTCTCACCTGAGCAGAGCCCCTGGACAGACATGCTCAACGTAGGGTGGTGGGGGTCTAAGATGCAATAGTGTTAATGAAAGGCAACTTAGAAATCTCTATCAAAATGACAACTGCCTGGGGCTGGCTCAGTGGGTAGAGCATGTGACTCTTGATCTCAGGGTTGTAAGTTTGAGTCCCATGTTGGGCCTTTACTTAAAAATAAAACCTTAGGGGGCACCTGGGTGGCTTAGTCGCTAAGCATCTGTCTTTGGCTCAGGTCATGATCTTGGGGTCCTGGGATCAAGCCCCGCATCGGGCTCACTGCTCAGCGGAAAGCCTGCTTCTCCCTCTCACACCTCTGCTTGTGTTTCTGCTCTTGCTGTCTCTCTATCAAATAAATAAATTAAAAATCTTAAAAAAAATAAAACCTTGGGGTGCCTCGGTCGCTCAGTTGATTAAGTATCCAACTCTCGATTTCAGCTCAGATCATGATCTTGGAGTTGTGAGATCAAGCCCTATATGGGGCTCCGTGCTGGGCAAGGACCCTGCTTGGGAGTCTCTCTCTCCCTCTCCCCCTCCTCTCTCTCTCTCCTTCTCTTAAAAATAAAATAAAATAAAATGAAACTAATAAAATAAAATAAAACTAAAAAAAGACACATATGTGTTTTGCTTCAGCAATTCTGTGTCAGGGATTTATCTCACCTGTAGATTTACATGCCAGCACAATTGTTGAGGGTCAAGGGTATGCGCTCAATACTCGTTGCAATGGAAAAGGACTGAAAACAACTCGACCACATTGCAGTCAGGAACTAGTTAAATAAGTGAGGTCACAACCATAGAAGATCATCCACACAGCTGTTCAAAAACTGAGCAAACTCTGTTTGTACTGATATGGAAATCTCTCCAAGATATACCGGTAAGGAAAAAGAAACCAGAGCATGGAACAGTGTGTAAAGTGTGCCACCTTTTGTCTAAAAATGGGAGCACATGAGAATATGAATATTTACACAGACCTAAAATTATGTCTTATATTTATACAAATATATAATTATGTACAATAGTGAAACTATGTATTATAACAATATATAATTATATATTTCCATTACATATTATATTGCATGTGTAAATATTGTATTATATTTAATTTTTATGTATTTATAAAAATAATTTTATATTTTCAAAAATTCGTTTATATTGGAGATATATACGCATGTATGGGAACATACATGTATAAAATACATATCAATAATGATCACACACGTATGTGCGTATACTATGCATGCGCGTATGTGTACTATATACGTACGTACACATACACAAGCATGAAGAAGCCGTGGAAGGGCACAAACTAATTGCAGTGCTTACCATGTGGCTTATGGGCATAAAAAATTGGTGGGTGGTGCACACACTGTGGAAGACTTTTCACTGCATACTGTTTATTTGAACGAGAATAATGCGAATTTGAATGAGAACATGCTCTCAGCGAACGCGAGCATTTTGGGGAGGAAGGCCACCCTGGCACCGGGCCCTTCCTCCCTCTCTGCCCCCCCGCCCCGTGCAGCCGCGGCCTCGAGCGCCCCCAGTGGAACCAGCGAGGAGCGGCCCGGACGGCGACGCGCGGGCTCCAGCAGCCCCGCAGAACGCACGCGCAGACGCAGCACGGCACATGCGCCGTGGCTTGGGCGCGAAGGCCGGGCGTGAGCGGTTCAGTCAGGCGAGGCGCTCGGCGGGCGCGGTGAGCGGGGGCGGGCGCGGTGAGCGGGGGCGGGCGCGCGGGCGTGGGGGCGGGCGCGCGGGCGGCGCGCGGGCATTCCGGGGCCGAACGTGGTCGGAAGAGAGGTGAGGGCGGGGGGCGGTACGCCTGAGGGCGCGAGAAGCCCAGGGCGGCGGCGCGGGCCTCCCCGAGGGGCGACGCCATGGCGGGCTCGAGGCTGCGGCGCGCGGTAGCCCGGCAGCTGTGCCGGCGGTGGGGGGTTAGGGAGGCGCCTTCGTGTGGAGGCGACGGGAAGGAGTGGCCCTCCAGGGAAGGGGCCCGGGTCGGACGTGGGGTCTGCGGACACCGGGAGCTGAGGATCACCGGTGCGCGGGAGTGGCCTCCCCCTCCTCAACTGCTCGGCCTCCCTTGCCTGTCCTAGGCCTCAGGCCCGCTCCTGCCCGGGCCGCTGGCCTCGGCCCCGCCCCCAGGCCAGGCCCCGCCCCTCCTGGCGCCGGAGTCTCCGACACCCCCAGGCCCCTCCTGAGCCTAAGCCCCACCCCTACCTGCCCCAGGCCCCGCCCCTCCTGGCCCCGGAGTCTCCGACACCCCCAGGCCCCTCCTGAGCCTAAGCCCCACCCCTACCTGCCTCAGGCCCCGCCCCTCCTGGCCCCGGAGTCTCCGACACCCCCGGGCCCCTCCTGAGCCTAAGCCCCCCCCCCCCCCGCCCCCCGCCCCCCCCCCCCCCGGAGTCTCCGACCCCCCCCGCCCCCCCCTGCCCCTAAGCCCCACCCCTACCTGCCCCAGGCGTTGGCCCCAGGCCCCGCCCCTCCCGCCCCAGACCCACCGTTACCCCAGGTCCCGCCCTGAGCTTCAGCCCCGCCCCCCGGGCCCAGGCCCCACCCTCAGCCCCACCCACCAAGGCTCCTGCTCCGACTTTCTTCTCCCCGCGCCGGCCCCTGGGCCCCGCCTCTGCCCCGCCCCTCTGCGCTGCTCCTGCCCCTCCTCTCTCGGTCCTCCCCACTGCCTCAGTTCCACCGCTGCTGTCAGTCTCTCCTCCCTGCCCCGGCCCCTCCGGTCCGCTCTTCCTCTTGATCTTGCCCCAGTCCCCCTTCAGCTCTGCCCCCGCTCTTTGCCTTACCTTGTTTTGCTCCGTTCCTCTTGCCTTGGCACCACTCTTCCCGTTGTCCCCTTCAGCCCCTGCTTCCTCCTTCCACCATCACCTCTGCCCACCCAGGATGAAACGAAATGTTTAAATACAGCAATAATAAAATGTAATCGGATATTTAACTTCTTTCTGGATCGACAGTGATAGATTGCACGTTAATATACTAAAATTCTACAAAGACCAAAGAGAAGGTGTGGCGTGGCTAGAATTTTTTTTAATCAAGTAGGACAAGGAATATCCTTCATTTGTATATAGTCTTTACCAATCAGCAACAGAAACACCCTACTGGAAAGGAGACAAAAGATAGGTGCAATTGATAAAGGGCCAATAAGTCTGAAAAAAAAATAGTAAGCTTTATTACTAATTTAAGGAAATGCAAAATTAAAGAATAAGAAATATATTTTTCATCTGTTTAATTGACAACAGATTTTGAGAAATAATATTCTTGCTGGGCAGACTAGTTACATAATTTGCAGGGCCTGATGCAAAATGAAATATGAAGCCCCTTCTTTAAAATATGAAAAATCTCAAGATAGCAACAGCAGAGCATTAAACTAAACTTGAGGCCTTTCTGAGCGTGGAGCCTTGTATGACTGCACTGGTTGCATGCCCATGAAGCTGGCCCTATCGACTTGCAAGATGGCTGTGTAATCTTATATGTTGAGATGGGAAGAGGAAATTAGTGGAAGCCTTGTATGAATGTACTATTCTACCATGGTTCTTTCTCCTCTCAAACACTTACTATTGTCTGATTCTTTTCAATTAGAATGTTCTGGAGGGTGTGTAGTGATAGCTCATTATGGTTTTAATTCCTGTTTCTCTGATAACTAATGCAGTTGAGCCCCATTTCATGTCTGTCGGCCGTTTAGCTCTGTTTTGTGCAATACCGGCTCAAATCTTCTAAGTATTTGCTGTTGTTTATATCCCTTTTTCTTACTGATTTGTATGAGTTCTTTAAATATTTTGCATAAGAATCTAGTTCTTTGTAGGATGTATGTGTTATAAAGCTCTTTCCTTATTCTGTATAGTATAAAGTCCCCTTAATTCATTTATTTTTTGAAGTGAAATTCTTCTGTGGTTCATCAAATTAATTCAGTTCATTGTGTTTGGGGTTCAAGTCTCTTTTCCCTTCAGTGCCATTTCTGAAATATTTCAAGCCTGTGCCTGTGCATTTTCCAGATCTGGCGTTGGGGCTAAAGTAGCATCTTATCTGGAGATGTGCAAATTTCTGTGAATGTGTATTTAGGCATTTGTGTGAAATGAAGTAAATCCTTTTGCTTCAAATCTCCTCCACCCCATTGTCCAGTGCTAACTGTGCAGGCCATTTGTAAGTCTCTCTACATAATTTCTACAGGTCCTGGGTTTCTGTCTTTTTTTCATACGATACAACTCTGCCTACCATCTTCCACAAAATATGTTCTGAAGCAGCCTCCCTTTTAAAGTATCTCCATCCTGTGAAGGGCCAAGCTGTAAAGATGCTGCACATGACAGATGTTCTGGATATCTTGAAGAATCCCCCGCTCTTCCGTCTACATGATCAAGAAGAGAATCCAGAAACCATCCCCATAAGAAATCCAGGGGCTCTGAAAGTTTCTCATCAAAAGTTTAGGGATTTTCGATATCTTTCAGTGACCGGGCCTCATCAAGCTGTGAGCCAAATCCAGGAGCTCTGCTGGCAATGGCTGCAGCCGGAGACCCACACCAAGGAGCAGATGATGGAGCAACTGGTGCTGGAACAGTTTCTGAACACCCTACCAGAGGAGGTTCGGACCTGGGTGAGGTCAAAAAAGCCTAAGAACAGCAAGGAGGCAGGAACGCTGGTGGCCAGTTTGATCCAAGCATGTGAGGAGAAAGGTGAGAGAGAAAGGAAGCAACTAACCATTTCCGTTTACTGAACATCCTCTGTATGCCTGGCATGCAGTAGGAGATGTCAAATGAATAAATGAAAGAATAAATTTTATAATCCAGTCTAATCTGCCTCATATGAGATGGACAAAATTTTGGGTTTGGCTTTCGCTTTTAATATTTACTATTTCTCTGAGAGTACCCCTTTTCTCCAGCTTTGTTCTTCCCGGCTCCGTTTCTTAGCTCACCTAAACTTTAGTATCAACACAAAACAAGACAACACACAGGAGGTTATAAAGTGTGGGAGCTACGAGGCCTGGAAGTTTAACCTTTACCAAAATTTGGTCTCTTGGAAACTCAAGTTACCAGATTGGAACTAAGGGTATTTTAATAATGAAAGAAGAAAGCCATTTACTCCTCATCGTCCTTTGAATAAAAGTGATACTAAAAACAAAGTATTGTTTAGGGGTATTTATATACATGTATATATATGTATATATATATAGAGAGAGGGGTAGACAGAGGCAGGCAAGGGGAAAAAAGTATGAATATAAGACCACAGTTATCTCTGGAGAGAAGGCTGGGGGTGGACAGGAAAAAGCACATGGGTAGATAAAAGTTACTGGGAATGTTCTAGATTGGGGGTTGGGTAGTGAATTCACAGGCATTAATTATACTTAAGCATGTAAATGAATAAATTTAAACAAGGTCATGCATGGTTTAATACTGAGACCATGAATTAAGGATTATGATTAATCCAATTATGTGTACCTGCATTTCTTAAAAGGATTTTGAAGATGATAATAGTGAACATGTTGAATATTTTTTTTTTAAAGATTTTATTTATTTGACACAGAGAGAGCACAGCAGGGGGGAGCAGTAGGCAGAGGCAGAAGGAGAGGGAGAAGCAGGGTCCCTGGTGAGCAAGGAGCCCGATGCAGGACTCGATCCCAGGACCCTGGGATTGTGACCTGAGCCAAAGGCAGATGCTTAGCTGACAGCCACCCAGGTGCCCCATGTTGAATACTTTCAATGTACTATATTCTAGGTGTTTTATATATACGAATTTATTTAGTTCTCTTAATAGCTCTTAAAATAGTGTTACCCTTATTCTATAGATGAGGAGACAGAGGCATACAGAGGTTGAGTAACTTGCCCATGACCCCACAATTCGTCAGGATTCAGACCTGGGCAGCTGGCTCCAGCATCTGTACTTTATAATCATGGTGTTATACTGCCTCAGGTGGACATAGAGGGTATTGTCCCAGAGGTTAAAAACTTAGCCAGGGGCACCTAGGTGGCTTGGTCTTTAAGTGTTCGCCTTCAGTCATGGTCCCAGAGTCCTGGAATCGAGCCCCGCATCGGGCTCCGCGGGAAGCCTGCTTCTCCCTCTCCCACTCCCCCTGCTTGCGTTCCCTCTCTTGTTGTGTCTCTCTGTGTCAAATAAATAAATATCTTTAAAAAAATAAAAATGAAAACTTGGCCAAAGGCCCAGAGCTATTGATGGAGCTGGAATTCAGGGGAAAGGAAAGAGAGCTCCCTAGGACATGAGAAAGAAACAACAGATGAATAAAGGGTGCACTTGGGAAGAGACTACAGGCAGGGAAGGCCTTCAAGGTTCTGGTTACTGTAGGGAATGTGGCCGTCTTCTAGATCGGTGAATGAAAAAGATTTAGGAAAATCTTTAAGAGCTGCACTTTTTAAAATGCTTGTATCCTTTATATATGTAATGTTTAATCCTTATAAGATCACTTAGAAGTATTGGGCGCCTGGGTGGCTCAGTTGGTTGGGCGACTGCCTTTGGCTCGGGTCATGGTCCTGGAGTCCTGGGATTAAGTCCTGCATCGGGCTCCCTGCTCGGCGGGGCGTCTGCTTCTCCCTCCGACCCTCCCCCCTCTCGTGCTCTCTGTCTCGCATTCTCTCTCTCAAATAAATACATAAATTTAAAAAAGTATAAGTATTATTTCCATTTTGCAGTTGAGAAACTGAGGTTTCCTCGTGATTAGGAGTGGACAGTGAGGTTGGGAACCACTGATAAAGAAGGAATTTCCACTTTATTTGGAAGGCAGTAGGGAGTCATTGAAGTGTTTAAAGCTGGGAAATGCCCAGAGCTCTTTTTTGCAACTTGCTATACTGAGAAGAGAAAAGATGTCTATGGTTTTTCTCTTATAGGAAGTCCAGGACTGCTGCTGTCTTCCATGGCAGGAAGGATGGTATTGGGTGGCGAGCCACTCTCTGTGTCTCTGGGTACTGCCAGACTGGACTCAGTTCCATGGTCATTCCTTCTCTCTTCTAGGTTGCCCTCCTCAGGACTTTGTCATTGCAGAAGAGAGGAACACCAACAAACTCCAAAGGGACACAGAGATGTCTGACAATCCCTCATCTGCCGAATCCCAGGTAAGTGACACTTTCTTCTGATTTTGTTCTCCAATATGGGGATCTCACTTTCCTGATTTCTAGACCTTCCCTATTTAATTAAATCACATTCTCATTTCCTTTAAGTCTTTATATAAATATCACCTAACTGAGCCTTTCCCTGGCTATCTTATTTAAATTTTTTTTTCTGACTTGGGGGGCCTGGGTGGCTCAGTCAGTTGAGCTGCTGACTCTTAGCTTCAGCTCAGGTCATGATCTCAGGGTCGTGGGATTGAGGCCCACGTCAGGCTCCGCGCTCAGTGCAGAGTCTGCTTGTCCCTCTCCCTCTGCTGCTCCCCTGCTTAATGTGCGTGCGCTCGCTCGCTCTCTCTCTCAAATAAAATCTTAAAAAAATTTTTTTCTAACTCTTTATATCCTCTTTCCCTGCTTCATTTTTCTCTGTTGGACTAATCACCATCCCACATACTACACGTTTAACATTTTTCTGCTTTTTCTATCTCTTGAATTAATTGTTTTGTTTGTTTTTTTAGTATTCCATTTTATGCCCAGTGTTGGCTCATTTAAAACAACGCTTATGTGGTTTGCACTGTTATGCTCCTTTTTGTGTGTGAAGTAAATGGCAGCTATTATAGGGACATGATACTGTTGTGAGGTTTTATTTTTTTTTCAAAAATGTTCTCCTTAATGTTCTTGTTAAACCATTTCTTTAAAGATTTATTTATTTACTTTAGAGTGGGGGAAGGGCAGAGAAAGAGGGAGAGAGAATCCTGAGCAGACTCCATGCTGATCATGGAGCTTGATTTCTGATTTTAAAACTCCAGTAATAGTACTAATCTATAAATTTTTTGGTGTTGGCAGTTAATATGAATTTTGAATAAAATAATAAAAAAATCCATAATAAAAACCAAATAAACTCCTTGGTAGGAGCTGGTCAGCCAGTGTATGACTTCTACTTTAAATCACTTGTTCATAGATCTGCATAATGTTTTCCTGAAAACACAAAAGATATATATTAATAAAATGTGTATCATATTCTTATGTAGTCTTCTAATATCTACTTTTTAAATTCAACCTTAGGGGTACCTGGGTAGCACAGTTGGTTGAGCGTACAACTCTTGGTTTTGGCTCGGGTCATGATCTGGGGGTTGTGGGGTTAAGTCCTGTGTTGGGCTCTGCGCTCAGTGTGGGGTCTGCTTAGGTTTCTTTCTGCCCCTCCCCCACCGGGCACATGTGCACGCACATGCACTCACATGCTCTCTCTCTCAAATAAATAAATCTTTAATTAATTAATTGATTGACTCAACCTTAGGTTATCAAGACTGTTGTAACTGTAGTTAATTGGTTTGCATTGCTGCAATATTA
Organism: Callorhinus ursinus; assembly: GCF_003265705.2. Taxonomy (NCBI): domain Eukaryota; kingdom Metazoa; phylum Chordata; class Mammalia; order Carnivora; family Otariidae; genus Callorhinus; species Callorhinus ursinus. The sequence goes on along the minus strand of NW_027397162.1, from coordinate 98,738 downwards.
TTCCATTGTGTGACTATTACCGTAATATATTTCTCTCTTTTACTCTAAACAGACATGTGGATTGTTTCTAGGTTTTGGATGTTACAAACAGCACTGCTAAGAATATAAATGTCAGGGGGTGCCTGGCTGGCGTAGTCAGTTAAGCATCTGATTCTTGATTTCGGCTCAGGTTATGATCTTGGGGTTGTGAGATCAAGCCCCACGTCAGCCTCCATGCTGGATGTGGAGCCTGCTTAAGATTCTCTCACCCTGTCCCTCTGCCCCTCCCCCTATTTCACGCATTTGTGCACGCTTTCTTTCTCTGGCTCGCTAAAAAAAAAAAAAAAGAATATAAATGTCTCCCAAGTACACATGATCAAATATACCTAGGAATATAATTTCTGGGTCCAAAGTGGTTTACCAATTTACATTTCCCCTAGCATCTAATAAGAGGTCTCATGGGTCCACATTCTAGACAACATTTGGTATTGTCAGACTTACTAATTTTTGTCAGTTGAATGAGTGTAAATGGTACTGTGTCATTTTGCTTTGCATTTGTCTGTTTATTAATAAGATTGAATATCTCTTTATGAGCTCTTTGGGTTTTACAGATGAGTCACTGAGGCTTAACCTACCCACATTCACAAAGATTGTAAGAACCAGAGCCAGGACTTAAACCTAACTCTGATTCCTGAGGCTGAGGTATACTGCTTAGCTTTTAATTATGCACATTCATTATTTCTTTATAAAGTGGCTTAAAAGGATCTTTTTTTTAAAAGATTTTATTTATTTGTTAGAGAGAGAGAGTGTGAGTGCACAAGCAGGGAGTGCAGCAGGCAGAAGGAGAAGGAGGCTCCCTGCTGAGCAAGGGCCCGATGCGGGTCTCGACCTCAGGACCCTGGGATCACAACTTGAGCCAAAGGTAGACGCCTAACCAACTGAGCCACCTAGGGAATCCCTTAAAAGGATCTTTTGCCTTCAATCCAAATTTGTAGTAATTAGCAGCAGGCACTATCTCAGACATATTCCCCCTTCTTGCATACTACAAGACAAAGGTACATTACTAGGTCCCTATACCCTCTGGATTAGAACACTTGGATTAGAAACTTTCTGCCAGGGGCACCTGGGTGGCTCAGTCAGTCAAATGTCTGCCTTCAGCTCAGGTCATGATCCCAGGGTCCTAGGATCAAGCCCAGCTTCAGGCTACCTGCTCGGCAGGGAGCCTGCTTCTCCCTCTGCCCCTCCCCCGCTTGTGTTTTCTCTCTGTCAAATAAATCTTTGAAAAAAAAAAAAAGCTTTCTGCCAGTCTGAATGCTTTATGTTCAGTCCTCTCTCATCAGGCTCCTTCCCCCTCTTTGGGATAATTTCTGGATTTTGACCATTTGGAAGTGTTTCTGGTATTTTAGGAGTTGGTGACTTTCAAGGATGTGGTTGTGGACTTCAGTCCGGAGGAATTAACCTATCTTAGTGCTGCTCAGAGGAACCTCTACCGGGAGGTGATGCTGGAAAATTACAGGAATCTGGTCTCCTTAGGTAAGGCTGCCTTCTCCATGCAACTTGGTTTCCGCCCACCAGGGCAGTGGTTCTCAACTCTTTTCTGTCCTCACATCAGGAACATCAGTAATAGTGGTTCACCATGGCAGTGAATTTCAACTCAGATCAAAGATAGTATTTTAATATCAAATTCACTGTTACTCATAATAGGGCCAACATTGAGTACTTAATATGTGTCAGGCATTAGTCTAAGCACTGTACATGTCTTAATTCCTTTAATCCTTACACTAGTCCTGTGAGGGAGAGGTATATTTCCTGTTATTTTTATTATTATTGCCATTTTACAGATGAGGAAACAGAGCCATGGGAAAGTTAAATTATCTAAAACCACATGGCTACAAAGTGGCAGGTTGAGATTTGACCCTTAGTGGTTCAGCTGCAGAATCTGCTCCCTTAAATTAAATGGCTGTACTGTCCGATGGGGGTGGGGTTCATCAGGTCTTGGCACAGTAGAAGGCTGGCAGTGAGGTTTTTTGAATGTGTGAAGGAATTGATGAAAACTTCAGGCGCTCCAAAGGCTTCTATTAGACTTAAAGTTTAAGAGTAAGAGATTGCCAGTCTCTCTTCATATCCAGAGGCAAGATTGTTTACCTCTCCCCACAAGCTAAATATTTTTAGTACCAGTGGCAGGGTCTTCATTTCAGTGCCTTTTTGGGGGTCTGAGGTCTGAAACACACAATCAAACCAAACACCATTCCAATGGCAATAAGCTGGCGCTATTGTCCTTGTGAAGTCAGAGACCTGTGTGAGGAGATGGAAGTGCCTTACCTCACAAGAGTGTGTGATTTGAGGGATGCCTGGGTGGTACAGTTGGTTAAGGGTCGGACTCTAGTTTTGGCTCAGGTCGTGATCTTAGGGTCCTGGGATCTGTACTCAGCATGGAGTCTGCTTGAGATTCTCTCTCCTTCTCCCTCTGCCCCTCCTGCTCATGCATGTGCACTCTCTCTCAAATAAATAAATAAATATTAAAAAGAAGAGTGTGTAATTTGAACTGTGACTTCTGTTGTTTACAAAGAAGGCAAAAAGGAGTGCCTTTTCCAATATAACTCTTCCCTCAGTTACCACATTTATGACTTAAAATAGAGGGAGTAAGTCAGTTTTACCTTTTTAGCCCTCATGCAGTAACCTGGAGGCATTTCTGTCTTCTTGTGAGGCCTTGGCTTCTTCTATCCCTGAAGGTTTTGGGTTAATAGAGATTTTACATATCACCCAGGACATTGTCTTCCCAAGTGTGGAATAAATACAGTGGATTATAGAGAAGGTTATTTTAGGTAGTACCTCTTGTTGGCCTTCCATTTTAGTAAAGAGAGAGCAGACCTCAGGCCCTGAGTCTTAGGGAACCAAAACTAGGTAGCACTCAATTACATTAATTTTGGTTGGATCTATTGCTGTATTATCTTTGGGGCTTTTTTTCTTTTTTTGCAAATGACTGTGGTTTCTGTTTTTAAGTTTGATATAAAGCTTCCATTTAAATAAGTGTATTTAAGTGAAAAAGAGATGATCTAAAGAAGTGTATTAAATGCTAAATATTACAACAGGTGGCACATAGATAGGGCCAGAATGTGAAGGTCATTAATAAATTTGTCAGTGAAATTGTCAGTATGGCGGGTTCTGGAATAGGCATTGGTGTTACAAAATTGATGAGGATTCCTGTTTTCATGGATGTTACTAATTCTAGTGGGGTGAGACAGACAATATGGAAATAATGAGGTAGTGTCTTAGTTCGTTTGGTCTGTTATAACAATATCACAGAATGGGTAGTTTCTAAACAACAGACATTTATTTCTCATAGTTCTGGAGTCTGGAAGTCTAAGATCAGGGTGCCAGCACAGTCATCTGAGGGCTCTCTTCTAGGTCACAGGCTTCCTGTTGTCTCCTCACTGGGTCAGAAGGGCTAGGGAATCTCATTGAAGCCTTTTTTTTATAAGGGCACTAATCCCATTCATGCGGGCTCCACCCTATGACCTAAGCACCTCTCAAAGGCCTACTTTCTAATAACACTACAGTGGGTTTTAGGATTTTAACATATGAATTTTGGGGGGGTACAAACATTCAGACCACGGCAGGTGGCCTGCAAAAGACTGAAGTTTGGGAAACACAGAACTAGGGGAGGGAGAAGGAGCCGTTTAAGACAAAGGGAATGAAGGTATCATGAGGAAAAAAACTTGTTGAGCAGCTATGACATCAGATCCCCCCAAGCTGAAGTAGAGAGCCCAGCACAGTGTTCTCAAGCCCCCTCTTCAATTTTTACTCCAGAGCACAGTTTTTCAACCTTGGCACAGTTGACGTTTGAGCCAGATCATTCCTTGCTGTGGAGGAATGTCCTGGGCATTACAGGATGTTTAGTGACCTGGCCTCTATGTACTAGATATCAATAGCCTTTCCTCTCCCTGAACTTGTGACAACCAAAAATGTCTCCGTTTGGGCCATAATCATTAGAAACAGGCTTCATGGGGCTCCTGGGTGGTTCAGTCATTAAGCGTCTGCCTTTGGCTCAGGTCATGATCCCAGGGTCCTGGGATCGAGCCCCGCATCGGGCTCCCTGCTCGGCGGGAAGCCTGCTTCTCCCTCTCCTACTCCCCCTGCTTGTGTTCCTGTTCTCACTCTCTCTCTCTCTGTCAAATAAATAAAATCTTAAAAAAAAAAACCCAGGCTTCACTTTTATTTTGTGTGAATTTGCATCTTCCTTATTATCTCTGAGTCTTTAGAGCCTAGGCTGGGAGTTGCTGTGGGTGCAAGGTAGAACCCCCAAGTTATGAGTCTCCTTCTTCAACAGGGTACCAGTTCTCTAAACCCGACATTATCTCACAGCTGGAGGAGGAAGAGTCACGTGTGAGGGAGGAAGACAGCAATACAGAGATATGTCAAGGTAAGTAGTGAGGGGGAGGCCCATGGAGACTGGAATTATGGGAAGACAATCCCCCCAGTCGGGATGGGGGCTGGGAGCTGTTGTTCTGAGAGCATCCCTCAAAGTCCACTCAGGCCAGGGAAATAGAGGGCTGGTAGATGTTCTCATCTCAGGGCTCACAAGGTTTCAACACTTAGTGTGCACTTAGTTCTTTCATCTGCTCTGCCTGTAGTCAGAGTGACTCTCTTGCCTGGTGCCAGGAAGGCCCGTTTCCCTTTTCTCTAGTGTTCCAAACCCTCTACTTATTCGTGCCTTTCCCCTTGCAGCTAGAAAGCCTTGGTCTTTCCTCTTTAATTGAGACAAGATAAAACCTTGGCCTTGATACCACTCTCTTTCCACTTGCGTCGCATTTTCCCTCATGGCAGCTCTTCAGACTTGATGACACCCAAAGGCTCCCTTTCCCTTCCCTCTTTAACCCCCACAATCTGGTTTCCATCCCCTACCTCTGCCAACACACACACACACACACACACACACACACACACACACACACAGTCTCGCTGTATCTCTCTGTCTTTCCCTCTCCCTCTGTTTTACAGCCCCCCAAATGTCCCTACCAACATCCTTATGGCTCAAGGACAAGAACCTTCTAAACTTAACCTTCTTCAAACTCTATGGCTACAATATGGTAACATTTGTCATCTTTATGAAATCCTCTCCTTCTCTGAACTGGGTCACTATGTGTATCAGCCAGGATCATTGTTGCCCTTCAGCTCCTGTTAACAGAAAACCACACCCAAACTGGTATAAGCCATAAGGGGATTGTATTAGCTTACAGTACTGCTCATCTGGGCTTCAGGGATGGCTGGATTCAGGGGCTCAGTGATGTTATCAAGGGCCTACTTTCATTTTTTTTTTTTCACTCTGCCAGCAAATCCTGGGTGTGCTTTCTTGTTCCAGTCCGGGGGTGGGGTCGGTGGGGGGAGAGAGCAAGCAAGCAGGTGTGTCCAAGAAGCATTCTCAAGAGTGAGGACGCTTCTTTCTTAGAAGCCCTTGACACACCTCTCCTCATTTTTCAGTGTTCCATTTGGGTCATATCCCATTCCTGAACCAGTAGCTATGCCCAGTCTAGTGGTAATACAGCTTTCCCTGTGTAGGCAGAGAAGATGTCCAAACAAAATTCAAGGACCTACCAAGGGGATTCCTCTACCTGCCTCTGTGTTGCCTTCAGTGTCTCCTTTACATTCACTCCTTGACTCATTCAGTCATTCCACAGATATGTATTGAGCCTTCGTGGTGGGCCAGCCCTGTTCTAGGTTCTGTGGCTACAGTAATGATCAAGTCAGACAAAATCCCTTCCTTTATAGTCCTTGCATTCTAATGGTGGTGATAGTTGATACACAGACAAATAATGGAGTCTGAGTGTAAAGCAGACAGTGACAAATGGGAAGCGACTTAAGACAGATAGTGAGACGGAGGAGGAGCACATAGAAATCTTGAGGAAGAGTGTTGCAGGCAGAGGGAATAGCAAATAGGCCGCAAGTTTGGAATGAGCTTGGGTGTTCCAGAAAAAGGAAGAAAAGCAATATGGTCTGAGTAAACTGGAGGGGGATAGGAGTTAACATTGAGAAGATAGACATAGGCCAACTCACATAGGAATATGTTAAGGAATGTGGATTTCATTACAAGTGAGATGTGAAAAAGGTACTAGAGGGTTTTGGGCCCAGGGAATGAGGTAGTATTATTGACTCCTTAGAACTGTGCTGTCTGATATGGCAGCCACTAGACACACATAGTTGAATTTACATGAATTAAAATTGCATAAATTTAAACTCAGTCACACCAGCAACATTTCAAGTGTTCTTTACCTACATGTGGCTAGTGGCCATGTATCAGACAGCAAAACTATACGTCATTTACCTCATTGCAGGGCATTCCACTGGGCAGCAGTGTCTAGAAAGATCCCTCTGGCTGTTCTATGGAAAGTGGGCTTTAGGAAGACCAGCAGAGAAACCAGTTGGGAGCTTGGTATTATAGGCTAAAGCTGATGGAGGTTGGTGCTGTGATTGTGGAGTACAGGTTTGAGGTATTCTCTGTGAGGAGAATGGGCAGAACAGCTGTCTCTTAGTCCTCTATGTGAGTCTTCTCTTCAAAGACCATTTCCTAGAAGATCTAATCCATTGTGGGTCCAGTTTTCCCTTTCCTGATGATTTCCTAATCTGTATTCTGGCTCTACTATTTAATCTGTACTTTGCTCACCCAGCCTGCTATCTGCCAGGATGCGACTATTGTGTTCATCCTTGTCTCTTGTCAGTTTCTTTGCCACACAGAGAGTTGCCTTTGTAAAGCACAAACTTTTGACTACTACTACTCTCAAAAGAAAATCCAAACTTTTAGCAAAACATTCAAATCCCTCCTAATCTGCATAAGATCTGTTGTTATTTTTGGTCCATTTCTTACGTTTCTACTATAATGATGTGTCTCTGTGAGGAAAGAATAGAGGAACTTTTACATTTCTTTTAGATGGGGAGAAAAGACCTAAAACCAAAAATCTAACTCCAGAGCAAAGCCTGCCTATGGAAAAGTCATCCTTGGGGGCAGGAATGGAGGATCTGATGGTAGGTAACTTCTGCAGTGTCTATGTAGGAGAATCTTCTCCTGATGATCCATCAGATTTGTACCAGGTCAACCAGGAGAAACCTTTGAGTCCGGTAACAATGACTGAGCCCAAGACCCCCACTCAAGAAAGAAGCCATGACAGTGATGATTTTGAGAGGAGCTCATACCTTACTAAACAATCGGAAGGGCCTCCAGGAAAGGATCCCCAGGAATGTGCTACTCCTGGAATTTGCACCCGTCCCCAGTCAGTGGATGATGAGCCTTTCCTCCAAGAGAACAGATGTGGATTTTGTGAAAGAACTTTTATTTCCCAGACAGCTCGTGAGAGACATGAGCAGATCCATACTGGGAAGAAACCCTTTGAATGTAAACGATGTGGAAAAGCCTTCTACCTCATGCCACACCTCACCAGACATCAGAGGACTCATTCTGGTGAGAAGTCCTCTGGATGCAATGAAGGTGGAAAGTCTTTCATCCAGCGTGCAAATATCTGTGGCCGTGTAAGAATTCATAGTCAGGAAGACTACTATGAATGTTTCCAGTGTGGCAGAGCCTTTATCCAGGATGTGCATCTTTTTCAACATCTGAAAGCCCACGAGGCAGCAAAAGCCCTTCCACCTGGGTTGCCCCGCATTAAGACGTATTTAATTCGATATCAGCGGAAACATGACTATGTTGGAGAGAGAGCCTGTCAGTGTTGTGACTGTGGCAAAGCCTTCAGTCGGAGTTCACATCTTATTCAACACTATCGAATTCATGCTCAAGAGAGGCCTTACCAGTGTCAGCTGTGTGGGAAGTGTTTCAGCCGACCCTCATATCTCACTCAACATTATCAACTCCATTCTCAAGAGAAACCTGATGAGTGCAATTATTACTAAAAACCTCCAGAGAATATTCTCAACATCTTTGGCTCCATCCTGGAGAGAGACCCTCTGAGTGCTCTGAATGTGAGAATACCTTCCTCCAGCTCTCACAACTTAATAACTTGAAAACTCGTCATGATGTGATAAAAAAAATGGCCAATGGTTGCAAGGGTATAGAAAAATCTTTTTGCAAAAGAAGATTCAGCACATGTGTCTGTAGTCACACAGGTGAAAATCCTTAGAATATTTTTGTTGCATAGGAAAGAAGTTAATAGATTTTGCCTTTCTTTTGGTGGTATCCATGGAATGGAAAACTTTCATTTTGACACCCTGACAAAAATTTTGTGACTGGCAGTTGGACTCCAGACAGGCAATCTGTTCCCAAGTTTTTCTAGGAGTGTTTACATATAGTATCTTCACCACGTGGGATGTGTCAACACAGAGCGTGGTAGAAAGATTTTCAAGGTGTGCTTATATTGATTCATCCACAAGGCTGATATAATTGGTAATGCATTTACATCGTACCTCATAATTTACAAAACATTGTCATGTATATTATTTTATTTGATCTTTTAAGGAATGCTGCAGTGTACCTAGTGAGCATATTATTCTATTCTTACAGACAAAGCAAACTTGAAACTCCCAAGTTGTCAGTTGATCTGACCTAGGTTGTAAGTGATGAAGTAGGAAATGAACCCAGGTTTTGTTTTATTTTGAGATTTCATGAGATATTTATTTCATATCTTGATGTTTGACCCTGGTTTTCTTTATTCCTGCCACTTCCTCTCTGAAGAAAAGGTGCGGTGGTCTACTGCCTTCAGCCATCTTCTTCTGTAGTAGTCCCAGTACTGTTTCATGTGAAGTTCAGAAAGTTTTCTTAGGGTGAAGTATGATAGCCACTTCTCTCGAGATTTAGGATTAGAGGATGACTTTCTGAGACTAATTCAGGGAAGTGTATTTTTGCTAAACACTTTCTTGTAAGTGTTCTTGTAGATCGTAAAACTACTCAAGGAGAATTTTTTTGTAGTTTCCTGTGGTTGTCTGAGGGATTGGGGTTTCTTATTTCCCTTTTCCTTCCTTTAAAAAAATCCTGTTTGAGAACTTTCTTGGGCTGTGGCATCATTAGCACAGCCAACTTCACCTAAAATCCTAATTTTATGCAGAACACACTTCGCTCTTTAAAGGTATGAGCCCAGAGTTGCATAAAAATCTCTTGAATACCATAATGCTATAATGTTAAAAGCTCTCCATCACTGCCTTGACTGGTGGTCAAATACAAAGACACAAGGTAACCAGTTGGACCTGGAGTCCCAGAACCTGATTCCTTGCCTGGTAGGGTGAGTTGTTGCTGTTGTTATTCACTGCCCTGCTTTTTCTCATCAGCCCTTTTTGAGGTTGATGTACAATGCATGGCCCAGAGTCATGAAATTAAAAGCAAACATGACTCGTCAGAACCTGATGAGCCAAACGAATGTTAGCCGCACAACCTCTCTTCATTTTCAAAGTTCTTGATGAAATAGCCCTCCTTGGCAGGCCCTATTTTTTCATGACAGTTTACTCTTCAACCCACTGTAAATTGGTTTCTGATCCTGCCACCACTCCCACAAAGGAACAGGATGTCATTGCATCTTATTGATGGTGATATTGATTAGTCTTGATGCCTTGATTTAAAGTGCTGTCCACTGGGTTGTTCTTTAAAGTTACTATTTATTTCTCTTTTGTAATTAATAAATATCTTACAGGAGAAATTTTGAGACTATGCAAGTACAGATCTTCCTTGACTTATGATGAGGTTTTGTCCTGATAAACCTATCGTAAATTGAAAATATTGTAAGCTGAAAGTGCATTTAATATTCCTCACCTACTGAACATCAGAGCTTAGCATATTCTACCTTAAAAGTGCTCAGAATACTTACACTTGCCTACAGTTGGGCAAAATTATCTAATACAAAGCCTGTTTTATAATTGTGTTGAATATCTCATGTAATTTATTGAATACTGTACTGAAAGTGAAAAACAGAATGACTATATGGGTACATAAGGGTTCTAAGTGTATTGGTTGTTTTATCTTGTGATTGCAGGGCTGATAGGGAGCTGGGGCTCGCTACCACTCGCTGCCACTTCCCAGTATTATGAGAGAGTTTTGTACCATATATCATTAGCTGGGGAAAAGATAAAAATTCAAAATTTGAAGTACAGTTTCTACTGAATGCATTTGCTTTTGTAAAGTCAAAATATCGTAAGTTGAACCATCAGAAGTTGGGAACCATCTATCCAATTTCTCCTCAAACTTTCACCCACTAAGTTTTAGCATCTTGCAAACAGATCTTGCCTACAGCCATTGTGACTCTGTGGTATTGTAATGGCGAATTTCTATTTCCCGCATTCTTTCTACATTTAGTAATTAGATTTCTCCTGTGAGGAAGTTACCCACCCTATTTATTTATTCAGTAATTTATTTATATCAGTATGAATTCATGGATATTTATTTTATTCTATGGGCTGTAATTAAATACTATTTATTTTGTTCACATTCTTCCAGTTTTGGCCATTGGGAACCCTTTCAGGTTGGCTCCTGGGCCTTCTTAACAAGCTGCCAACCTTTTCTGAACACTTTTAACTTGCCACACCCTCCGTAATTTCTCTCCCTTCCCCTCCAGGAATACCCTGTATGACTTTTTGGTGGATTCTGCCTCCCATCTTGTGAAATCAGCTTCTTTCCCCAGGGCCATCAGTTTACTCAGGCACCTGTCAATCTCAGTCATTTCATTTCTCCCCTCGCCATTTTTGCTAAATCTACATTGTGATTCACTTAATACATTTTTTCAATTGTCTTCTCTCTGTTTTTTAAATTTTAATACACCTTTATTTTTTAAAAGGTTTTATTTATTTATTTGAGAGAGAGCATGAGCCAGGGGGAGAGGCAAAGGGAAAGGAAGAAGCAGGCTCTCTGCCAAGCAAGAAGCCTGACGTGGGGCTCCATCCCAGGACCCTGGGATCATGACCTGAGCTGAAGGCAGACGCTTAACCGACTGAGCCACACAGGCGTCCCTTAATACATCTACTTTAGAAGGAAAATTTTAAATCACCTCAAACAAAGGGTTTTACCCGGGGCCATAATCAGATTTCCCTGATAGCTGCTAAGATGCCTTTTTACAGTTAGCTCATTTGAATCCAGATTCAAACACGGTCTACACATTGCATTTGGTTGTCTGATCTCTTGAGTCTTAATCTAAAGCAGTCTCCTCTTACTTTTTTTAATGCCTTGTGTGACCCCAAGGATAATGTAGAGAGATACCTCCCTCCTCTCCCCACCCAATTCCTAATATATCTAACAGTTTTAGTACTCTTATATTCTGGTTTAATTTTTAATTTGAAGGCATTACTTTTAAAACTTTATTTACATTGTGGTAAAAAGCCCCACATACCATAATATTTGCCATCTCAAACATTTTTAAGTTGTGCAGTTCAGTAGTATTAATTACACTCACATTATTGTTCAGCAGATCCCCAGGACTTTATCATCTTGCAAAACCAAAACTCTATACTCATTAAGTAGTAACTTCATATTTCTCCCTTTCCCCAGCCCTGGTGACCATCATTCTATCACCCTTTTCTCTGTTAAAGCTTTGTGTGGTTATGCAAATAATACTGGCAGAAACTGTGCCATTGTCCTGTGTGATGTTCCCCATTCTAAATCTGTCTGCTTCCTGTGGTGTCTTAAGCTTGTTCCTCTCTCTGTATTTTCTGTAAATAGAAGTTAGTATATCAGAGACTTAGATTCATCTTCAACTTCTTTGGCAAGAATACCTTTTAGGTAGTTTTGTGTGCTTTACCAGCATGATATGGTGTTGGCTTTTCCCAGGAGTCCAGCCTTTTAAAATCACCCTCCAAGCCACTGCCCCAGTCACAGACGATGAGGTTTCCAAGCGTTCACCATCTTTGGATTATACATAGACCAGCTGCTTTAGTTCCTTCTTCATTACCTCTTCTAGATTTCTCTACATTCCTCCATCACTCCAGTTTGGTCTTCAGACACTTGAATTAAGAGGTGGTGGAGACTTCTTGAGGGGTCTGGGTGTGGGCCATTTGTTGAGAATTCTGGGCCAGGGCTTCAGACTTCTTGAGAAGCCTTAACTAGAGAAAGTCAAGGAGCACTACTTGACTAATTTTGTTGTGATGCTTCTTTCATGCCAAAACTGGAATTGGTGACAACATGGGATAGTTGACTTTGCCTGTCACCCCTGAACTGTTTGGAACATACGGAAGACGTACAAGCCACTGCCTCCATATTTTACAAACTTGACCTGACCGAGATGCTACATACCTCAGCCTGTTATTTTGGCTTTCAGCTTGCTGTCCTAGTCGGCTCCCAAGGATAATGCTTCTGCTGCTTCCCTGCTTTTCCCACCCAATTCCTAACAACTGCTCTTTTATTCAGGTTAAATTTTTTTAAATTTAGAAATACTCATGTTTTAAGCATTTTTTTGTGATTATGCTGATAATATATATTCTTTGAAGATTAGAAGATAACATGTTTTTCTTTGAATATTTGTATTACCCTCTCCCAGATACACTTGCTGCTAAAAGGGATATAAAATTGTCCAGATATTTTTCCTTTGCATAGATCTATATAGATTTTTATATAAAAATAATTTTATGAAATAGAATTGTACCATTGGCACTGTTTTGAAGGGTGTAATTTTTATTCTAATATATCATGAGTATCTTTCCATATCCATATTTATGTCCCTAACTTTTGTTTTTCAGGACTACCTAGTACTTGGTTACATAGATGTGTCCTGATTTATTTTCTAGCACTAGCTTTCTAAGGTCGTATACTGAGGTTGCTTTTAATTTATCTTTTATTTGTACATGAGGCTGCTATCATTACACTTCCCTGTTACTTCTTAGGCCTTAGCATTTCCCTTATCAGTTTGCTCTAATGTCTTTGCATATAGTCATGTTTCCTAAGAGGAAATTCCCAGCAGCAGAATTTCTGGGCCAAGAGGTATGTGTATCTCAAAGGTTTTAGAAACCTTCCTGGCCTCATCCCAGCAAAGTCTAAAAGTTGTGATTTTTTTTCTAGGGAACAACTAAACTACTCAACTCTCTCCTACTTTTCTCCTTGAAGAATTTGCTCTATGAACCCATCTAATAACAGGACTGAAGTCAGAAAGAATCACAGGCAAAGTTTGTTAGAACCCTAATTTTAACATAGTTTTTTTAGGTTTACTTTTTTCACTAAACAAATAATAGTAAGCATATTAAGGAAAATTTTGGAAAGCAAAGAAGGCTAATAAATTTCCTAATAGTCCCAGAATCTCAACAAGTACAAGCCCAGGAATGTAGTTTTGTTTACAGGTAGAAGAGCTCTTGGCAGAGAAGGGAAAGTGTGGGCTTCGGAGCCAGGCTGACCTGAGGTCAAATCTTAGTCCCTTCTTGGAGCCTGACTGATTAAACTTTGTTTCCTCAGGAAATGGGATAACAGTGCTTCCCCCAGAACTGTCGAAAGGCTTGGAGCTCATCTGCATAAAAGAGCCTAACAGTGCCTGGTACATAGTATGCACTCAGTTACCTGTAGCTGCTATTATGGAATATTTTGTTTTCATGTATTTTTCATTTACTTTTTAAGACTTTCTTAGTGACAGCAAACTACAGAATTGTAAACCAGATTTTATCATACTTTAGTATTCTCTATACAAGCAAGTTTTTCAGTGTGTTAGGGTTTCTCATATACATTTTGCAAATTTGAAGTTCTTTTTCTCATTTTGTAATCACATTTTTAAATGACTAATTATATAAAGGTTTGATTAACAGAGCATAAAGCATTGTATTTATAGTTTTTTTAGGATAGATTTCCAAAAAGGGATATTATTAGATGAGATGTGGTATAAACATTTCTATGGCTCTTGAAAGATGCTGATGAATTTCTTTCTGGAGGGGCCATGCCATTTGTAGCAAAGGGAGGTCCAGGGTTATGAAACAGGTGACAAACCATCTTCCCTCCTGAGTCAATAACAAGTGTTGGGAATCACTTATGTTCTCTGGGTCCACTGCACTGGAAAAATCTTTCACAACACAGCATTCCGGGCAGACAAAACAAACTGAGCGAGGTTGGTACATACAAAGAAATGTCTTTGTCATGCCTGGTATAAATAAGCATTTGAACAACTTTACCAGCAATGGGTGGGTAGCTCATTTAAAACAAACCAACAAAAACGTTTGCCTATTTGATAAGCCAAAAAAGTGATTCTTTGCTAACTAATGAATTTTCCATATATGCTTTTAAATTTCTTTGTGAACAATCTAGGCCCTTTGCCTATTTAGGTAGTGTGTCTTCGTGCCTTTTCATATTGATTTGCCCGAACTCACTTTCCTTTCTTTAAAAAATTTTTTTATTTAAATTCAATTTAGTTAACATACAGTATATTGTAAGTTTCAGGGGTAGAACTTCGTGATTCATCAGTTGCATATAACACCCAGTGCTCATTCCATCAAGTGCCCTCCTTAATGCCCATCGCCCAGTTACCCCATCCCCCCGCCCACCTCCCCTCCTGCAACCCTCAGTTTGTTTCCTGTAGTTAAGTGTCTCTTGTGGTTTGCCTCCTTCTCTCTCTCATTTATCTTCCCTTCCCCTATGTTCATCTTTTTGTTTCTTAAATTCCACATATGAGTGAAATCATACAGTATTTGTCTTTCTCTGACTGACTTATTTCACTTAGCATAATACCCTCCAGTTCTATCTATGTTGTTGCAAATGGCAAGATTTCATTCTTTTTGATGGCTGAGTAACATTCCATTGTGTGTATATATATATATATATACCACATCTTCTTTCTCCATTATCTGTTGACGGACATCTGGGCTCTTTCCATAGTTTTTAATGTATGCATTTCTGAAGGATTGTTTCTCATTTTAAAGTAAACAACTCCTATTTTATAGAAAGGTAGAGCTCTCTTCCCTTTGCCCCCACAATGCCCCATACACCATGAACACCATTTTCTTATCATTTAAAAATAATTACTAGATTCATGAAAGTGGTTGCCTCTGGGGAGTAGTGGGGAAAAGTCTAGTTTTCACAGTACCTCTGCCTTTTCACTTTTCTACCCATGTGACTATATTACCTATTATAAGGTGTTTATAGTTTTCATAGAGCTGTGATCATTCTGTACGTGCAATAGCGTAGATCTTATTTTTCCACCCAGTCTTACGCCCTACACCCTGCCGTCTCACCTCTTTGTCTGTTAGCACCTTGTTAAGAGCTGCGCCAAGAGTTTTCCATGTCCGGCTCTCCTCTGTTGTTTGAATGTTTGACTTGTTCTGATTTTTCATAGTTGTAAATGACACTGCAGTGAGCATGTTGGTGCTTAAATGTTTTTCCAAATTGAGGATCCTTGCCCTCAGATAGGTTTTGCCAAACGGGAGTCTCTGGGCCAGGATGGGTGTGATTGTTTTAAGGTTCTTGAGACATACACCCAAGCTCCTTTGAAAACATTACACCAGTTTGCACTGCTGCCTGTAATGTGATGGCGTGTGTTCCACACATCCTTGTTGGCGTTATGTATTAACAGCGTTTTTCTCCTTTGCTAATTTAATAGGGGAAAGGGCATCTAATTTTAATTGAATTTATTTAGTTCTTAAGGAGGTTGAACATTTCCCTCTAAGTTTGTTAAGCAATTATATTCTTCCTCTCTTTGCAGGATCTTTGTGGCTTTAATACCTTTCTATCAATTTAAGTAATCTCTATATAATAAATATATTAATTCTTTCTCTTCATTTTGGCCATGTTTTGCCCAAACTGGCATTTTCTTTGAATTATTTTTTGACAAGGTTTCAATTTTTATATAGTTCAATCCTTCTGTGTTCCAAGCCTACAAAACCTAAACTTCTCTGAACAGAGGGTTTTCATTATTTTATTTTCAAATCTATTTTAACTACTCTTTAATTGACTTTGATGTATTGTGTGAAGTCATCAAAATTACCCATTCTTAATTGCTCCAACATCAATTATTAGTAAATGATTCAGTCATGTTACTGTATAGTGTAGGATCTATTATCTGGACCATCTACTTTGTTTCATTGACTTGTCCTATTTTGTCTTAGATCTATAGTCTTCTTAATTTCTGTAGCCTTATATTTGAGTTTTCTATCATTGTACCTTTAAAAAGTGAATTTATGGGGCACCTGGGAGGCTCAGTCGTTAAGCATCTGCCTTCGGCTCAGGTCATGATCTCAGGGTCCTGGGATCGAGCCCTGCATCAGGCTCCCTGCTCCGCGGGAGGCCTGCTTCTCCCTCTCCCCCTGCTTGTGTTCCCTCTCAGTGTCTCTCTGCCAAATAAATAAAATCTTTAAAAAAATAAAGTGTATTTATATGTATGCATATTTGTATGAAAAATATATAATTGCTATTCTTCTGGATGAAAATTTATGTTTATTAATGTCTTTTGATGATTAGTGACATGAACTTATAAATAAATTAGAGAAAAAAAACATTGTTACATTTAATCTTAGCATCCAGGAACATATTGTCCTTTCAATCAAAGTTTATAGTTTACTTCTCATCAGGTCACAAGTTTTCCTTAGTCATTCCTACATACTGTTGCAGTTCTAGGTTTCCTTCTGTAGGGTTTTTCTTTTTTCTGTTAGAGTTCTCATAAAAAAAAGCCAGCATTCCAGGAATGGGGTTACTTCAGTGTTGCCCCACAGCATGCATTCAAGCCAACCAAACCCCTGACTTCCAGAAGCAGTTGGGGGCCAGAGATGCTCCTGAAATACTGATGTAAGCTGGGGACCCTTTCTCCAGGAAATCAGAGAAGCCTAGCAGTGTGCATGGGTATGTGTGTGTGTACTCACACACATACTTAGGAATATGACCAATGTGGGTCAGCCATGCCCCCACCTTAGCTTCAAATCTCTCCTCCCACTGACACTTCCAGTTGGGAAGCTCTGGGTTCAGTGCTGGTGCCCAGGCCATCAGGTCTCCTACAGGTGGGGTCTTGAAGGAGGAAAGAAGTACAGGACCCACTGCCATGGCACCTGGCCCACTTCAGCCTCTCGGGTAAAATGTTAGGCTTGGAATAAAGAGAAGGGACCTGAGCTGCAAAGAATCTCCACTATGATGTGTACCTGAGGGAGCCAGGTGGGCAGGATCGGGGAAAGTCATGAAGAGGAAGGGAGATAATCCTCAACAAAAGACCTCCCATTATGAGATCTTTGATTTTTCAAGAGATGCTGGAATGCTCAGTTTTTATGTGATGTCTCCCAATATTTTAATGGAGGCAACTCATTAAAAAAAAAAAACCCACTCAGGACCATAAAACATTTGTGGGCTATGTCTGGTCCATAGGTCCTATTTTGAGGCATCTGAATCACTATGGGCCAGATCTCCTGCTGCTTTCTAATCCTTTTGCCTTGACTAGGCAGGGCTTTAGAGTGAACAGATTGACAGCACACAGAGGTCAGGTCTTAATTCCTGGAACTTTTAAATGTTACCTTATTTGGAAAAGGGGGCTTTTCAGATGTGATCAAGGAGTTTGAGATGAAGAGATTATCTGGGTGGGCCCTAAATGCCACTAACATATCCTTCTAAGGAAGCAGAATGAGATCGAGATCTCTCTCTTCTCTCACACACACGATTTTAAGACTAGAATGATTCAGCCACAAAACAACAACCCCAGCAGCTGAAGAGGCAAGGAAGGATCGTTCCCTGGAGCCTCCAAATTATGGCCTTGCTGACATCTTGATTTTGACCCAGTGATACTGATTTCAGGTTTCTGACCTCCAGAACTGTGAAAGATGAAATTTCTATTTTAAGCCACCAGGTTTGTGGCAATTTGTTAAAGCAGTCACAGTTAACAATACATCTAGGAACATCTTAGAAATTCTGAGGCTCCATCCCAGACCTACTGAACCAGATTCTGGGAGTGGAGCCCAGCACCCTGTTTTAACAAGCCCTACAGGGGATTCTATTGAAAGCTAAAGTTCCAAAAACACTGGGTTGAAAAAGAGGTACCAGGCATTTTGTGCAAATGTGTTAATGGGGCCTGTGGCAGAACTGGAGGTAAGCTTGACCTAAAAGCATTCATGCATTTGCATGAAGTGCTTGAACCCCATAGGCATATGAGCTTTTCAACCTTATCCTGAACCAGTATTTCTCAAACTTCAGTGTACAATGAAGAGAAAGGTAATAAGCAAAACAAGGTGGTATGTGCTACAAAGAAAAAGATGGTAAATAGAGAGAGTGCCGATTGAGAGGGCTAATTTTAGACTGGGTGGTCCAAGAAAAGCTTTCTGAAGAGGTGGCCTTATGAAGTCAGCTAAGGAACAACTGGGGAAGACAGGGTTCTGGGCAGAGGGAACAGCATGTGCAAAGGTCCTGAGGTCAGAAAATAGCTTAACGTTGGGAGGTAGTGGTGGGAGACCAGTGTTGTCACAACCCGCTGGAGGAACTACATGTGTGCTGTGTGACTGTGCTTGGAGAGGAATCCTGAAATCTTGTGCCTGGTTTCCTCCAGACTTCACCCCATGCACCTCTTTGCTGGTTTTGCTTTGTATCCTTTTGCAATGATAACTCTTAGCCATGAGTATGACTATATGCTGAGTTCTTTGAGTCCTCTTACTGAGTCACCAAAATGGGGTGGTTTTGGGGACCCCTGAGACATGTCCCCATGACTGATGTATAATGTGATGTTTCAGACCTCTTGGGGTGAATGAAATCTGAAGGTTTCACGTGCATAGTATGTTTTACTAAGAACTGCTGGAAGTTAATTGCCACAAAGGTCTTCCTCACCCTCGCTGTATGCAGAGGATTTCTCCCTTGTATGGATCCTCTGATGTACTTTAAGGGATGAATCACAACTACTAAAGCTTTTAGACATTCCTTACACTCACAGGGTGTCTTGACGCTGTGGGTCCACTGGTGCTTGGTCAGGGAGGAGCGGTACCTGAAGGTGTCCCCGCATTCCTTACACATACAGGGACTCTCCCCATTGTGAGTTCTCTGATGGAGGCTGAGGGATGAACTGTAGCTGAGAGTCTTCTCACAGTCGTTGCATTTGTAGGGTTTCTCTCCTGTGTGGGTTTTCCGGTGCTCGATGAGGGAGGACCTGTACCAGAAGGGTTTCCTACAGTCGGGGCACTTCTAGGGTTCTCACCTGTATGAGTTCTCTGGTGGAGATGAAGGCATGCGGCCCAGCTGAAGACCTTTCCACGTTCATTGCATGCATGAGGTTTCCCCCCAGCGTGGATCCTCCGGTGTTGGCTGAAGACTGATCACTGAAGGCCTTCGCACACTCGTTACATCGATAGGGTTTCTCGCCGGTGTGAATTCTCTGATGGGAGATGAGGGCTGAGCGTTTGCTCATTTTGCTAAAGCCTTTCCTACATTCATTACAGAGAAATGGTTTCTTGCCGCTGTGGATAATGTGGTGCTCCCCGAGGGAGGAGCTCCGCCTGAAAGCTTTGTCACCCACGCTTGGGTGGTTTCTTTGCAGAATGAAGCCTTTGATGCTGAATGAGGTCTGCCCTCTGCCTGAGGCCTTTGCACTCACGGGGGCTCTCCCCTGTGTGGATCCGCCAGTGTCGAGCAAGGAAGGACTTGGAGCTGACGGCTCTCCCACATTCGACCCCTGTGGGGTTGGAGGAGTGGCTTGAGTGGCCACTGTTTCCTGCGGCCTAATCCAAGCTGAGGACTCAAGGTCTGGAAACAAGTCACCTGGGTTCGAGTCCCATCTATGACCCACGAACTGTATGGCCTTGGACAGGGGCTAGGACCGCTCTCTGCGGCTCAGTTTCCCTCTCTGAGAAATGGGGTGAGAACAGGACCTACCTGTGGAGCGCGGCGAGCACGGGCTCAGCACTGCGGCGGGGGGCGCACTGCCCCGTGCCTCACGCTCCCTACGGCGAGCGCCCCCACCACGTGTCTTGGCGCTGCCCTTCCCCCACCCCGGCGTCAGGTCGGGCCTCGTGACTTGTGTCGACCAGTGGGGGCCCGCGGCTGCGCGCCGCCTCACTGCCCTGCGGTTCCGCCAGCACATCCCGGGCTCGTTCCCACCTCGGGGCCTTCGCCCTCACCACCACCCCCCCCCGACTCACAGCACCCTTCCCCCCACTGCCCGGGGCTGAGCGTGGACCTCCGTCCGCGGGACGGCCCTTCTAGCTGCCCGACCGCCGGGAGTGGCCCCGGGCCCCGAGTCGCGCCTCCAGTGCGGTCTCCCCTCCAGAGCACCTGCCGGTGGCCGCCCCGCTTTTACTGCCGTTCCTCGCTGGAGCGTAAGCGCCATCGCCACCCACGCCGTCCGGGCGTCCTCTCGGAATCGCGTGCGCAAGGGACAGTGGCACCTGCCGACGGACACGGCCCCACAGCTCGCCACGGGGCGGCCGCCTCGTCAGGCCGGGGCACGCGCACGCGGCCACGCGCACCGTTCGCTCCCCCAGGAAGCGCCCGCCCCGCGCCGCGGCACGAGCCACGACAGCCGCCCGGCCCCGCCCACCGCGTCCGCCGCTCCCGCGCGACACCGCCGACAAACCAGACCCCGTTCGGCCGTCACAGGGTCACGCAGGACTACGTCCCCATGGCGCTCGGTCACAGGCAAACCCGTAAAATGACAACCTACGACCTCCCCTCGCCCCACGCGGACGTGCGCTGTCGCACGGGCCCAGGCAGGAGAGCAAACCCCCCTCGCCCACCGAGCCCTGTCAGCGCCGCACAGGCCCCCCGCAGGCAGCGGCGCTCAGACAAAGTCACACACACACACGGCCCTGGGCGGACAACTCCAGGCACGAAACCCCACCCCCACTCCCACAGACCTCCCCGGGCGACGCCCGCGCCGCACTCCGGGGCACCAGCCGCCCGCCGCAGGCGCCCCACAGACGCCTCACCACGCAGGCTTGGCTGGATCACAGACGCCCCCGACACCACATGGCCCGTCACGCACACACTCGCCCCGCGACACGGATCACAAAGTCACGCTCAGGAAAGGACACTGCCCCGCCCGCCGCTCGCATGCCACCCGCGACTAGGGGCGCCTCGACGCAGCCCGGCCGGAAGCGGAAGCGTTCCCGGCGCCCGGGCGCAGAGCGCTCTGGGAGTTGTGGTCCAGAGGCCGGCGCGCAGGCGTTACGTCCCTGTGGCGCCGGGGCTTCATCCTCCGTAGGATCAGCTACCGCGGTCTGAGAGGTAGGAGCCAGCCCTGCCCAAAGCTGCCACTGCCCGGCTCAGAAGTGAGAGGTGGTACTCCGCGAAGGATAAGGGACCGGAAGGCAATGAGGGAGGAGAGGACGGTGCTGCCGAAAGAGGCGGCTTGGAAAGGTCGCTTCACCGTCAAAGAGACGACGTTTGAAGCGCGCGTCCAGCGGGAGCAGCGGCAGCAACGCTCCAATTTGGGGAAGGAGCGAGTGCAAAGGCCCTGAGGCAGGGAGAAGATTGATGTGTCTGAAGAACTGAGGTAACGCCCGCATAGCTCGGGATGAAAGGTGCAGGGGAAGGTGCAGGGGAGGAGGCTGGAGAGCCCGCCCGAGGCGGTGAAGGGCGCCGAAGGGCTGCAGCAGGGGGGTGGCGCGTCCTGGTTTATACTTTCTCAGGAGCCCTCGGCTTCCTTCCTTACGTTCCTTTGGGAAGGTAAGCGTGACGGCTTCCGGGTGGAGGGTGAGTTTGGGAAGGTAAGCGTGACGGCTTCCGGGTGGAGGGTGACTTTGGGAAGGTAAGCGTGAAGGCCCGGAGATCAGAGAGGAGGCCGCTGCGGTAGTCCGGGCAGGGATGATGGTGTGCTGGGTGAGGGTGGTGGCCACGGGCGTGGTGTGAGCTGCGTGGGGTAGACATGCGCGTTGGATGTGCAGTGTGATGCGAAGAGGTTAGGGGTAAGAGACACATCAGCGTGCCTGCCAGGTTTCTGCCCCCAGCGCCCCAAGGTTTCTAAAGTCATAGAGAACTACAGCCTAATTTCTATCATTCAGAAAGAGAACGCTGAGTGCTTCTGGAGTAAAAATATCGACCCTTTCTCCACTCTCGTAACTTTGGGTAAATTGCCTAATCTATCTGAATTTTACATTCCTTATCTGCAAAATGAAGATAAGGAAGAAACTGGGGAAGGCGCAGGTATGGAGGAGGAATAGCGAGCTGCGTGTAGATTTGTTGAGTCTGAAGTACTTGCTATATATTCACTCAAAGTGGTTTAACATCAATGTATTCATTCACTAACCAATCATTTATTGAGTTTCTATTAAGCACAGCAACCGTCTTTTTTTAAATTTTTTTATTGTTATGTTAATCACCATATATTACATCATTAGTTTTTGATGTAGTGTTCCATGATTCATTGTTTGTGCATAACACCCAGTGCTCCATGCAGAACGTGCCCTCTTGAATACCCATCACCAGGCTAACCCATCCCCCCACCCCCTCCCCTCTAGAACCCTCAGTTTGTTTTTCAGAGTCCATTCTCTCTCATGGTTCATCTCCCCCTCCGACTTACTCCCCTTCATTCTTCCTCTCCTGCTATCTTCTTCTTTTTCTTTTTTCTTAAAATATGTTGCGTTATTTGTTTCAGAAGTACAGATCTGTGATTCATCAGTCTTGCACAATTCACAGCGCTCACCATAGCACATACCCTCCCCAATGTCTGTCACCCAGCCACCCCATCCCTCCCACCCCCCACCACTCCAGCAACCCTCAGTTTGTTTCCTGAGATTAAGAATTCCTCATATCAGTGAGGTCATGTGATACATGTCTTTCTCTGATTGACTTATTTCACTCAGCATAACACCCTCCAGTTCCATCCACGTCGTTGCAAATGGCAAGATCTCATTCCTTTTGATGGCTGCATAATATGCCATTGTGTATATATACCACATCTTCTTTATCCATTCATCTGTCGATGGACATCTTGGCTCTTTCCACAGTTTGGCTATTGTGGACATTGCTGCTATAAACATTGGGGTGCACGTACCCCTTCGGGTCCCTACGTTTGTATCTTTGTGGTAAATACCCAGTAGTGCAATTGCTGGATCGAATGGTAGCTCTAATTTCAACTGTCTGAGGAACCTCCATACTGTTTTCCAGAGGGGTTGCACCAGCTTGCATTCCCACCAACAGTGTAAGAGGGTTCCCCTTTCTCCGCATCCCCACCAACATCTGTCGTTTCCTGACTTGTTAATTTTAGCCATTCTGACGGGTGTGAGGTGGTATCTCATTGAGGTTTTGATTTGGATTTCCCTGATGCCGAGCGATGTTGAGCACTTTTTCATGTGCCTGTTGGCCATTTGGATGTCTTCTTTGGAGAAATGTCTGTTCATGTCTTCTGCCCATTTCTTGATTGGATTATTTGTTCTTTGGGTGTTGAGTTTGATAAGTTCTTTATAGATTTTGGATACTAGCCCTTTATCTGATATGTCATTTGCAAATATTTTCTCCCATTCTGTCAGTTGTCTTTTGGTTTTGTGGACTGTTTCTTTTGCTGTGCAAAAGCTTTTTATCTTGATGAAATCCCAATAGTTCATTTTTGCCCTGGCTTCCCGTGCCTTTGGCGATGTTTCTAGGAAGAAGTTGCTGCGGCTGAGGTCGAAGAGGTTGCTACCTGTGTTCTCCTTTAGGATTTGGATGGACTCCTGTCTCACGTTTAGGTCTTTCAACCATTTGGAGTCTATTTTTGTGTGTGGTGTAAGGAAATGGTCCAGTTTCATTCTTCTGCATGTGGCTGTCCAATTTTCCCAACACCATTTGTTGAAGAGACTGTCTTTTTTCCATTGGACATTCTTTCCTGCTTTGTCAAAGATAAGTTGACCATAGAGTTGAGGGTCCATTTCTGGGCTCTCGATTCTGTTCCATTGATCTATGTGTCTGTTTTTGTGCCAGTACCATACTGTCTTGATGATGACAGCTTTGTAATAGAGCTGGAAGTCCGGAATTGTGATGCCGCCAGCTTTGCTTTTCTTTTTCAATATTCCTCTGGCTATTCGGGGTCTCTTCTGGTTCCATACAAATTTTAGGATTATTTGTTCCATTTCTTTGAAAAAAGTGGATAGTATTTTGATGGGGATTGCATTGAATGTGTAGATTGCTCTAGGTAGCATTGACATCTTCACAATGTTGGTTCTCCCAATCCATGAGCATGGAACGTTTTTCCATTTTTTTGTGTCTTCAATTTCTTTCATGAGTATTTTATAGTTTTCTGAGTACAGATCCTTTGCCTCTTTGGTTAAATTTATTCCTAGGTAGGCACAGCAACCGTCTTCTAAAACGTGCCCACAAAATGTCTTAACAAAGTAAACTTTTGGTTTTTTTTAAGGTTTATTTATTTATTTTTAGAGAGGTGGGGGTAGAGGGAGAAGGAGAGAGAATCTTAAGCAGGCTACACGCCCAGCATAGAGCCTGATGCAGGATTTGTGGTAGGTGGTCCTGGGCCAACTGTGTGCTGGAGCAGGCTCCACATCTCACAAGAGTTCATTTCAAATGTTCAGAAATGTTGCAAATCGGTTGTTAGGTTGTGGACTCCTAGTTTGACCTCAGCTGTGGTGAGACTATTTACGGGAGGGCAGCTGGCAAATGCTACAGTATTTTTTTTTTCAGAGAGCTGGCTTTCCAGCACACCATTGGATAATAGGAAACAAACACATGTAATCTCTACCTTCATTCAGCTTTCATTCTAGTGTGTGGGGGATGGATCTGTAAACAAATAACTAAACAATTCATTGAAACTGCAATGCGTATTTTGGAGAAACAGGAGTTCTGAGAGTATAGAAGGAAGATGACCTAGGTTGGCCAGCAGGGGTGATCAGGAAGTGATATTTGAGCTGTGATCTGAAGGCTGAGCAGCAGCTTTAACATGGGAAATTAAGATGTGTTTTATTGACAAGGTGTCATAGTTTGGTTGGCATTGTCTTTTTCTTTCTTAGTGGAATGTAAAATAAGAGACTATTTTCCAGTCAGTGGTTTGGATTCAACTGCATTTAGTAATCTGATTAGGGAAGGGTTGTCTGAACTGGATTTGTGGAGCCCGAAGAGGCCATGCAGGTGTGGCACAAGGAAGTGTGGAGAGGGGGATAAGAAACCGTTAAGTGCTCAGAGGTGCCGCCTCCGACTCCCACTAACACCACAGCAGCTGTGACTTTCGTTTTTTTGTTGTTCTGCGTCACATTTGTTTGTTTAGAGAAATACATACTGAACACCTAGTGTGTGCCAAACAGTATGTGACACACAGGGGACACAGCATTGAAGAAAACAGCTCCACTCTCGTGGAGGTTGTATTTGGAAGGAGGGGATGGGGATTTGAGACAGAACAAACAAACAATACTCTAGGTAATCACAGACGGTGATAAATGCACGTAGATAATAAAAATGAGGGCATTGAGAGTGACCAGGAGGTGACCTGCTTTGGATAGGAGGGCTGTGGAGGGTCCTTCTGAGGGGATGACATTGGAGCTGAGGCCTACAGGACTGTGGGGGAGCCGGCTGCCCCGGGGTCCAGGGAACATACCAGTGCCTGGATGTGTCCTGTCTCGCTGAGTAGATCTCAGGTGATTATGGGAGTGAATCCTATCACCTTTGCTATATTCTTTTGGCTAAAAATACAACACAAGTTTCTTCCACACTCAGGGAAGTGGATTATACAAGGATGTGATTCATTAGTGATCACTTTAGGGTGTGTCTGCCACACCAAAGTGGTCTCTAAAGATTTGTCTAATCTGAATGGCTCATCACATGCTCCTTTTCTCTTTTTGGACAATTTATGTCTCTCCCAAGGGTTATGCATTTGGTCAAGAGCTTGGTATTCTCAAGTAAAAGAGGACTCTTCAATCCTCCAGGATATGTTGGTAGCACAGCCACCGTCTCCTAAAACCTCCCCATAAAATGTCTTAACAAAGTAAGGGTTTTTTTTTTTTAAGATTTATTTATTTATTAAAGATTTTTATTTATTTATTTATTGAGAGAGAGAGAGAATGGTAGAGAGAGAGCATGAGAGGGAGAAGCAGACTCCCCGCCGAGCAGGGAGCCCGATGCGGGACTCGATCCCGGGACTCCAGGATCATGACCTGAGCCGAAGGCAGTTGCTTAACCAACTGAGCCACCCAGGCGCCCTATATATTTATTTTTAGAGGGGTCAGGGCAGAGGGAGGAGAGAGAATTTTTTTTTTTTGAAGATTTTATTTATTTGAAAGAGAGAAAGATAGCGAGAGCAGGAACACAAGCAGGGGGACTGGGAGAGGGAGAAGCAGGCTCCCCGCCGAGCAGGGAGCCCGATGCGGGGCTCAATCCCAGGACCCTGGGATCATGACCTGAGCCGAAGGCAGACGCTTAACGACTGAGCCACCCAGGCGCCCCTCTATCTGAATTTTATATTCCTTATCTGCAAAATGAAGAGAATGACAACCACATCACAGAGGCGTTTCGAATGTTAGAGATATTGTATATAAAAGTGACTAGTAAAGATGGTCTGGGAACAAAAGAATTGGAAGCATGATGATAGGATGGAATAAAAAGATAGACGGTCGCTCATCAAAAGAGTGGATGTGGAGGAAGGGTTAGAAATTAGGAACTGTCCTAAAAAATAAATTTAAAAAACTAAAAAAAACAACAACAGGAACTGTTCTTCCCTTCTTTCTAGAGTTTTATGTAAGTGCATGGCAACCCAGCTGGAGACGGTTCCCAGCCTCCTTTGTAGGTCAGCATGGCCATGTGACTAAGCACTAGCCAATGGGGTATTAGCAGAAGTGACGGGTACAACGTCCAGTTTACATCTTTTTTTATATAATTTTTTTTATTATGTTATGTTAGTCACCATACATTACATCATTAGTCTTTGATGCAGTGTTCTATGATTCATTGTTTGTGCATAACACCCAGTGCTCCATGCAGTACGTGCCTCCTTAATACCCATCACCAGGCTAACCCCTCCCCCCTCCCCCCTCCCCTCTAGAACCTCAGTTTGTTTCTCAGAGTCCATCGTCTCTCATGGTTCATCTCTCCCTCCGATTCCCCCCCTTCATTTTTCCCTTCCTTCTCCTAATGTCCTCCATGCTGTTCCTTATGTTCCACAAATAAGTGAAACCATATGATAATTGACTTTCTCTGCTTGACTTATTTCACTTAGCATCATCTCCTCCAGTCCCATCCATGTTGATGCAAAAGTTGGGTATTCATCCTTTCTGATGGCTGAGTAATATTCCATTGTATATGTGGACCACATCTTTATCCATTCATCTGTTGAAGTGCATCTCGGCTCTTTCCACAGTTTGGCTATTGCGGACATTGCTGCTATGAACATTGGGGTGCATATGGCCCTTCTTTTCACTACATCTGTGTCTTTGGGGTCAATACCCAGGAAAGCAGTTGCTGGGTCATAGGGTAGCTCTATTTTTAAATTTTTGAGGAACCTCCACACTGTCTTCCAAAGTGGCTGTACCAACTTGCATTCCCACCAACAGTGTAAGAGGGTTCCCCTTTCTCCACAAACTCTCCAACACTTGTTGTTTCTTACCCTGTCCATTTTTGCCATTCTAACGGGGGTAAGGTGGTATCTCCATGTGGTTTTGATTTGAATTTCCCTGATGGCTAATGATGATGAACATCTTGAAAACATGTTTCTTGCACCCTATTTCCTCTATGTCCCTTCCGGAAGCTGGATTGTGAATGAAGTGCTGGTGAGCCATTTCCCACCCTGTGGATGAGGAGAACTTAGGAAATGGTAGAGCAACGAGATAGGAGAAAGCTGGTCTCAGGATGACTTTGTGGCACAGAGACACCAGGGTCACCGTCAAGCACAGATGTTTACATGAAAGAGAACTAAGTCTTCTGTATCATTTAAGCTATGGGTCATTGTTTTCTGTGAAAGCAACTGAACAAAAAAGTCAGACGTGGTAGAAAGACAAAAATGCCTTTGACATTCCCTTAGGAAGGAGTCACATGAAGACTACGCAGTATATATGGGCAAGTCTGAGATGACCTGTTTTTCTTCTGGAATAGTTGCTGCTTCTTCTGACAAAGTCATTGGCTTGCATTCAGGACAGATTAGATGAAAAATGTCTACCGCTAACTGTGAGAAGCATGTTGAGTAGGCCGAGGTGCGCCCACCCGTGGAAGGCCCATGGAAACTGAAAGGAAAGTCTCCAATTGGACCCACACTCCGGGACATAGTCACTGAAAGGGCTCTTGGACGGAATGATCCCCACTTTTTAAATTATTCACTCCCTGTTGCTCCGTCTTCCCTCGTGCACATATAGTACCTTTTACCTAAATTAACCCCATCAGACATATCTTTGTCTTACCTGGACATCTACTAGGGCCTCCTGCATAGCTCATTGTCATCCAACTTTGTTGCCACATATTTGGCTACAGGTGTGTTCCTGGTGGTCTCTGAAGGCACTAACACCTCTGCCGTTACTACAGGGAAGTCCTGGGAGGGTGGATTTCTGGGTCCCTCCCATGTCCAGATGCCAAGTCCTAAAACAGCCCCCAAGGATAAAGCTTCTGCAGGGCTCCCTTCATGTTCTTATCCCTCAGGCTGTAGATAAGTGGATTCAGGGTGGGCGTGAGGACGGAGTAGAAGACAGCAGCCATGCGCCCTTGCATCAGGGAGTAGCTGGTGCTGGGCTGCATGTAGGCAGAGCTCCCAGTGCCATAAAACAGGAGCATGGTGGCCAGGTGGGAAGAGCATGTGGAAAAGGCTTCCAGCGGCCGGCGGTGGAGTGGATCTGAAACACAGCGGCCAAGATGCGGACATAGGACTAGACAGTAAGGCCAGAGCAGCTCATGATGACACAGCCGCTCACTGCAAATCCTGCAGCCTCATGGGCATCTGTGTTGGCACAGGCTAGACACATGAGTGGGGGGATGTCACAGAAGTGGTCGATCATGTTGAGGTCACAAAAGGGCAGGGAGAAGGTGTTGGCTGTGTGGAAGATGAGCCCGCTGCCACAGGCCACCGACACCAGGGAGACGCAGGTCTCGGGGCTCATGGCTGCTCCGTACACCAGGGGCCTGTAGATGGCCAGGCAACGATTGGAAGCCATGGAGGTGATGAGAAAACACTGTGGACCCCAGGCAGACGAAGGCAAAGAGCTGGGATGCACACGCACGGAGGGAAATCTCCCCGGAGCCCAGCATGGTGACCCCCAGGGCCCGGGGCAGGATGGTGGACACCGAGCAGATATCCACCAAGGAGAGGTGCTTGAGGAAGAAGTACCTGGGCGTGTGTCCCGGCGGCCACGATCGCGATGTTTCCCAGAACCGCAGCCAGGTAAGTGAGAAGGAAGGTGGCAGCGCTGAGCAGCCGTAACTCCGGGACAGCTGAGAAGCCCCGGAGGAGGCAGGCAGAGACCGCCGTGAGATGGGTCACGAACTGCCGAGGGCGCTCGGGGAGCAGCGTGAGTGGGGTATGAGAAGACAACAGCAAAGACCCGGGAGGAAAAGAAGGGGGGTGAGCTGCGTCTGGATTAAACACATAGGCACTGTCTTCCCTAGAGGTCTCGGATTCCAAATACTCACGGAGGCCTGGCAGATGCGTACATCCATGAATCTGGCGCAGTGTCCTGGTGGGGGCGTATGGAATATTCTGTTCAAGTGAGACAACTGCTCTAAGCTCCCACCAGCTGTTGCTGGGGGACCAAGCGCTGCCAGAGCCTCTGATATTTGTCAAGAAAAGCCAAAATTCCAGGTTGTTTTTTACATGTGAAATTTTCTGGGGCACCTGGCTGGCTCAGTCGGTTGAGCGTCTGACTCTTGATTTAGGCTCAGGTTGGGTGATCTCAGGGTCGTGGGATCGAGCCCCATGTTGGGCTCCCTGCTCAGCGCAGTTTGCCTTTCCCTCTCCCTCCCCCGCACCCCTCATGCTTGCGTGCTCTCTCTCTCTGTCTCTCTCAAATAAATAAAATCTTTTAAAAAATGTGA
The DNA here is from genome assembly GCF_003265705.2 of Callorhinus ursinus. Taxonomy (NCBI): domain Eukaryota; kingdom Metazoa; phylum Chordata; class Mammalia; order Carnivora; family Otariidae; genus Callorhinus; species Callorhinus ursinus. The sequence goes on along the minus strand of NW_027397162.1, from coordinate 68,992 downwards.
AATTTCCTGACTTCTGTATGTTGGCAGGAAGTTCAAATTTAAAACACTGCGCATATCAGATGGGACCTCCAGTTTAAGACTTTTGGTCTTGTCATGCATATTTGCTTCATAACTCCATAGCATCTTAATTATGATACCCAACCCAAGGCCTTCTAATGATCTGTCTCCCCCATGAGACTTTGAGCACCCCCCACCTGAGTGCAGGGCCCACTTCTTACTTGTGTCTTTGTTTCCCGGCATCCAGCATAGGAGGTGGTGTAGAGTAGGGAAGTAGTGCTTAGGCTTCTGTGTGACCTTGGACAAATACCTTAATCTCCTGGAGCCTCAATTTCCTCCTCTGTAGAATGGGACGGTATGTGCTGTGAGGGTCACATGAGGTACTGCAAGAAACATACTTAAAGCAAGACCTGGCAAGTGGCGAGCCATCACTAAAGGGTGGCTGTTACTATTATCAGTTTTTTGTAAGTGTGTGTTCCTTATTTTCCTTTCCATTATGGTCCTTGAACTGCTGGGATTGCATAATAAAATAGACATGAAAATATATTTTTAAACTTCTTCATGGAAAGTATTACTTTTCTCACACTCCATCAGCCCCCCCGCTGTTGTCACTTCCAGTGCTGTGGAACAGGGGCCCCAGAGAGCTGGCTGTGGGCCTGACACTCCCAGCTGAGTCTCCGTGGTCTCCCTGGGGGCATAAATCACCTCACTTACTATCTGCCTCTTATAGGCAGAATAATGCCTGCCGCCCGAAGTGGTCTGTGTCCCAGGCCTCGAACCCTGGGGTATGTGACCTTACATGGCAAGAGGAACTTTGCACGTGTGATTAAGTTGAGGCTTTTCAGATGCGGAGATTATCCTGGATTATCCAGGTGTTACGGATGAATTGTGCCCCCCCCCCGGCCCCGCTCCCAGCAAAAGACATGTTGCAGTCCTAACCCCCAGTACCTCAGAATGGAACCTCATCTGGAAAGAGGTCGCTGCAGATGTAATTAGTTAGGATGAGGTTCTTAAAGGAAGATGGTCATGTGAAGACAGAGACACACGGGAACGCCATGTGATGACAAAGACAGATATTGAGACGATTCATCTACAGCCAAGGAATGCCAGAGATGGCTGGCAAACTGCCAGATGCTAAGCTAGGCAGAGGTGGGGGAGGGGGCCCCTGCAGGGGTCAGGAGGAGTGTGGTCCTGTGGACAACCTGACCTCAGACTCCTGGCCTCCAGAACTACGAGAGAACACATTGCTGTTGCTCGAAGCCTCCCAGCCTGTGGCACTTGGCTGTGGCGGCCCCAGCAGACTAATGAGCCAGCGGAAACCACCGTAGCCGCTGGGCTCCTTCACGAGATGGGAGAGAGAGTCAGAGAGGACAGAAGCACAGACTGGTGTGATGTGGGTCGCCTGCCAAAGGAGGTGGGCGGCCAGGCAAGGACTTGGACTCTCCCCATGAGCCTCCGGAAGAGAAGGCAGCCCCACCAACACCTTGATCTTGACGTCCAGTTCCCCATACTGCGAGATAGTACGTGTGTGTTGCTCCAGGAGACTGTGTCTGCAGTGAGCTGCTACAGCAGCGCCAGAAAGTTACACCCCCTCCCTCCGTCCTCTGCCCTCTTTTTCCTGTTCTGAGATCCGCCCTCCATCATGGAGAAGTGGAGACTCCCCACATCCAAGCAGGAGAGAAAAAGCAATACGGTTACATACCCAATGCCACGTCTCCTTTTTCTCTCCTCCACGAGATTCTCCAGAGAACAAACATCGCCCCCATGTTTCCCTCGGCAGGACACAGTGGATGGACACGACGGGGTGTCTCGCTGATTGGTTTCAGTGTGTCTGGAGAGAACATGTCAGGCTCCCAGCTTTTCAGATATTCTGCTCAGGGAGGGGCTGCAATGTACACTGAAGTTCCAAAAAGGGCTGATAAATGAAAAGAACCATGGCAGCAGTGCCTGCCATCACAGAGAACCGGGCTTCGCATAGAACACACCGGCCAATCGGGGACTGCTTCACCCATTCAGATTCCTTACACCTTGACAATTCGTCTTGCCGTCTCTAGGCATACCGTTATCATCTCATATCTTTTTTCAAAATTCACTAGGAACAAAAATGTGGCATATCTGCATGCTGTCACTTGGAGAGGAAGTGAGGTTATGTGACGGGGTGTGTGCCACGGGGCCTGGTATGCAACATATGAATGATAACCCGCAGCCCTTGGGGTTGTTCATTATTACTCATGTTTCAGCTTTTCTCTCCTGAAAACAGAGGGACTTGCAAAGGCATTTCCAATGGTTCCACAGAGCCCTGGGGGGGTCACCAAGGCACGGGGAGCTTTTCTGTTGGGACCCGACCCTTTCCTCCAGCTGGAGACAGTTACATGTTTACCTGTTATATTGTTATGGATTATCAGCACACTTTTCATTTGATGACAGGTTTCTGCCATGAAAAAATTAGTTTGAAAGTCGCCAGAATTGGTACTCACAACCAAGAGGCAGGTTGTCATGGTTTACAGAACAGACTCAAGAGAGAATGCCTGGCTCTGCCACTTGCCAGCTGTGTGACCTTAGGTAAATGACTTAACCTCTCTGTGCTTTGGTTCCTTTATCTGTAACACCTAGGAATAACAATGGCCATCCCTTCCCCACTCCATGGGATTGTTGGTATGTGCAGAGTAGTGTGGAGCTCTTAGAGCACCGCCTGGTACATAAAACTGTGAGTCTTTAGGAAGTCTCCAAATGGAAGAGTCTATATTTCTCAGAACTGTGTAGTATTACCTCGTCATGGATGTAAATTAGAATCCCACCAACATCCTAATCTGAAGCGGTGGAGAGGAGCAGAGCGCCTGGATTTGAGCCATCAGCCTCTGGGAGAAATGAGCCTGGCTGAGGAGAGACACAGAAGCATCGATTCTGGGAGTAGCATGAGATTTTAGGAACTGCCTCTTCACCAGAGCCTGTTTCCCCTAGCGTTCCCACCTTGCCGGCTCACAGCCTTGGCTTACATGCCTCCACTCACAGGGAGCTCACTCAGAGCAGTAGTTCTCAACTGGGGACGATTGTGTCCCCCCAGGGCACATGTGGCAAAATCCGGAGACATTTTTGGTTGTCGCGACTGGGGAAGGTGCTAGTGGCATCTAGTGGGTAGAGACCCGGGATGCTCCTGAGCATACTACAGTGCACAGGACAGCTCCCCCTCCCCCCACAACAAGAATGGTCTGGCCCCAAAATGTCAGTAGCCTTGAGGTGGCCTCTCTGGACAGCTCCCCCCTCCCCCCACAACAAGAATGGTCTGGCCCCAAAATGTCAGTAGCCTTGAGGTGGCCTCTCTGACCGAGTCTTGAGTCCCTTGTACTACATCAGCAGGATAACCGGCGTTTAAATATCCCTTCCTGAGAGCCAGACGCGGAACTGAGTGCTTTCCATTCAAACCACTTAATCCTGCCCACCCCCCTAGAAGGAAGCCACTGTTTTATGATCCCTATTCACAGATAGAAAAGCTGAGGCACAGAGGTGCCTGGGTGGCTCAGTCAGTTAGGCGTCTGCCTTCAGCTCAGGTCGTGATCCCGGGGTCCTGGGATCGATCCCTGCTTCGGGCTCCCTGCTCAGCCAGGAGTCGGCTTCGCCCTCTCCCATTCCCCCTGCTTGTGCTCTCTCTCTCTCTTTTAGTCTCCCTCTCTCTAAAATAAATAAAATCTTTAAAAAAAAAAAAAGAAAGAAAGAAAAACTGAGGCCCAGAGAAGTTAGGCACTTTGCCCAAGACCTCAGAGTTAGTAAGTGGTAGAGCTATGGTTCAAACCTGGCTGATGAGCCTCGTAACCACAGGCTTTAATCACCGGTTGTGTTGCCTCCCGTAATCCCAGGTATGAGATGGAAGCCATTCAGAAATCTAGAGCAGCCCGACCTACCTGGCTGAGTGTCCTGACCACCCCCCAGCCCCCCAAGCGGCGGTGAAGCCAGACTTCTTCAAGGGGCTGAACTGGGCTTGTGGGAGGCCAGTTCCTCCAAGGGGATGAGGTGATGAAGATCCAAGCTGGGATTCCTGCCTCTGGGATGGATCCCCACTGAGAAGCTGCAGGAAGGGAAGGCATTAGGGCAAACATTGCTTTTACTGCGCTGTGGTCGGCTCTGAGCCACGCAATCTCTGCTTGGCTGTCTCTCTCTCTCCTCGACTTGGGAATTCGTCCAAAGTCACCTCTGGGGACTTTCTGTCCCACGGTGGCTCCAAACTCTGAGAACGTGACTCTTTGACAAGCAGGGTGTCAGCCATGCCACCTGCTTACAACCTTTCTAGAGTGGTAATATCAGAAGCTGTAACAGTCCATGTTATTGGACATAGTTAATATGATTTACTGTTGAGAACACTCTCCTGCAATGTGTTTTGTTGTTGTTGTTGTTGTTTACCATGTCTTGGAGATATAGCTGTTGAATAAATAGGGATTACACGTAGAATTACATTGGTCTTTTTGACTACTGCAGAGTACCTCACACTATGGATAAAAACATTCGTGTAGCCATCCCCATGTTGGTGGACTTTTAGGTTTTCAACATTCTTTTGCCGAGACAAATAATCCTGCAGTGAGCATCCTTTTTTTTTTTTTTTTTTTTTCTATTTCCTTTAATATGGACTGTTACAGCTTCTGATATTACCACTCTAGAAAGGTTGTAAG
>NW_027397162.1:45340-64234 GCF_003265705.2 Callorhinus ursinus | reverse complement strand
AGGGAGCCCGATGTGGGACTTGATCCCAGGGCCCTGGGATCATGACCTGAGCCAAAGGCAGACGCTTAACCAACTGAGCCACCCAGGCGCCCCTGTAGTGAGCATCCTTGCCTCTCTCAGACATCTTACTTTATGTCTTTCAGAAAAGTTTTTTTTTTTTTTAATAATTTTCTTCATGTAAGTTTTGCTTACTTCTTTTCTCTCTCTCTCATTAACTTTGAGCTTTGGTGGTTCTTGTGAATAGGATCTACTTTTCCATGACATTTTCTGATTGATTATTGCTGATATTCACGTAAGTTACTGAACTTTGTGTTTTGATCTTGTATCTAGCCATAAGGCAAGTGTACTCTGTTCACATATTGAACAGACTAGTTTCCCCTATAGTGGGATTGCTAAATTGGAGGGCTTGTAGAATTCTAATTCTGGTTAATTATGCAAAGTCACCATAAACAAGCTTTATCAATGAATACCAACTATGTATAAGACTATCAACTTTTTGTCTTTCTGACCAGTAGTGGATGCATCAATCTTTCAAACTTATGCTCATCCAATGGCTAGAAATCATCTCATTATTTTAAAAGATTTTATTTATTTATTTAGTTTGTTTGTTTTAAAAGCTATCATACATACTTCCAAAATATCAGCAACGTTAAAAATCTGTAAATACCTCAAAACCTAGTTTCTGCACACCATCAAGCACCACACGTAGCTGCTTCTTCCCTTGTTTTCTGGAACCTCCCATTTTAGCTGCACTTCTGAGGTTTCTAAGCTCAGCAGCACTTTGCAACATCGTGCATGTAAATCATATCAGGAAGATGAGTCAGATCTGCATTTGAGGTTCCATGCTCTTTCAGCTTGCATGCAGAATCTGGTTCTTTGCATTTGTAGGACTGAGGTCTTCAGAAGTCACCAGTCTATATAAGCAACATGTTCTTTTGTTTCTTAGTTCTTTGCAGTCAGGAGACTCCACCTTAAGGATTTCACCTGATTAATCCAGGCCCACCCAGTGTAATCTCCCTTTTGAGTAACTCAAAGTCAGCTGATTAGAGATCTTAATTACATTGCATAATCCCCTTTGCCACATGACATAACATAATTACAGGAATGGTATTTCCTCCTATTCACTGGTCTCACCTACAAAGCTGCAGGGGAGGGGATTATACACAGGTGTGAGTCATTCAGAGTCATCTTAGAATTTTGCCTACTATAGCATCTGCTAGAGCAAAGCAAAACTTTTCTGGTGGAAGACATGCTTATCTTGTGCCTTCAGGAAAACTCCCAAATTATTTTTTTAAGGGCAATGACTGATAAAAGTTAAAAGATAGCTAGGCACCTAAGGAAACAAGACAAAACGCGCAAGAAGCAGAAGAAACAACACACAGCAGAAGCAGACCTGGGTAAACTTCAGACACTGGAACCATCAGTTACAGATTATACAAATACATTTGCCATATTTGAAGATATGTAAGTTTGGAAATATCTGTAGGAAACAGGAACCTATAAAAAGTGACAGGTGGTTTGAAAAAGAATCAGAGAGAATGTCTAGAAACACAAAAATCGCAAAACTGGGAATACAAACAAAATAGTTTTATTTAACAGCAGATGGGACATAGCCAGAAGAAGAATTATGAACTAGAAGGGATATTAGCAGAAATTATCCATAATTCAGCATAGAGAGACAAAAAAGATGAAAAAATCCAAAAGAGAGCCTGAGAGGTGTGAAGTTGTTAGTGAGACGCTCCAATATGTGATCGATTAAAGTCCCAAGAGAAAAGAGACCAAATGGGGTCGTGATGGTTAATTTTATAGTGAACTTGACTGGGCTTAGAGAGAAACCCCCCATAGTGCAGGGGTTAGGGCAATGTTTGAAGGAAAAATGGCTGAGAATTTCCCAGAACTGATGAAAGATATCAATATACACATCCAAGAAGTTCAGCAGATCCAAAGCATGATAAATAAAAAGAAATCGACACCCAGAAACATCATAGAATTCAGTAAAACCAAAGTTAAAGAGGTCATTTTAAAATCAGCCAGAGGAAAAAAGGTCACCTTCAAAGGAACAGCTGTTTGACTGACACCAGAAAAAATGGAAGTCAAGGTCAGTGAATGATTTCTTTAATGTGTTGAAAGACTGTGTCTACCTAACATATACCAGAAAAAGCATTGCCCAAGAATGAGGGCAAAATAAAAGTATTTTTATATGAAAAGATTGAGAATCTGCCACCAGTAGACTGAAGGAAACTCTAGGAGGGCATACTTCACATGGAAGGAAGGAGATTTAAGATGGAAAGTCTGAACTGGGGCAAGAAATGGAAAGGAAAGAGAGGTAAGTATGTGTCCAAGTGTGAGCAAACATATAAAACAGAAATAAAAATGCCTGAAAGGGTCTGGAAAACAAGCTACATTCAAAGACATTTGAGCTGGGAGGGAATAACACAAGTTAAAGCTTCCAAGCTGTGGTGACCTGAAAATGCACATTGTCTATGAGGTACAAAGTGTGCTCACGGAGGTGTACGTGGAGGTGTACGTGGGGAAATGCGTGTGTCTGTTCCTGAGCACAATTTAGATAATGTTCTTAGCTACCTTGGTTGCAACAGCTGGAAACACAATGGAAACAATTCAAATGTCTATCATCCTTAGAAGGTGCATGTGTACACATACATGTGAGTGTGCTGTGATGCTTGCACATTTTTGTGAAAATACTAACTCCCCCCCAAATTGTACACTTAAAAACTTAGATTGCATTGATGGTTTGTACAACTCTGTGAAGATACGAAAAACCATTTAACTCTGCAATTTAAATGGATGAAGTTCATGATGTAAATTATGTATCAATGAAGCTGTGAAAATATTAATTAAAATGATCACTCATGGGTGGCTCAGTTGGTTAAGCGTCTGCCCTCAGCTCAGGTCATGATCTCAGGGTCCTGGGATCGAGCCCTGCATTAGGCTCCCTGCTCAGCAGGGAGTCTGCTTCTCCCTCTCCCTCTGCCCCTCTCTCCCACCAAGTGGTGCTCTCTCTCAAATAAATAACTTTTGGGACTTCATCAAGATAAAAAGCTTCTGCACAGCAAAGGAAACAGTCAGCAAAACAAAGAAGCAACCCACAGAATGGGAGAAGATATTTGCAAATGACACCACAGATAAAGGGCTGGTATCCAAGATCTACAAAGAACTTCTCAAACTCAACACCCAAAAAATAAATAATCAAGTCAAAAAATGGGCAGAAGATATGAAAAGACACTTCTCCAAAGAAGACATACAAATGGCTAACAGACACATGAAAAAATGTTCATCATCATTAGCCATCAGGGAAATTCAAATCAAAACCACATTGAGATACCACCTTACACCAGTTAGAATGGCAAAAATGGACAGGGAAAGAAACAACAGATGTTGGAGAGGTTGTGGAGAAGAGGGAACCCTCTCACAGTGTTGGTGGGAATGCAAGTTGGTACAGCCACTTTGGAAAAGTGTGGAAGTTCCTTCAAAAGTTAAAAATAGATCTACCCTATGACCCAGGAATTGCACTCCTGGGTATCTACCCCAAAGACACAGATGTAGTGAAAAGAAGGGCCATATGCACCCCAATGTTCATAGCAGCAATGTCCGCAATAGCCAAACTGTGGAAGGAGCCGAGACGCCCTTCAACAGATGAATGGATAAAGAAGATGTGGTCCATATATACAATGGAATATTACTCAGCCTTCAGAAAGGATGAATACCCCACTTTCACATCCACATGGATGGGACTGGAGGAGATGATGCTAAGTGAAATAAGTCAAGCAGAGAAAGTCAATTATCATATGGTTTCACTTATTTGTGGAACATAAGGAATAGCAAGGAGGACATTAGGAGAAGGAAGGGAAAAATGAAGCGGGGGGTTAATCGGAGGGAGAGATGAACCATGAGAGACTATGGACTCTGAGGAACAAACTGAGGGTTCTAGAGGGGGGGGGGGGGGGGGGGATGGGTTAGCCCGGTGATGGGTATTAAGGAGGGCACGTACTGCATGGAGCACTGGGTGTTACAGGCAACGAATCATGGAATACTATATCAAATACTAATGATGTACTGTATGGTGACTAACAATAAAAAAAAAAATCTAAAAAGAAAAAAATAAGAAAATGATCACTCTTCCCTTCAAAAAACAACACCCATTTCTTTCCCACCAACAGTGCAAATGAGTTCCCATTTACTGACAGTCATTGTCAATGTTTTACTATCAGCAAAAATAAAAATAATGCTGGCAAGCATTTAGCTACTGCTTACTAATTTTCAGATGGTGTTCTGCGTTCATCTGTTTCAAACCCTCAATCCTCCCAGCAACCCTATAAGGAAGGACTATTATTAGTCCTTATTTTACAGATGAGAATATGATGGCTTATAGAGACTGGGAAACTTGTCCAAGGCCACATAGCTAGTTAAGTGACAAGGACCATGACATTAATCCAGGTGGTCTGACTCCAGAGTCCTAGACTCTTCACCATGATACTCTATTACTGAATCCTTTAAAAATATATATATTTTAAATTTCCTGTACTTTAATAGTTTTAGATTTACAGAACTGTTACAAAAATAGCATAGTTTCCATACAACCTCCTGATATTACAACTAACGCAACTATGTGTGTCTGTCAAAACAAAGAGATTAATGTCAATCAGTTATTAGTAACTAAAGTGTGAGTTTTAGTTACTTTATTACATTTCTCCAGTTTTCTGGCTCATTTCCATCTTCTGTCCCAAGATCCTGTTTGGGATCCCAGTTGCATTTAGCTGCCTCCTTTTTACTACACACTTATTTTGGTATGTTCTACTTGGTGACATATTTAATATTCCTTGGCCATTTTCATTTCTCTTGTGAATTTTAAGTTCATCTTCTTTGTCTCTGCTTTATTGGCATTTTGGTCTCTTGTGAGTGTGTAAGAACTCCTTGTATATTCGTTTAGATATTTGATAAAAAGGTCCTACTTAGTGCCTTTGTTTTCTAGAACTTCCGTAACAAGCACCACAGACAGTGGCTTAAACAACAGACATTTGTTGTCTCAAAGTTCTGGAGGCTGGAAGTCTGAGGTCAAGGTGTCAGCAGGTTGGTTGCTCCTGAGGGCTCTGAAAGATCTGTTCCACACCCCTCTCCTTGGCTTGTAGATGATTGTCTTGTCCTTGTGTCTCTCCGCATCGTCTTCTCATTTTTATAAGGTCACCATTAATAATCAGATTAGGGGAATCCTAACCCAGGATGACTTCCTCTTAAGTAATGACCTGTGCAAGGACCCCATTTCCAAATAAGATCTCATTCTGAGGTCATAGGGGGTTAGGGTTTCAACATATGATTTTGGAGTGGGGGACACAATTCAACACATAACAGTTTATCATTTCTTTCCTTTATTGTTATGCCATTGACCATTCAATGACTATTTTTTCAATGCTTCCAAGACACTTCTTTAAGGACCACTATAAACCAGAGATCCAAGATCTCTGAAATCATGGTTATTATATTCTAGCTGGAAGTCAAACAGTAAATAAGTAACCAAATGTATTTTCAAGTTTCAGGTGGTGGTTGGTATATGAAGTAAAACAAAGCAGGGCAAGGGGCAGAGAAAGACAGTGGGGCACTCATTTAGCCAGGCTGGTCAGGGTCAGCTTAACAGGGAGGTGACAGCCGAGCTGAGACCTGAATCAAGTGGCAGAATGAGCTGTGCAGTGAACTGTGGAGGGAATATTCAAGGGGAGGGAACAGTACCTGCAAGGTCTTGAGGTCAGGAGGCACTCAGCATGCTGGAGCATTGGCAAGAAAGCCTTGATGTGACTGGAGCAGAGGGGAGGGTGAGGGGTGGCAAGAGATGAGGAGGCGTCAGGAGTGGGGAGACCATGGAGTCCATCTGGCCATGGTGAGGAGTGTGGGTTGGATAGCAAGCATGATAAGGGACCCCGGGAGGGCTTGGATGAAGGTGTGACATGGTCCGAATTATGTGGTGTAGAGAATAAACTTTAAGGGAGCAAGGGCAGAACTAGGGGGTGTAGGTGCTCTGGCAGGGGTCTGGCTGAGGACAATGGTGGCTTTAGACTAGCATGGCGACAGCAGAGGTGGCGATGGGTGGGCGTGGATGAATATATTTCGAAAATCGAAAGTTCAAAATGTGAAGAGTTGAAAACTCTTGCCAGTGGTTGCATTTGGGTTGTGGGAGAAATAATAGTGATGTAATACAAAACGATACATAGTATACTAATGTAGTAACTTAAAATAACAATGTAATACGACATAACAGTAACATAATACATAACAATAGTGATAGCAAACACATGCTTGGTCTGTGCCATGTATTGTCATATATTATGACGTATATGATCTTATACGTATATAATTACCCACATACACCGCTTGGGCCTCACAATAACCCTATGAATCAAGTCCTAAAATATTTCCATTTTACAGATGAGGAAACTGAGACATACAGAAATTATGTCCAAAGCCACAGAGCGAGTAAGTGGGAAGGAGGTCAGGATTTGAGCCCGGCCATGTGACCCCATAATGACAGCCATCCTGTTCAGTGTTGGGGCTGAGTTTTAGGCTTTTAGCCTGAGTATCTGGGTGGATCGTGGATGCCATTTACTGGGCTGGGGAGACTCGTGGGAAGAGCAGATCTGGGGACACAAAGTCACGGTTCTACTTTACTATGTTCAATGTGAGAGGTCTGTTAGACATTCAGGTAGAGAAACAGCAGGAGAGAGAAACAGGTGGCTGGGGGTCTGGAGGAGGTCCTGGCTGGCGTTGTCAGCAGGTCAACATCAATGAGAGCCACGGGGCTGGGTGTTATCAGCAGGAGATCCTTGCAAGTAGAGTGCACATCTTCAGCGTTGCTACTTGGGCTGAATATTTAGTGTCTACTTTCAAGAGACGAAGTAACTCGGTGAAGAACACGCAGACACAAGGGTGCTGATTTCCCCTGACCTTGACTAACCTCTGTCTGCAGACCCCGGTGTCCAGTGAGACTGCGCTCACCTGCTAACACAAGTTGGGAATTCCACCCGCCCCAAATCAATTTAGCACCCCATAACAACGCGTTCTTTTACAGCTAAGAAAAGCCTCATTACGTGGAAGCTCCTGGTGGTTCCCCAAGGAAGAGAACTTCGCTAACATGCTCAGTGCCTGAGAGAGGTCCCGCCTGGCTTGGCAGGGCTGGGGTCTGCAGCAGGACGAGCCAGATGGGACTGAGGTAATTGGCCTCCATGTCGCCTCTGGTCGCTGCTGGAGACCAGGGCCTCTGAGCTCATTAGGAACTGACAAGTGGAGCCTGGCCTGGGAATTGTGAGGAAACTTTTTGACTCATTGAACTCATTAGCAAATCGGCTGAGGATCTGGCAGGCACTTCTCTCCCAGGGGAAGTGGCTTCATCTTTGTGCTGAGAAAACACATCCCAGAGTTGCATGAGAGGAAAAGATGTCTGGGCGTGGCCCAGGGCAGCCACTGCTGAGCCATTTCTGCTCTCTGAGAAGTGATTTCTTATTGTAAAATGGGCGCATGGGTGAGGTCAGGGCTCGACTGTCTGGTTCTCTCTCCGTGTTTCAATGCCAGAAGCAGGGCTGAGCATATGCTGAAACGCTGAAATGATCTCATGTGTGTCTTTACTGCAGTGGTTCTCAATGAAGGGTGGCTTTGCTGCCCAGGGAACACTTGGCAAGGCCTGGAGATATTTGGTTGTCACAGCTGGAAAGGGGTGTGCTCATGGCTTTAGTGGGTAGAGGCCAGGGACGCTGCTCCCCATCCTGCAGGGCACACGGCACAAGTCCCCATAGCAACGGACCGATGCAGCCCCAAATGTCAATCATGCAGACGCTGAGAAACCCAAATTTTCTGGCTTGCAGCTCACCTCCCTCCACCAGAACATAAGACCCGGGCATCTTTGTCTGGCTTGCTCACTGCTCTGTCTCCAGCTAGTAGAACTTTGTCTGACATAGTAAATGCTCCATAGATTCGCTCGGACCGGAGTGATGACAACGAGCTCTGTGAACCTGTTTCAGTCTCTCTCTCTCTCTGTTCTTCCCCTTTTCCAACATTCTCTGGGTGCTTACCCGAACAGCCCAGGCTGCGCACTGGAGGTCTGCAGATGAGTCGAATGTGGCCCCTGTTCTTCAGAAGTGCTCCTTCTGCTGGGGAAGACCGACCACCCATACGCGGGCTCTCCATCTGTAACAGGGGCATATCTCCTTTCAGAGAAATAGAACTGCAGACAGAAATATTTAGCGATGTGACAGAAATATTTTACTTCTGTGGTGTTCCTCCGCCAAAACACATAACCCCAGTCTAATCATAAGAAAGCCATCAGACAAATCCCAGTTGAGGAGCAGTCTACAGAATTCCGAGAAGAGTGATTTTGCAGTGGAGAAACCCAAAGGCATCACCTGATCGGCAGTCATGTTGCGTCCTAAATCACGCAGATAGGATTTGCCATTGCTATGGTCTGATGAAGTGGTACTTAACCTTTGTGGTCTCCTTTCCAAATCCACAGCCCCATCCTAATCATGAGAAAAACATCAAATTCCAGTAGAAGGCATCCTACGGTAGATCTGGACAGTCCTTCTCAAAACTGTCAAGGTCGTCAAAGACAAAGAAAGGCGAGACACTGTCAAAGCAGGAAGAGGGTCCGGAGACCTGGGGAGTCAGTGTAATGTGGTGTCCTGGGCAGGATCCTGAATAGAAGGAGGACATCAGGTAAAAACTCATCCAATCTGAATAATGTATGGATTTCAGTTAATTTTATGCGTCAGCTTGACTGGGCAATAGAGTGCCCAGATATCTGGTTAAACATTATTTCTGGGGCGCCTGGGTGGCTCCGCCAGTTAAACGTCTGCCTTCGGATCCCAAGGTCCTGGGATTGAGTCCCTCGTCGGACTCCCTGCTGAGCAGGGAGTCTGCTTCTCCCTCTGCCCCTGCCCATGCTCTCTCTCCGGCGTGCTCTCACTCTCTCTCAAATAAATCAATAAAATCTTTAAAAAACCCATTATTTCTGAGTGTGTCTGTGGGGTTGTTTCAAGAAGAGATTAACATTTGAATTGGTGGGTCAAGTAAACCATGACTCTCCCCAATATTGGGGGCATCAGCCAATGTGCAGGCAGCGTTCAAATTCCCCAACTGTCAGTTTGATCATTTGAATAAATGTTCGAATAATACCCAGCTATTGCATTTGGTATATTTGTCTCCTAAATTTGTTTTAATTTATGAAGATTTCCCTCTGAAGTTTTCCTCACATTTGGTTTGTTGAAGAAGTGAAAGGCAGTTGCTCTATTGACAACATAGTGCTTAAGCATGTCAGTTCTCAAATCAGACAGCCTAGTTCTTTAAAACATTTTTTAATTGAAGTATAATTAACATACAGTGTTATATCCATGTCATAATTTTACTCAGCCATAAAAAAAATTAAGATCTTGCCACTTGCAACAGCATGGATGGACCTAGTAATTTCTTTAAATAAACTTTTTATTCAGGTGTTACCTACGTAAAGAAAAGTACATGAATCATAATTGTGAAGCTTGCTGGATTTTCACAAATGAACACACCCTTGCAAACAGCAGCCTCATTGGGAAACAAATATTACTGGCACCCCAGACATCCCCTTACCCACTGCTAGACTCTCCTACCCCCCAAGGGTAACCACGGTCCCCCCTTCTTAACATCATTGATCAGTTTGCCCCTTTTAAAACTTTACAAAGTTTTGAACCATACAAAATGTTTTCTGGCTTCTTTTGCTCAAATTAGGTTTGTAGATTTAGCCATATTGTTGCTCATGGCTGGTTTGTTCTCTCTCATTGCTGTATAGTATTCTGTTGTGTAAATATGCCACAATTTATTTAAGTATTCTGTTGTTGAGGGTGGCAGTTTCTTAGAAAGTTAACCATACCCCTGTCCTATGGCTCAGAAACTCCACTTCTTGTGGGGGGGGGCGCGGGGTGATAGTACTTAGTCTGGGTCTTGAAAAAGGGATTTGGGTTACACAGACATATACACTTATCAAAACTTATCAAAGATTATCTGGGCATTTTGCTCTAGGTAAATTTTACCCCCAAAAGAAGAAAGAATAGAACCAGCAGTGAATATTGAACTCTAGTTAACAATGTGCATGCGGAAATTCTGGGAGACAGCAGACTAGCGACTGTAGCTTACTTTGAAATGCATACAAGATTAAGATGCCCTGACGGGTGGATACAGGGATGGAGACATTCATAGACGTGTTATAAAGCAAGTTAGTCAATTGTTCATTGTATTCTGTGTATTCGGAGAGTGATGAGGGCAAATAAAACTGCATGCCAGCGAGTGCCTGAGGAGATGGTTCGATTAGACAGGTGATCGGGCTTTCTATTAGACAGGTAAACCAGTGACACTTGACGTGAGGTTCAAATAAAAAGAAGCCAGCCATGTGGAAGGCTGGAGAGTTTCATGATGGAGCCACACTTGTTTTGGTATAAAAGTTATATTTCTGTTTTTTTCGAATACTCCAGTGAAATTGGCATCCTGAGAGACCCTGTGTGTGTCTAGGGGCTTGCATGGGGCTGCATGTCCCCAGCAGAACTGCAGAGGCTGGTAGGAAGGTGGCTTCTCAATTGTTCTGGGGGCTCAGGACTCCCTGCTGGAACATGGGGTGTGTCTGCCAGCTTGTGTGTGTCCCTTGGGAGCTGCCCCATTCTTGCAGGTCCCCCTGGGCTCTGGGTCACAGTATTCGGCCCCACCTGGCTGCAGGTGAGGGCTCGAGGCTCAGGCTTGGCCAATCATAGCATCCCAACCTGGTGACCTCCGGTGGTTCTCAGCACAGGCAGCACACACATGCAGCTCGTTCGTTCTTTGCCAGGATGGACTGGAGGGTTCTGGGGTCCCGAAGCTTCTGCTGGGGTTGGGGAGAGGTCAGCCATGTTTCTCCATACCTAGAATGTGAGAGATGGTGTGTAATGAACAATGGATACAGGTGATAGAGAGGTGGACAGGTGGAGGGGACAGAAAGTGGAGGTGCGTGAAGAGAGATGAAGATAGAGAGAGAAAGATCTGGAAGATCCCTAGTTCTCCCTGTCCTTCCATTTCTTTGCTTTCTTTCTTTGCTCCTGTGACTTCCTCCATTGGTCCCAGTAACACGGTCCAGAAAATTCCTTTTCAGCATAAGCTTATTTGGGTTGCATTTTGGTCCCATTTGCTGCTAAAATAAACCTGCAGTTTTACCACCAAAATACACCCCAAGTCCCTCTGCCTTTCCCTCTCCCCAGCACTGCCCAGGCCAACACTGTCTTCTGCCTGGAGACCTGTTCTCCCTGCTCACTGGTCTCCATGCTCCACACCTGCCCCTGTGCGGTGCATCCTCCACAGGGCTGTCGCCACGGGCCGGCAGGTGGAATCTTCAAATGACTTCCCTGCACACCGTGGGGAGAGGACAGTCCGGGCTGTAGTAGCCCAGCACAGATGAGACAGTGTCTGTGGATCATTCCGTGCATCCTTCACTGTGCAAGCAAGGAAGACTCCCAGAGTGGGTTGTAAATAGAATGATAACTTAGGCCTTTGGTACAGAGATGTAGAACCTTTTCTCTTACCACCTTCTTTCCTGACTTACTAGCACCATATCAACTGGGATGCTTTTGCTTGCATGTAACAGAAAATCACAAAGAAAATCAGTGTCTCCTTGACTCCTGGCTCCCTCCTCCAGCTTCAAAGCCAGCACTCGCATCACTCAGACCTCTGCTTCTGTCGTCCTGTCTTCTCTGATTCGGACTCTCCTACTTCCCTCTTTCCTATATAAGGACGCTTGTGATTGCATTGGGCCCACCTGGATAATCCAGGAGAGTCCCCCGTCTCATCCCCCACCTGCAGCGTCCCGTCTGCCCTGTAACAAAACATACTCACAGGTTCTGGGGATTGGGACGTGGACATCTTCGGCAGGGGCCAGGGGATATTACTCTGTCTACCACGGAAGGCCAGCAAGAAACTGAGGCCCGCAGTCTAACTGCCTACAAGGGTCTGAATTCTACCAACTGTGTCGTCTTGGAAGTAAATCTGTCCGCAGTTGAGCCTTGGCTTGAGTTGAGACATGACTGCAGTCTTGTGGAACCCTGACGCAAAGGACCCACCTAAGCCGTTCCTGATCCACACAGCTTGTGAGATCATAAAACAGTGCCACCGAATTGGTGGTAAAGTGTCATGTAGCAATGGTAGCCCCAACATCCGTATGACTCACTTTGGCCATTGAGACGCTAGTAGTTGTGAAGCATGCTACAGCTTGCAAGAAACCCCTCGTGTGTTTCACTTCCTCTCTTTCTCCTCTGCCCTTGCAGTGGAGGCCTGCGGGGCTGACCTCCTGCAGGATGAGAGGCAGGTGGAGCAGAGCAGAAGAGGCTCAGTTGCCCCGGGATGAGGCCGTCTCAGAGCAGCTGATGGGCCGCTGACACCCCCATGTGGGGCAGCTCGGACAGAATCAGCGAGACCCCCTCGCCGACACACAGCCGGCAGCAGAGGCCCTGGGAAGCTTATCTGAGATTTGTGAGACCACAGATGTGTGAGCTCAATGCTTATTTTTGTTTCATACCACCGGGTGTTGTGGAGTCTATTAAGTGGATTATTGAGGCAACAGGGAGCTGATACGCCCACCTATGATCGTATTATTTTTAGCAAACATAACCCTTAGAGGGCAAGATCCTGAGGGCAGTGAAGCCCGTTTTAGCACAGGGTCTGGAACCGAGTGCGAACTTTGTAAATCTTTGTCCAAGGAATGAATGCATGATTGAGTTCACAATGCAGCACAAAGGAATGTGTGTGTGTTTGTGCGTATGAGAGAATTGCAAAGATCTCCAACCCCCACGAAGACCGTTTGGTGTCACACTGTGGGGCTCAGGCGTGACAAACAGAAGCAATGACCCCCAAACCTTCTGGCTTCCACACATGGTCATACCGTTCCCAGATGCAGGGACTATCAAAACCCACCAAGCAAAGCCTCCAGGAACAACCTGCTGTCCAAACAAGAAGTTAGGATCACTGAGCTTGCTGCAAGGGAGAGCACACACCAGGAAAACCACGGGGTGGCTCCGCGACAGAGAATCGGGAGAGCTTCTCTTAGGATTGGGGCTTGTGGGGCACCTGTGTGGCTCAGGCCGCTAAGCATCGGACTCTCGGTTTCAGCTCAGGTCATGGTCTCAGGGTTGTGAGATCAGCCCCGCTTTGGCTCCGTTCTCAGCGGGGAGTCTGCTTGAGATTCTCTCTCTTCCTCTCCCTCTGCCCCTCTGCTCCCTGGCCCCCCTTTCTGCATGTGCTTTCTCTCTTTAAAAAAAAAAAAAAAAGACCTAAAGAAACCATGACTGGGGCTCGTGCTGGCTGCTTCTAAGGAGGGTTTAAGAAAGCAGAGCAGATAAGCAGCCGGATGCTGGCGTGTGTCTTCCTTCCTGTCCTCCCTCTGCTCCTCCAACAGACGTTTCCTCACACTCTGCAGCGGCTCTTTTCCTTTCGTGTTTGTCTTCCTTTGCACCTGAGAGAGTTTGTGGCTACAGAGGAAGTGACATCATGCATCGTCCAAGGTCATAGAAGGCGATAAAGCTCCTACTTCGTGGGGCGCCTGGGTGGCTCAGTCGGTCAAGCAACTGCCTTCGGCTCAGGTCGTGATCCCAGGTCCTGGGATGGAGCCCCGCATCGGGCTCCCTGCTCGGCGGGGGCTCTGCTTCTCCGTCTGCCCCTCCCCCTGCTTGTGCTCTCCTTCTCTATCTCAAATAAGTCAGTAAATAAATCTTAAAAACAAAAAAGCTCCTGCTTGTGCCTCCTCATCCTGCTTTTCTGCTCCCTCAGAACCCGGAGGTCCTGCTGTGAGGAGCCCAAGCCAGGTCGCAGGGACGCCACGTGGAGAGGCCATGTGCAGGGGTTCTAGCCGTAAGCTGACAGCCCAAACACGAATGCAGACGCTTCCAGATCATTCCATCTCCCAGCCGTGGCATCACCGCCAGCTTCAAGGCTTCCCAGCTGAGGCCCCCAGACATCACAAAGCAAAGACAAACCATCCTGCGGTGCTCTGTCCTAGGTCCTGACCCGAAGACTCGGGAGGATGTTACCAGGGTTGTTTTATGTGCCTCTAGGTTTGGGGTGGTTTGTCAGGCAGTACTAATAACCCGAGCAGTGGCAGGCCCCTCTTTGCCACTGGAGCCCTGATCTCGCACAGAACCAGCAGGCAATTTGCTCAGGGCACCAGGGACTCAATAACCCTTTTCTCCTTTGCTGGTGATTGGTTGAGTGGTGAGCATGTGACCAATCTGGTCAATGAGATATAATGAGAGTCTCCCGCTGCTCCAGGGAAAGAGTTTCCTCCATATTAAAAAGAATGAGGCAGAAGGAGGGGCTACATTCCTCACTCTCCTCCTTCCTCCCTCCCTTTGTTCTTTTGGGTAGGTCTTGTGAGGATGGGGCAGTGGCAGCCATTCTGTGATCATGAGGGCAAAACCTAGAGACTCCCAGAGAAGCAAATATGATTTCATTGACACATTGAATTTACTAATTTGGAGCTACTCATCTATGATCATTTTGTTATATGAGGTGGTAGGGTTGCCAGATTTAACAAGTAGACGTGCAGGACCCCCAATTAAATTGGAGATACACAGCTTTTTAAAAAGTATAAGTATTTCCCATGCTGTATTCTAAAAAATCATTGGTATAATTCTGCTTCAAGGAAACTTTGTTCATATGGATTAAATTTATATGGATATAAACTTATATCCATATAAATTTAATTGAGTGTCCTCTATTTTATTTGGCAACTTTAAGAAGTAGCAAACTTATTATTGGTTCTAGAGGCAGTAGAATGTCATGGGTATCGGTTCTCTGGAGCAAGACTGCGTGAATCCAAATCCCACCTCTTCCTTTTACTGCCTGCATGGCCTCGGGCCAGTTACCTGTCTGTGATTCAATTTTCCTCATCTATAAAGTGGGGACGATGATAATGATGATTATGATAATCAGCCCATAGTATTGTTATGAGAATGAAATTGACATGCATAAATCTTGGAAGGTGTGCCTGGCCCATATATGTACAATTTAAGTGCTGGCTATTATTATAGCAAAGTGAGTAAGCACATGGGATCTGGCATCAGACATCTAGGCTTGAAACCTGGCTCAGCTCCCTCCTGTCTAGCATGAATCCAATACCTTGTGTGTTTGTTTGTTTGTTTGTTTGTTTCTTTGTTTCTTTGTTTCTTTGTTTCTTTCTTTCTTCTGTAAAGTGGAGGTACTGATAATAACTACCCATGGCATTGTTGCTGGGAAATCATTTGTAACACATGAAAAGTTCTTAGTGCCTGGTACACAGTGAGCCCTTACTCAGTTATTATTGCTTAAGCCACTTTTTTTTTAATTTAATTTAATTTTATTGTGTTAGTTAGTCACCATACAGTACATCAATAGTTTTATTAGATTTTTATTTTATTATGTTAGTCACCATACAATACATCATTAGTTTTTGATGTAGTGTTCCATGATTCATCATTTGCATATAACACCCAGTGCTCCATGCAGTACGTGCCCTCCTTAATACCCATCACCGGGCTAACCCATCCCCCCTCCCCTCTCCCCTCTAGAACCCTCAGTTGGTTTCTCAGAGTCCATAGTCTCTCATGGTTCATCTCTCCTTCCAATTTCCCCCCTTCATTTTTCCCTTCCTTCTAATGTCCTCCTTGCTATTCCTTATGTTCCACAAATAAGTGAAACCATATGATGATTGACTTTCTCTGCTTGACTTTTTTCACTGAGCATCATCTCCTCCAGTCCCATCCATGTGGATGTAAAAGTTGGGTATTCATCCTTTCTGATGGCTGAGTAATATTCCATTGTATATGTGGACCACATCTTCTTTATCCATTCATCTGTTGAAGGGCATCTCAGCTCTTTCCACAGTTTGGCTATTGTGGACATTGCTACTATGAACATTGGGGTGCATAGGGCCCTTCTTTTCACTACATCTGTGTCTTTGGGGTAAATACCCAGGAGTGCAATTGCTGGGTCATAGGGTAGCTCTATTTTAAATTTTTGAGGCACCTCCACACTGTTTTTCCAAAGTGGCTGCACCAGCTTGCATTCCCACCAACAGTGTAAGAGGGTTCCCCTTTCTCCCCAACCTCTCCAACATTTGTTGTTTCTTGCCTTGTCCATTTTTGCCATTCTAACTGCTGTGAGGTGGTATCTCAGTGTGGTTTTGATTTAAATTTCCCAATGGCTAATGTGGCTAAATTTTCCTGTGTCTGTTAGCCATTTGTATGTCTTCTTTTGAGAAGTATCTGTTCATGCTTAAGCCACTTTTAAAATAGTGATTTAATTAATTTGTTAGTTAATTTCTTAGGCTTTATATTTTAGAGTAGTTTTAGGTTCACAGGAAAACAGTAGAAGGTACAGAGAGTTCCCAAACACCCTCCGCCTCCAGACAGCCTCCCCCATTACCACATTCCCCACCACTTATTACAAGGGATGAGCCTACGCATTGACACATTATTGCCCAGGACCCACAGTTTACACTAGGGTTCAGTCTTGGTGTTGTACATTCCAGGGGTTTTGATAAATGAATAATGATATGTGTCTATCACTACAGTATCATACAGAGTAGTTTCACTGCCTGGAAATTCCTCTGTGTTCCTCCTATTTGTCACTCCTTCTCCTCAACCCCTGACAGCCACTGATCTTTTCTCTATGTGTTTGGCTTTCCCAGAATGTTATATAGCTGGTATCACACAGTACATAGCCCTTTCAGATTGGCTTATTTCACTTCATTATATGCATTTAAGGTCCTCCATGTCTTTTCATGACTTGATAGCTCATTTCTTTTTAGCACTGAATAATATTCCATAGTCTGGATGGACCATGGTTTATTTATCCCTTCACCTACTGAAAGACATCTTGGTTGCCTCCAAGTTTGGGCAGTTAGGAATAAAGCTGCTATAAACACCACAACCCCCCATTCAAGTTTTTCTGTGGACATAAAAAGTTTTCAACTCCTTTGGTTAAATATCAAGGAGTTCAGTTGCCAGATCATATGATAAGAATATATTTAATTTTATAAGAAACTGCAAGCTGTCCTCCAAAGTGCTGCACCATTTCATGTTCCCACCGACAAGGAATGAGAGTTCCTGTTGCTCCACATCCTCGCCAGCATTTGGTGGTGTCGGTGTTCTGAATTGGGGGCATTCTAATAGGTTTATAGTGGTATCTTCTTGTTTAATCTGCATTTCCTTGAGATATATAATGTGGAGCATGTTTTCATATGCTTATTTGCTATCTGTACATCTTGTTGGGGTGGCATCAAAGCCTTTTGCCCATTTTTAAATTGAGTTTTTCTTTTTCTTGTTGAGTTTTAAGAGTTCTTTGTATATTGTGGATAGTGGTCCTTTATCAGATGTGTCTTTTGCAGTATTCCCTCTTAGTCTATGGCTTCTCTTCTCATTCTTTGACTTAAGCCACTTTTAAAAGACATTTGATATCTTGCAGCTGAACACATTCTTACAGAGACAGGGAAGTACTGTACTTAAGTTTGGTGAGATATCCACCTATAGCACCCTGTCCTTCTTTGACCTGTATTCCTTCTTGTGCCTCAAGGATGGAAAATGTTCAGAGTCAACTCATTGCAGATTCCAGAAGAGAATCCTTTAGTATTCATGGAATTGTCTCAGTTCTGTGTTTTCTGAGATAACGTGATTTGGCTTTTCCACAGATTTTACCAGCTGCCTCGTACAATTCCAGTAGTTTTCAATATTTTTGCTTAAGTTAGCCATTTATTGATTCCATCAACACATCTTTGTTGAGTGTCTACTATGTGCAAAGCACTGTTCTGAGCACTGGGGATACTATAGTGAAGAAAACAGACCAAAGCCCTATCTTCATGGAACTTACATTCTGGTGGGAGAGTCACACAATGTACAAAATGCATGAAGTACATGATAAGTGCAGTGGAGAGCGGGGTTGGCTTCAGGCATGGCTGAATTTAGCAGCTTCAGTGATATCAGACTATAAAAGCTGGAAAGGGAATAGGGAATGCCTGGGTGTTTTGCCTCTCTGCTCATAGATATATAAGGGGATTTGAGTCCAAAGAATAAGGAATGGCCCAGGAGACTTGACTTCCGTATGTTGAGTGAAAAGGACCCAAGGAGTTAAATCCTGATAGTTTCAAGGCAGAAAGCAACGGCAAGATTGAGAGTGTTAGAGTGGAAAGGGAAAGAAGGGGAATTCTTGCAAGGAGTATGCAGATTTTAGGGGGTCCTCAACTCCTGCTGCTAGAGACACGGAGACCTGGGCTTCCTTTGCTCCTGGCAGAGTCAGTTGCTGTTGCTTGCAACCGACGATTTCTTACAGACACACACCTGTGCTGTGCCAGGCTCTGTGCTGGGCACTGAGGACACTGAGGTAAAATCAGACACAGACCCTGTCCCCAAGGAACTCCCAGCCTAGAGGAGGAGCTAGCTGGTGACACATCAACTGTGGCTCGCAGAGCACCCACTGTGTGCCAAGCCCAGTGACACGTTTTACGTATGTCACTCACTTAATTCTCATCCTAAGCTTCGCAAAAGGAACTCAGAATGAACCTAAATCAGATCATGTCCCTTGCTGAGTTAAAATTCTGCAATCACTTCCCATTGTAACAGAAATAAAATCCGCCCAAATACAGACACTTTGCCACTGCTCCTGATCTTATCTACTGCAAATGCCCTCCTTCCTCAGGATCCTGGAAAAATAATAACAAAATTATGATAATGATCACCATCACCACCACTACTACCATCATCCTCACCACCACCATCATCACCACCATCACTACCATCACCACCACCACCATCATCCTCACCATCACCACCACCATCATCACCACTATCATCACCACCATCACTACCATCACCACCACCACCATCA
>NW_027397162.1:1620-45240 GCF_003265705.2 Callorhinus ursinus | reverse complement strand
CATCACTACCATCACCACCACCACCATCATCCTCACCATCACCACCACCATCATCACCATCATCATCCTCATCCTCATCATCTCCACATCTTCTCCAGCATTGGTTATCTCTTCTTTTTTCCCCTTCTTTTTAATGATAAACATCATAACAGGTGTGAGATGCATCAGGGAAGGCAGGTTTTCATTTTAACCTGTCTATCCGCTCACCCACCAGCATGGCTGTGTCAGTTTGTTCACCTGCCAGAGGAGTAGAAGAGGACCTGTTTGTTCACACCCTTGCCAAAATCAAGCACCCCTGCCATGGAACTGGGCTTTTGCACCATGGAGAGGTATATTCCTTTTCAGCTGTGTCATGGAGAGAGGGGATGGATAGAATGGAAGGGCCATGTCCCCACTGCTCGTGGGTGGGCACAGAGGGTAGATAATGAGCTCTGATTCTGAGGTCTTCAGGGAGAATGACAGCCTCACGGTCCCTGGCCAGAAGCTTATATCTTGTTGAGCCTCCCTTCAGCCAAGCTTGTGAGCTGCGGTCGCACTGGTTGCTGACAGTCTTCTTTGCAAGTGGAGCATCTTTTGGTTATTCAGGGAGAAAAGGATGGTTCTCTGAGGATCTGACGGGGGCAGGAGGTGTGGATGCCCCCGCTCTGCTTTCTGAGTTGGTGAAGTTCTTTGGGCTTCTGTTTCCTGCTTCGTCCATCATCTGAAGATAACCCCACAGAACAGGATGACAGTAGGAGCATGGGGGTGGGGCAAGGGGACCACCGGGTCATGTAGGCAGACTGACCCTCTCTGAGCTTCACCTTTTCTGGTCCAAACTAATTGTGAAATAATCCCTCTCTCCTTCCCTCCCTTCCCTCCGTCCCCCCGCCCTGTCTCCTCCTTCGTCCCTCCACCCCTTCTCATTCTCTCAATCCTTTTTCACCATAACTCATTTAAAAAGGTAAAAAAGCCCCACACTTACCCATAGAGATGTCCATTGTGGCGTTCTCTAGAGTTCTGAAAAATCGAGTACAACTTGATCACAGAGTAATGATGATAATGAGACAGCACACATCCAATGCTTGCCATATGCCAGGACCTGGATTAAGAATATTAATGCATGAGCTCCATTCATTCCCACCACAAACCTTCGAGGTAAGTACTTTTACTCACTTCATTTGGCTGGCAAAGAAAACCTCCTCATGTCACTTGTGTAACTTCGATTTCTTTAAATATTATTTGCCAACACCATATGACAAGATAGTGCACACTAATTAAAATCATGATCATGAACATTTTTATTAATATGGAAAAATACTCCATGGATGAAACACACTAAAATGTAAAATTTTGTTTTCAAAATGAAATCTATACCCATGTATGTAATGCATCGAACATCCATGGGGATGACCTGTGTGGAATTACGGGTAAATTTTCATAAGCCTAATTTTTTCTGATCCTAAAGTGTTAAGTGAAATTATAGTAGGAGTCAAATCATATAAAACATTTCATGTACATACAAATCTGAGGGATATAAGGCCAAACTATAAATCCTGGTTATCACTTTGAAGTGGGATGTGATGTTTCTGGAGAATGCTCAGTTTGTTTTGTGCATACTTATATTATTTCAAATATATTTAAATTTTTTATTTTATTAAATTGTGGTAAAGTACACATAACATAAAATTTACCATCTTAACCATTTTAAGTGTACAGTTCTGTAATTAAGTATATTCACATTGTTGTGCAACCAACTTCCAGAACTTTTTCATCTTGCAAATTAAAACTCTGTACCCATTAAACAACTCCCCATATTTCCTTCCTCCCAGCCCCTGGCACCCACCATTCTACTTTTGGCCTCCATGAATTTGACTCCCCTGGATACCTCATATAAGTGGAGCTAATGTTTTTATAGCAAGTATGCTTGTTTGTGAAGGGCTTTCATTCCTTCTTCAATGTCTAAAATTTCTGCAGAAGCAAAATTTTTAGAGGTAAAATACATGTCCATGGACAAAATTAAAAATGTTCCAAGGATGTATGATGATAAATGTCTCTTGCCTCTCTGACCCCCAGCGAAACTCTCCAGAGGTAGCCACTGTTAGCAGAATCTTTTATGTCTTTCCAGAAACATCTATTGCATATACATATGTATATATATGTATAGATGTATATATAATACATATATATGTAACCTCTTCTGTTAGTATAGAAACGATAGCATATTCTTCAGTGTTGTACACCTTGCTTCTACATATTAATACCATTCTTGCAGGAGGAGCTATAGAGTTTTGCAGTGTAAAAATACAACATAATGCATTTCCCCAATCCGATCAATGGACATTAGGTTCTGTTCAGTCTTCTATTCTTAGAGATAACTCCCAGCTCTAACTAACCTCATACACAGACCTTTGCGTGCACATGCACATCTGTCAGTAGGATAAATTCCTAGAAGTAGAATTGCGTGGCCAAGAGATTTCCTGAGTGTTAATGTGGACAGATGTCTCCACTATGCCCTTCAAAAAATTTGTTCCAGTCTACACTGCTGCCAACCATGTTATGTGAATGCTT
Organism: Callorhinus ursinus; assembly: GCF_003265705.2. Taxonomy (NCBI): domain Eukaryota; kingdom Metazoa; phylum Chordata; class Mammalia; order Carnivora; family Otariidae; genus Callorhinus; species Callorhinus ursinus. Next base: position 42,693 of record NW_027397162.1, on the reverse strand, counting down.
GTGGGAAGATCTTTGTAATCATTCTTAAAGCCTAGGGATGGAGGGGCTGTCATGAGAGGTGATCAGCTCCCTGTCACGAGAGATATGTAAGCAAGGGTTTAACAACTGCTTGGTGGGGGTGTTGTCTTGGTCATGGCTCCAGAATCACAGAAGGGAAGTAGGTGAAGTCACTCGAAGAAACTAAAAATTCTGTAGTTAGTGACCCCACCCATCCTGTAGGAAGTGTAGTTTGCAAGCCATCAAATGTTTCCTGAGTTATCACCCTCAACACCTTTGTGCATGAAAGGCCAGAGACCAGGTTCTAGGCCTCTCACTGGTTTCCCAGTGTCGAGAGAAATGTCAGGACTCATGTCTGACAAGTGCCCAGATATCCCCAGAAACTAAACCCTGCCCTCATAACATGGTGCGTTAGGTCTTCTTAGCCCCATTTTGCTTATGTGGAAACAGAGGCTTAGTGAGGGAACAAAATGGTCCAAGGCCACACAGCTAGGAAGGGGCATCTGGGATTATTCATTTGTAATAGGAACAACGATAACTACTTCTGGCTCTAGATGCCAGACCCTGTTGTATTGATTAATCTAGACTAAAGCCACCATCAGCCCATTTTACAGGAGATGAAACTGAGGAATCTATTAATAGTATATGAACACATTTTCCTTGAAAAATATTAAATTTTTATAGTGAAACAAACATCTCATTTTGCTACAACCCACATGTGTCTTCTCTGCCACTACCTGGTGGTGTGTTTTTCCAAGCTGGATTTTATAATGAGTATTGTCTCTAACATGCAACCTCATTAGATTCTCATGACCCTGCAGATGGATCTTTTTTCAAAAAAATTTTTTTTCTCCCAGTTTCTTTACTAGGGAATGGACATTCAGAGAGGCAAAGGTCCTTGCCCACGATCACATGGTCAGAAAAAGGTGGAGCCTGGATTTGAACCCTGCTCTGTCTGAACTCTACTCATGGTCTCATGGTACCAAGGGACTGGAGGCCATCATTCTCACTGGGCCAGTGTAAATGTGAGTACCCCATGGATGATTTCATCCTCCAGGACTGAGGGAAGCAAGTGGAGGGGGTGTTCTATGTGAGCTTGGGGTAAATAGGTCAAGCATATGGGAGGAAACTCATGTGTTACTTTATAAACTATTATCTACTGTGTGTAGAGGCTGCATAGGATAGAGCTTATCCCACAGCCAGACACGTGGGTTCAGATCCATGCTTTTCCATTTACCTCGGCAAATTTACTTAATATCGCTGGCCTCAATTTCCCCATATGGGAAACAAGGAAGATATAACAACAGCACTTCACACAGTTGTAGTGAGTGCCCAGGTAAGGTGAGCAATTCTTATGCCCTCTTCCTACTATAGAGGAGGAGATGGAAATTTGGAGAAGTTGATTCAGCCTCTCTCCAAGTAAGCTCATTTGATCCATGACTTTGGAAATTCTCTCTGTCCTGATGATGCTCAAATGTTTATCCCCATGCTGAAGCTCTCACCTGAACCCCAGACCTGCAAACCCAACCAGCCGTCTCCATGACAACCCAACTAGGGGCTCTCACAGAGCTCTCACGCTCACGTCGGGGGCTGGAGTGTGGACCGGGTAGATGGAAAGCCTTGAGTGTGAATATCTGGTCCACTGCTTAGCAGCAGTGTGACTTTGGGGAAGTTATTCAATGTAAGAGTGCTGGTTTCCTCTTGACTTTGAGCAAGACAGTTATATTCTCTGGGCTTATTTTTTTTTTCCTATTTTGTTTTATTTATTTTTTCCAGCTTTTTTAAGATATAATTGATAAATAAAATTGTATATATTTAAAGTGTACAGGTGATAATTTGATATGGGTATATATTGTGAAATGATTACCACAATTAAGTTAACATATCCATCATTACCCACAGTTATATTTGTGGGTGTGCACTGTAAGGACAGCTAAGGTTTACTCTCTTAGCAAATTCTAAATATACAATACAGTGTTATTAACTATAGCCACCACACTGTACTTTAGATCCTCAGAAATTATTCATATCTAAGAGGAAGTTTGTACCCTTGGCTGACATCTCAATTCTTTTAATTAATTAACTAATTAATTTGAGAGAGAGAGAGAGAGCATGAGCAGGGGGAGGGGCAGGAGGAAGTGGGAGAAGCAGACTCCCTGCTGAGCAGGGAGCCCAACACAGGGCTCCATCCCAGGACCCTGGGATCATGACCTGAGCTGAAAACAGGCACATAACTGACTGCGCCACGCAGGTGCCCCCAACATCTTATTTCTGCATGCTCCCAGCCTCTAACATCCACCATTCCACTCTCTATGAATTCAACTTTTTTTTTTAAAGATTCCATATATGGGGCGCCTGGGTGGCTCAGTTGGTTAAGCTTCTGCCTCTGGCTCAGGTCATGATCCCAGGGTCCTGGGATCGAGCCCCGTGTTGGGCTCCTTGCTCAGCGGGGAGCCTGTCTCTCTCTCTCCTGCTCCCCCTGTTTGTGCCCTCTCTCTCGGTCAAATAAGTGAATATTTTTAAAAAATAAAGGTTCCATGTGTAAGTGACGTCATACAGTATTTGTATTCCTCTAACTGATGCATAATGCACTCTGGCTTCATCCATGTTGCCCCAAATGGCAGATTTTCCTTTGCTTTCTTTATGGCTGAATAATATTGCATTGTATATGTAATACATATATTATGTGATTTATGTTCTACATATCACATTATATATACATATATATTATTTTATATATATTTTTATATATGTTATATATGTGTGTCACATTTTCTTTGTCACTTGTAAATCAGTGGATACTTGGGTTGCTTGCATGTCTTGGCCGCTCTGAACAGTGCTGCAGTGTGGGGCATTGTATGGGGGTGCAGATGACTTTGAGATAGTGATTTCACTTACTTTGGGACACTTACATTCTCTGGGTTTCATTCTCCTCATCCGCAATTCCGAGACGTAGGTTTCTGACTATGAAATCCACCTACAGCTGGGAAAATGAGGCTCAGAGGAAAATAGTCGTCTTGCTGGAATTGCAGGGTTAATAAATGGCACATATCAAGCTTCAACACTTACTCCCCAGCTCCAGCCCCCATGACTGCGCCGTTTAGCCACATGCCATGCAGTCTGAGCTTGGCGTGATTTTTGGGCTGCGTGGAGATGTGTGGGGACAGCCAGCATGAGGCTGGGATGTGCGTGCAGTGAGTGAGCACCTGGGGAAGTTAGAAGAACGTGTTTAACCGGAGGGGCTTGGTGAGAACTGAGAACAGATCATCTCCTTAGCTATTCAACAGATATTTTTGAGCTACTTCTGTGTGTGCCAGGTCCTGGGGAACGTAACTACGTATGAGATAGATGTTCAGCCACTCGATAAAGCCAGGCTTCGTGTTAGGTGCTGGGGAGAGAATCATGGGCAAGACAGAGGTTCGTGCATGCTGTAAAGGTTGACGGAGCATCTAATGCGAGCTGGACAGGACACCAGGTGTTGAGACGCCATTAAAGAGAAGGCTTGCCCCGCTTCCGAGGAAGGCATCCCTCTGTTCCTCCCCCATCCCCCCACATGAATAAATGTGGGGGCCATGCCTCAGGGGAGCTTGAATGCTGTGACAGCAGATTTTAAGCTTCACGCTGTATGTAACAGGAGTATAGAAACAACTGCATGATGTGGGTTCATCTGGATTCCTTTAACAGACACTAATGCCCGTGGACTTAGCATGTGACCGCCCCAGTGCCCAGAACTTCCGTGTACTGTGTCATTTATTCTTCACAAAAAACCCTGGTGAGAGAGAAGTTATAGCACCGTATAATGGGGAATAAGTTGAGCTGGGCATTAAATGGAAAGGTGTCTACTCCCATGGTGCGCACAGTCTATAGAAGGAAATAGATTACTGAAGAAAAAGTAAAGTCGATTTAATTCCAAACTGTGTATAGTGGAGGGGGTGGCTGGTTACATTCTTTCTGGCCGTCACGGGAGGGGATTCTGAAAAGATGATTTGTGAGTGGAGACCTGAAGGATGAGAAAAGTCCAGCCAGGGGCGCCTGGGTGGCTCAGTCATTGGGTGTCTGCCTTCGGCTCAGGTCAGGATCCCAGGGTCCTGGGATTGAGCCCCGCATCGGGCTCCCTGCTCTGTGGGAGCCTGCTTCTCCCTCTCCCACTCCCCCTGCTTGTGTTCCCTCTCTCGCTGTGTCTCTCTGTCAAATAAATAAATAAGATCTTGAAAAATTAAAAAAAAAAGTCCAACCATACCCACAGCTGGGGGACCGAATTGTGCAAGTATAAAAGCCCTGGGGTGAGAGGGAGGTTTTGAAGCTGGACTTAGCGAGCAAGAAGATCAAAAGAAGACAGGGGTGGAGATGTAGCCAAGAACCAATCCTCACAGACCTCGGAAAAGGAAACCAGTGATACAAACAGCCAGGGAACAGCATCTCAAGGGGCAGGGATGGCAAGTGCAAAGGTCCTGAGGCAGGACCAGGCATTGTGGATGCAGCTCCACAGAGAAGAGGTCAGAGGGTGGTTGGGCCAGACCAGTTAGGGCGCTGTGGGCCTCCTAAGGCCCTGGGATCTCTTTCCATGCTCTGGGTGGGGGGTGCATTCAAGGAGGACCCTGGCTGTGGCGCGAGCTGATCTGCCTTTTGATAAGATGCCTCCCCTGCTCTGCACAGCGCACGTTAGGGAGACAGAGCCCCGGCAGGCGCAGCTCTGCTCCTCACGGCCTCTCCTTACCTCTTGCCCTCCCAGAGGCCCCTTCCCCCAGCCCGGGTTCATGCCGACGGCCTGGGCTCCCCCGGGCGCCCCCGAAGCCCCACCCTGCGCCAACCAGAGCTGCACCCCCCACAACCTGGTCCTGCTGGGCTTCGCGCACGTGCCCACGCTGCGGCCGCTGCTCACTGCGCTCTTCCTGGCCATGTTCCCGCTCACGCTGCTGGGCAACGCGCTCATCGTGCTGCTGACCGCCCTGGACCCGGCCCTGCGCGCGCCCATGTACTTCTTCCTGCGCCACTTGGCCCTGCTGGAGGTCTGCTTCTCGCTGGACATCGCGCCCCGGCTGCTGGGGACCCTGCTGCGGCCCGGGTGGGGCGTGTCCCCCGCGGGCTGCGCCCTGCAGCTGGTCCTGGTGCTGTCGTGCGTCACATCCGAGTGCTTCCTCCTGACAGCCATGGCCTGGGACCGCTACGTGGCCATCTGCAGGCCCCTGCGCTATGGCGCCATCATGAGCCCCCGGCTTTGCCACCTGCTGGCCGCCACGTGCTGGCTGGCCGGAGTCCCCGTGTTGCTGGTCTTCACCATCTGGCTGTTCAGCTTCCCCTTCTGTGGGCCACGTGGCATCCGCCACTTCTTCTGTGACATCGCCCCTCTGCTGAGCCTGGTGTGCGGGGACACCAGAGTCTTCGAGGCCAATGTGTTGGCGGCCACTGTGCTGGTCGTCATGGTTCCCTTCTGTCTGATAGCCACGTCCTACACTGGGGTCTTGGCCACCGTGCTTCGGATGCCATCCGCCACGGGGCGCCACAAGGCCCTGTCCACATGCACCTCCCACCTCATCGTGGTGGTTCTGTTTTTTGGCACCACGGGGGTCATCCACTTGCGACCCAAGGCCAGCTCCTCCCCAGAGAGCAAGCAGGTGGTGTCCCTCTCCTACACGCTGGTGACCCCCATGCTCAACCCCCTCATCTACAGCCTTCGGAACAAGGAGGTGAAGGCTGCCCTGGGGCGGGTGTGTTGCCGACACCAGGAATCTGGACCCCAAGAGTGATCTCTTCAGGAATTGTTGATGGATGTTTGACAAGGATCTGTGTGAAAATACAGATTGTGGTAGAGTACTCTGACTTTTTTCTGGAAAACTGTATTTTTTTCCTCTTCCAGTCATGGTAGTGCTGGTTCTTTCTGTCCAAGAAAAGGCTCATGACAGAGAATTCAGTTCCTGATTACAATTATTGGGTAGTGGTAGACAAATTAACCTAATCTGGGTCAACTAGAGTGTATTAGGTAGCAAGTGCCGCAAGACTGCTGTGTGGAACCTAGAATGCAGTGTATTAAAGCATGTTGTTTATTCCCGTGAATCTTCAATCAGCTGAGGGTTAACTAATCTAGGTTGAGGTCATCCAGGTGGTTTTTCTGATCTTGGCTAGGCTTGCTCATGCAAATGAGTGTTGACTGTCGTAGACTTGGTGTAGCTACTTTGGTGTACACGTTTCCCATCCTTTTCCTGGGACCAGAGCTCCAGCATGATTTTTCTCATTACAATAGCTGAATGAGAAGGCCTGGTTGTTCAACTGATTTTCAGAGCTTTGGCCATGTGACACCCAATAAGATGGCATTAGCCTATGCAAGTCACATGGCCATATCCCCATAGTCATGGGGTAAGGAAGTGTACTCTGTCTCTTTGTGGGAGGAACCCTGAGGTTATATGACAAACGATATTGACAAAGGGAGGAGTGAGTAGTTTGGGGCTTTAGAACTTACTTCAGAGAGCCAGACCCTGAGATTTTTGTTCAAACTTCTCTTTGTTCATAGCTGTTAAGGATGTAAGCTTATAGATGCCATCAACTATCTGGTCTTTAACAGGAGTTCCTGCTTGATAAAGGAGTCATTGCAAAGAGAATCAGAACCAGTGGTGGTGGATGGGGGGGAAAGATGTGGTTCTAATGATTTTGTTGAGTTTCTGGATCCAGTCATGCCTGAAATCTGTCCTGCCCTTGGGAATTCCTCTTACGTGAACCAGTAAATTTGTCTTTTACTTAAGCCAACTTGGGTTGGTGTTCTGTCCCTCTCAGTGCCCTGATTTACTGATCTCTAATAATTAGCCTGGTACATGAGTTACATTATTTCTTCTCTCAAGCTCAGAAAGAATATTTTTTTGAATATAGGTAAATGTATCAGAGGAAAAGTTTCTTCACTTCAGTTTATGGTCTACCTTTGAAGGGATCTGTTTTTTCTAGAAGACAAACCTGGATTTGAATTGTCACTCTTTATTTTCTTGGTTGTACAAACTAGGACTTGACTTCCCTGAGCCTCAGTCTCTTCTCATCTGTGAAGTGGGAGTAGTAACCATACTTACCACACCAGGTTGTTACCATTAAACAAGGGGATGTGTGGAAACACCTAGCACGGTGCTTGGAATACAGCTGGTACTCAGTTAATGGTCTACATTCATTATTCACTAGCTATCCTCATAGATTAGAAACCCAAAGCTCTATCTTTGGGAGGAAATGTACTATGGTATTCCCAGGAGGCTGGATTTGGCATTGGGGGACTTGGGAGTTCAAGTATGGAATGAAATCCTTCCATGGGGGTTGTTGGACAAGTCTCTCTGAGGCTCAGCCTCACCCTGTATAAATGGGAAAGGGTTTGAGGAAGAACCCCTGCCCTTCCACCACCCAGGTCTCTAATGAGACAATCAGTATAAAAATACAACTACTGCACAAGGCTGAATGAGTTTCTGTTCTTGGTCATCAGACCAGTTCTGCCAATGTTTTCACCTTTCCCAGGTGTTTTCTCCTTAATTTGACATCAAATAACAAACAAGTGTGTATTGAACATCAACTATGTATCAGGCACTTCTTGAGGCTCCCAAGACACTGTGGTGAATAAGACAACATAGTCTGGGCCCTCATGACCTTTCAGGAATGTGCAGCATTTTCTTAAGATGTGGTTCAGAAACACCTGGGGTGGTCGTTAAGCATGGAGATGTCACACCCAATGTGTGTAGATCGGCCCCACCCCGTCTACGGCCATACCACCCTGAACGCGCCCGATCTCATCTGATCTCGGAAGCTAAGCAGGGTTGGGCCTGGTTAGTACTTGGATGGGGGATCGGCCCCACCCCGATCTACTGAATCAGGAACTTTGAGATCACAGTCCAGGAACATGTATTTGTGAAAAAGTGCCCTGGGTTATTCCAATGTAGAGATGTGGATCTACTAGTCTAAAGGTCCCTCCTTAGAAGGGAGAGGACAAAGAAGGCAAACACATCAATCCCAGTGCAGACACTAAAGGGAAAGTGGTCTACAGTCTAACCAAACTCTCTTTCCTACCCTGAATCTCTGAGGTCTTCACCACTGAAATCTGCTCAACCTATCTCTATGGACAGTTATGACCAAGATAAGGAACCTCAGTTCTACTATCACTTGGAATATAGAAGTGGTCACTGGGCCATCAACCCCGTGCCCAGTACAGCTGTGGAGAGGAAGAGGTAAAAGGCTGGGCCTCCTGGTATTGGATAAGCCACCCCTTTCCTCAGCCATGGGGCATCTCTCATGACATCTGTTGATTTTCCTGCTGTGCACTCATTCCCCCTTCTTCTGGTAACTGTAGGTGGATTTGTCTTTGGGAAGCTACATGCATCCTATCTCCTACAGTCTTTTGTCTTCGGCAGTTTGATGGAAGTACTTCCTCTGCCTTCACCATGTACAGGGTGTTGGCTTGATAACCCCAAACTAAGCCACTCCTGCACTTTCTCCCTGGAATTGGATCAGTGATCGAAACAAGCACTGAATATGGAACTGACGGTTCTCAGTGGTTGGCCTGGTACTTCTTATCTGGTTTACCAAAAGTGTCCTGGTCCATGATCCTGGCAAAATATGGTTCTTCAGCAATCCCACAGTCTCCAACCACTTTCTTGGCTTAAGTGACCCAGAGTTAGCTTCTCTTTTGAGCAACCAAAGGACTTAAAATGATACTGCATCAGCCCCAGTTTCCCTGCCTGACACTGCAGTTCTGTTTGGCCTGGACCCAGTGGCTGCCAAGGTCACTTTACAGTGCTTTTCTCAAGAAGATGTTCTTGGGTTTTTTGTCCTTCTCACCATTGTTTCAGGTTCTTCTTGAAAACATGACCCAGTTGTTACTGGATTTGAGAACCTCATGGCCTCATAAACCCTGACTTTTGAGCCCTAGTCTCTAACTCAGACCTTCCAACAACCGAAGAACACGAGGAACCCTTGGGACAGTTGGTTCCAGGCCGCCATTCTCCCAGATCCCTCCTCTTACATCCTGTCTCCCCTATCCCTGGATGTATCATGGGAAAGCTGTCTGAAGTCAAGCCTATATTTTATGAGACCCAGAACTTTCTAGGAAGTGGGAAGCAGAACTCTAGTTTTATCCTACCCATGCCCCATCATCAAACACCCCTGGAGTATGCACTAGGAGTCAAGCCCTGTGCTTGCCTCTGTGGATACAGAAAGAAAAGACAAGTTTCTTCTTCTGAAATAACTTTTTATAGATGAGGACACAGAAGACAAAAAAGAAGTTATAATTTAGTGTGAAGCATGTTGTAGTAGTACACTGAGTCATTATTTTGAACATTGGGATGGAGATGAGCTAGTATGTATTGAGTACTATGCGTCAGTCACCACACTGGACATGTGACATATTTGCGAATATAATTTTCCAGAAGATGTCTTGGTTTAATGCCTGTCTGATGGTAATAATATTATTGCTTCCATGTGCAAGGTATTTAATCTGCACTGAGCTCAGAGACTTACATGCATTAAATAGTTTTATCCTCTCAATGACCCTAGGAGGAAGCAAGCATTATCTTATTTTATAGGGAGGTTCAGAGACAGAGTAAATCATGACAGTTCTGCAGCTATTGAGATTTGCTTCAAGAGCTGAATATCGTCTTCCAGTCTCCAACTCTGCAGAACATTTCCACAACCTCATTTGGAGCATGAGTGGTTAACCAACACTGACCAATCACCTACTGTGGTCCCAGAAGTAATTACATCACACCATACTATTTTATCAGAGAAGGGAACTAATTCTTTGTGGCTAGAGAAAAGAGAGGGTTCATAAATATTTTTCAAAGACTGAAGTTTCATGTGAAATTTAAAGGGTTGAATTAGATTTCATTGTGAGAAAAGGCAATCTCTTGTCGGAAAGAATAGGTTGGGCAAAGTTCCTTAGGAGTACATGTACTTTAGACCTCTGGATGTTGGTGTGAGCAAGGGTAAAGGTGTGGAAAGACTCCCACAAATATCTTAAGGTTGGATATAAAGGTTATAGTGATTCTTTTTTTAAAAAAAGATTTTATTTATTTATTTGAGAGAGAGATCATGAGCAGGGGGGAAGGGTAGAGGGAGAAGCAGACTCCCCACTGAGCAAGGAGCCCGATGTGGAACTTGATCCCAGCACCCTTGGATCATGACATGAGCCAAAGGCAGACACTTAACTGACTGAGCCACCCAGGTGCCCAGGTATAGTGATTGTTATTGTGTAAAAATATACATAACATAAATTTGCCCTTGTTAACCATCTTTAGGTATACAGTTCTCTGGCATTAAGTACATTCACACTATTATGCAACCATCTCCAGAACACTTCATCTGGAAAAATGGGAGCTCTGTACCCATTAAACACAAATTCCCAATTCCTCTCTCCTCCAGCCCGTAGCAGCCACCATTCTACTTTCTGTTTCTGGAATTTGACTACTGTAGGCACCTCATATAAGTGACATCACACAATCTCTCTCCTTTTGTGGGCTGGCTTATTTCACTTAGCATAATGTCTTCAAGATTATCTATGTAGTAGCATATGTCAGAATTTCCTTCCTTTTTATGGAGAGCTAAATTCCATTCCATGTATATACCACAGTTTGCTTATCATTGCCTCCATCCTTGTACACTTGGGTAGCTCCCATCTTTTGGCTATTGTGAATAACACTGATGTGAACACGGAGGTGCAGATACTCATTTCTGCCAGTACTTTGAATGGGCAGCATCGTCTTGGCATCTAATTTCTCCTGGAAAGTTCTCTCCTGTAGTCCTCAGATGCATTAGTTCTTCTTAGAACAAGTTATGAACATGTGTTTCCATGACCAAACTTATCAACCAAAGGCAGGAATGGTTTACCACTCATCCTTATACCCCAGGACCCAAACACAAGACCAGGCATTTGCAAAGCAATCAGTCAATGCACGATGGCCTGAACTGAGGGTGGTTCCAAGGCTCCGCCTCCCCTTAAGCATCCACAGAGTATCAGTAAAAGTGTTTTTCACATCAACTCTTCCCCAAATCTGCAGAGACCAGGGGAGGTCTCTGAGGTCCAGAGCTCCAATTTAAGCCGGCCTCCCTGCCTCCTTCTCACGGTGAGGAGAGTCAACTCAGCAACTTAGAGCATCTAGAACCACGAAGAGAAACAACAGTGGGAGGAGTGGATGCCTCATTCAGGAACAGCTTCTTCCAACATGGACTGAAAGGTGACTCCGCTCTTTGGCATCTCCTCCTCCAGGTGGGAGCTGAATGCACCTAAGCATCTGAGCCTCTTTCAGGAGCAGCATCAGCAAGAACAGATCTGAAGCTGTTGTCCTTTGACCATCACACAAGGAGACCAAATGTTCTTCTTGGGGGCTGAGGACAAGGAACAACAGAGAGAAACTGTCTTTTATAGAATATCCAAAGCATACCAGGTACTGACTCTGAATACTTTAGAAATATTAACTGATCTAACCCTCCCTTAGTACTTATCCACATATTGTACATTAATTTACAAGGCAGAATTAAATGGATTGAGTGACTTTCCTAGAGTTCCACTGCTTTAAAGTTCTCGAACACTTTGAGGCTAAAACCAGTTTGATTCGTGCCCATATAGCCACCACTTTTTTGCACAAAGCCCCTTACTTAATAAATAATTACCATTCTTTGCACAAAGCCCCTTACTTAATAAATAATTACCATTAAAGACTTTATCAGCCAAGGGTCTGTCTTCTCATGAGAGAAATTTCTTTTTTTTTTTAAAGATTTTATTTATTTGAGAGAGAGAGAGTGAGAGAGAGAGAGCACATGAGAGGGGAGAGGGTCAGAGGGAGAAGCAGACTCCCCGCTGAGCAGGGAGCCCGATGCGGGACTCGATCCCGGGACTCCAGGATCATGACCTGAGCCGAAGGCAGTCGCTTAACCAACTGAGCCACCCAGGCGCCCCTCATGAGAGAAATTCTGAGTTTCATTTAGAACAACAGGATTGAAACCCACTTCTGTGTAACTCTGAGCTCAAGCTTTAACCACAACACTATGTTGCCCCTCTTCTGACAATGGGGAATTGTATAGTTCAGGTGAGAGATGGTTATCTATAGTTTTGAATAACATACAACTGAAGTTAAGTAGAGTACTCAAGACGACAGATTAAACTCTGTGGCCCAGATTGCTCTGCGGAACAGGAATGTGTTCTTACTGACCACCATATCTCCTTTGAACCTAGCGCATCTCTTAGCAAAGAATTTGTGGATAACAATTATTTTTGAGATGGAACAGTCTCTGAATATCTAGTTTTGGGATTTGGGATGCTAACGTGACCCTCTAGGGGTGCACTCGCTGGTTTTGATGCAGATTATCCAGGGGTCTCTTGGTTCATCTGAAGTCCTAAGTTAGGAAAGGCAACTCGGAAAAGGATTTGTGGAGGAGGTGCATATGGAGTGGATACAGATGAGAAGATAATGAAGATCAGAGGCAGAGCCAAAAAGAGGGGAAGCAAGAAATCTCAGTTGAGGGGAAGGACTGAGGTGGAATGGGAAATGGAAGGTGAGTGGACTCCTATCCAGGAAGTGTTTACTGGGGTGCAAGTTCTGCCTGACGGCTATAAAGTGGGCTGGTGGAGTCACACTCCTGAGCCTTGGCTGCCCAGTCTGTGTTCGTGCAGTAACGTACACAACATCTCTATGTCCCGAGGATTAAATTAGCTTGTGCTCCTTATGCCTTTGCAAAGAACCTTAGGATCTACAAATCTGGCCTCTCGGAAGACTCTGATGTTCTACAACTAGGAGAAAACTTAGAGCAACAAATTCTTTCATGCAGGAAGTTCTCCCAGGTTCCTGCTAACGTAACTTGAGAGACTGATGCTCAGGACACCTTTCATCCCTGACATTGCTGTGCAGAGTAGACATCTTTCTTATGAAAACTTGGCAGATACCTCTGTCATTAGTTTATTCTCAGTTATTTTTGCTTACATAGCCTTGAACACCAATCTCACGGCCCCCTCTAACCTGGAATTTATTTTGTTGTTGTTGTTGGTTTGTTTGTTCATCGAACCTTTCTCATAGGAAATCAGTGGCCACAGACATGGACTATATGTGTCTTCTTCACCCATGTATTCCCAACACCTAGCATAGAAAGGGAAGTTTAATAAATGCCATCAAATGAATTCTGCGAATGATAGCCTGTAGTCAGAAGGATTCTCTAGTTGGGTCACTTGTCAGCTCTTTACTCCCCATGTCCCAGGTGTAGACTTTTCAGGCTTGATTGTGAAGATGAAATGGAATGGGGTTGGCACAGCATAGACATCTGGCCCAACTGTGTGTTCTTCGTAGTGTTGTTGCGTCCTGGGCAAGTGAATTCATCTGTTTGGGCTCCATATCTGTCTTATGGCATAAAACCAATGAATATAAGTAGGTTTTATGGCAAGTTACTAATGCATGCGAGAGGTTCAATGAGTTATGGAAGTTTCCATTATGAGATTGTATGTCCCAGTGTACATTAACAATTTTTTTCTGTCAGCCTCAACTTCCTGAAATGTATCAGTAGGGGAAATAATGCCTATGTGTATTTATGATCACATACATTGATACAATAAGTGACATTTCCAGCCTTCTGCTGAAAGGCATGACAATCTTTTTGGGGATTCCTCCCTCTTTGCTCTACTTGAATATCATCATTGGTGACCTACAGCCTAATACAATTCTCAAAATAAATTTGCATTGAGAAGAGGACCATTTTTAAACAAAAGACCTGATCATCTTGCTCTACTTAGATTTATAAATCTATAGATTTATAGAATTTATTTATAGAATACTCCCAAATTCCTACATAGAGTATACTAAGAACGGAAAAATATAACCTACAATAAGCACTTTTTTGGAACAGAAATAACAACAATCCTGTTTTCTTATTTGGTATAACAGTGCCTTATTTATTATAACAACCTCATGGGAGACCAATGATTTTCTCCCAATTTTCAGGCAGTCTGATTATATAAGGGCACAGACTTAGGCCAATTTGAGTAAAGACTGTGATCTCATGCTGAGAGTTTGGCTCACAAATTCTATTCAGCATTTGTCTGTAAGAGTCAATTTTCAAGAGAAGCTGAACTGGCCCAGTCTTAGGGTCTACATACACTGTGAACATACTCCTGATTTTTTTCTTAACTACTGTGTCTCTGAAGAAACCAGAATGTCAACAAACTTGTCTCTCTGCAGAGGGAGAGGTCTCTGGAGTCAGGCAACATGACCAGAGTTCAGGAGTTTGTCTTGCTGGGTTTGTCCACCAGGCTAGACATAAGGGATGTTCTGCTTGCCATCTTCCTGACCCTCTACCTGCTGACCCTCCTGGAGAACACGCTCATCATCTACCTTGTTTGCAGTCACAGCGAGCTCCACAAGCCCATGTACTTCTTCCTGGGCAACCTCAGCTGCCTGGAGATGTGCTACGTGTCAGTGACCATGCCCAGCCTGCTCGTGGGGCTGAGGACTGGACCCTACCACATCTCCTTCACAGCCTGCATGACCCAGCTCTTCTTCTTTATAGTCCTCATCGGCACGGAGTGCACCCTCCTGGCCTCCATGGCCTATGACCGCTATGTGGCCATCTGCCACCCACTCCACTACCCACTGCTCATGAGGCCCCAGGTCTGCCTGGGCTTGGCCATGACTTCATGGCTTGGGGGGCTGCTGGTCTCAGTGGTAAAGACATCTTGCATCGCCAGCCTTTCCTACTGTGGCCCCAACGTTCTCAACCACTTCTTCTGTGATGTCTCCCCTCTGCTCAACCTGTCCTGCCCCCCTGTGGCCCTGACTGAGCTGGTGGACTTCATCTCTGCCATCGTCATCTTCTGTGGAACACTGTTGGGAGCCCTGGCCTCCTACTCAGCCATCGGGGTGGCCGTGCTCCACATGCCCTCAGCCGCGGCCCGGCGCAAGGCCTTTTCCACCTGCGCCTCCCACCTGGTGGTGGTGGGCATCTTCTACTCAGCAGCCCTCTTCATCTACTGCCGCCCCAGCCGCATCAGACCCATGGACCTCAGCAAGGTGCTGTCAGTCATCTACACGGTGCTCACGCCCATGTGCAACCCCATCATCTACTGCCTGCGGAACAGGGAGGTCCACGTGGTGCTTCGGAAAACTCTCCACTGGCCTTGATCACAGTCTTGGGTCATTGACCTCTCGTCTCCTGATTGAAGATCTGCCATGGCCACGAGATTCCAAACATAACCGAAAGGCAAAAGAAAAACTAGGGGAATATGTTTCCCATCTAATAAACAATGAGTTCATTTCAATCAAGAACAAAATCTGAATTACCCATGGGAAAAGTGAACAATGTCTACGAGAAAACAAGTCGTCAAAGATAAATGATAAGTGACTGGTAACTCACATGACAAGATGGTCCACTTTATCAGTAAACCAAGAAGTGCAAATTTAACAACCCCATCACTTGATTCCTAGAATGACAAATACTTAACAAATGTTTCTATGTGTTCCCGTGAGTAGAGATAGATTATGGATACAGAGATATTCATAGCATCTTTGTAATGAAAGAAAAATCAGAAAAACCCATTATCCATCCAAAATGGATGGATTAAATACATTATATTCATTCTGAGATAAACAGTGGGGCTATTGAATAAAAGGAAATAGATTTATATCTTTGACATGGTGATATGGCCGATATATATATATTAAATAAAAAATTAAGACAGGGCTTTTTCTCAATCCCTTCCCCATCCCTTTGCTACTAGCTATTACCTATCTGTATTCCTTTTTTAAAGATTTTATTATTTATTTGAGAGCGAGTGCATGCACACATGAGCGGGGGGAGGGGCAGAGGGAGAGAGAGAGAGAATCAAGCAGACTCCCTGCTGAGTGTGGAGCCTGACCTCACCACCCTGAGATCATGACCAGAGCAGAAATCAAGAGTTGGATGCTTAACCAACTGAGCCACGCAGGCTCCTGACCTCTCTCTATTAACAGTGCCTTAAAAAAAAAAAAAAGATTTTATTTATTTATTTGAGAGAGAGAGAGCGCACACACGCACACATGAGCAGGGGGTAGGGGCAGAGGGAGAGGGCAAAGCAGACTCCTTGCTGAGCAGGGAGCCCAACACAGGGCCCCATCCTGGACCCTGAGACCACGACCTGAGCTGAAGGCCTAACCGACTGAGCAACCCAGGTGCCCCAGTAGTGCCTTTTAATAAATAGAAGCTTTCAATTTTGGTGGAGTCTAAATTATCAATATTTAAATTTAGTTATTACTTTTTACATCCTAACAAAATTTGCCTACATCCTAACAAAATTTGCTTATTTCCTGGTCACAGAAAACCATCACCTAGAAGGTTTATAGTTTTAGCTTTCTAATTTGTGTGTATGACGCCACTCAAAAAATGTGCGTGTGTTTATGTGTGTGATATAAGTTGAGCTTTATTTTTTCCTACATAATCCAGTTTCACCAAAATGATTGTTGGAAAGACCCTCCTATGAAATTGCATTGGCAATTTTCTCAAAAATCAGATTGAGCATAAAAATGTGGCTGTTTCTTTTTTTAAATATTTTATGTAAATTCAATTTAGTTAACATATAATATAGTATTGGTTTCAGGAATAGAATTTAGTGATTCATCAGTTGCATATAACACCTACTGCTCATTACATCACGGGCACTCTTTAAAGCCCATCACCCAGTTACCCCATTCCCCCACCCACCTCCCTCCAGCAACCCTCAGTTTGTTTCCTAGAGTTAAATCTTTTACGGTTTGCCTCCCTCTGTGTTTATCTTATTTCATTTTCCTTCCCTTCCCCTGTGTTCATCTGTTTTGTTTCTTAAATTCCACATGTGAGTAAAATCATATAATTGTCTTTCTCTGACTGACTTACTTCACTTAGCATAATACCCTTTAGTTCCATCCACGTCGTTGCAAATGGCAAGATTTTATTCTTTTCGTTGGCTGAGTAATACTCTAGTGTGTGTGTGTGTGTGTGTGTGTGTGTGTGTGCGTGTGTGTGTGTGCGTGTGTGTGTACCACGTCTTCTTTATCTATTCATCTGTCAGTGGACATGTGGGCTCTTTCCATAGCTTGGGTATTCTTGACATTGCTGTTATAAACATTGGGGTGGAGGTGCCCCTTCTTTTCACTACATCTGTATCTTTGGGGTAAATGCCTAGTAGTGCAATTGTGGGGTCATTGGGTAGCTGTATTTTTAACTTCTTAAGGAACCTGCACACTGTTTTCAGAGTGGCTGCACCATTGCATTCCCACCAACAGTGTAAGAGGGTTCCCCTTTCTCCACATCCTCACCGATACCTGTTGTTTCCTGACTTGTTAATTTTAGCCATCCTGACTGGTGTGAGGTGGTATCTCATTGTGGTTTTAATTTATATTTCCCTGATAACGTGGCTCTATTTCTAAACTCCTTATTTATTCTCTATCAATCTATTTGTTTATAATTTCACCAATAGGAGTTTGTCTTGATTACTAGAGTGTTATTGCAAGATTTAATGTCAGGAATTCTAAGTTCTCCCACTATGTTCTTTTTCAAGATAGTTTTGGTTCTTCTAGGTTCTTTACATTACCATACAAATTGTAGACTCGGCTATGCATTTTTGTAAAAAATGCCTCCTTAGATTATAATTATGATTGGATTGAATCTAGACATCATTTCGGGGCAGAATTGACGTTTTTGGCAACACTGAGTCTTTCAAATCATAAATATGGTATACCTTTGCATTTCTTTAGCGCTTAAAAATTTTTTTGAGTGTAGTTGACCCATGGGACATTAGTTTCAGGTGTACAACATGGTCACTGCCCAAGTTCAGACATCATGCTGTGCTCACCCCAAGCGTAGCTGCCACCTGTCACGATACAACCTATTCCAGTGTCATCGGCCACATTCCCTGTGCTGTACCTTGCATCCCCGTGACTTACCCATCCCATCACTGGAAGCCTGCGCCTCCCACTGCCCTTCATCCATATTTAGCACTTTTAACCTTTAGCTGTCCTGTCAGCCATGTTTCGGATTTTTTACTGTGGGGGTCATGTGTATCTCTCCTTCCACTTATTTCCATGTATTTAATGTTTTCAGTACTTTTGTATACCTAATCGTTCTGTAAATTGTATTTTCCAATTGCCATGTCTAGTATTTAGAAACAAAACTGGCTTCTGTGCCTTTGTCCTGTATCCTACAATCTTTGTAATCTCATGTATTAGCTCTAATATGTGTTTCGTAGATTCCTTAGGATTTTCTGTGTGAACAATCATGTTACCTGCAAATAATAGTAATTTTCCTTCTTTTTTCCAATTTTTATACCTTTTCTTTCTCTCTTCTTGGATCACGTGTATCTACACACCCAGCCCTATGAGCTGCAGATCCACGAGTGCCGAGTGGGTTCCTGTGGGGCTGCTTCTGGTCCTGTTGACACAGACACTGGGCACAGACTGGAGATGGTGTGCTCTCCAGTGACCCTGTGTGGAGCTCATCAGAGCCTGTAGCAGTGGCTGGAGCAAGAGGGGAGTCTAAGAGGCTCGTAAAGGGCAGCACGATGCAATCTGCTGCTGTTACAGATGCCCCAGATCTCAGCACCTCAACATGCTGAGACTTCTGTCTCACCTGCACCATAATTCTGTGCAGCTTGCCAAGGGGTGCTCTCCCTCCTGCAGTTGCCCAGGGACCCAGAGTCTTTCCTTATAGCACCCGTTGTCCTCCAGGGCCTTGAGGCTCCCCGCTTAAAATTTTGTCTGTAGACAGGCAGGGAAAGAGAGAGGGAGAGGAAATGAGAATGAGGCATCATCCAAGGTTTGAAGGGCCAGGTCTGACATTTATATGCATCACCGTTGCCCACACTTCATTGGCCAGGAATGAGCCACATGGTCATACCGGTGTGCAAGGGGTGCTGGGAGATGTAGTTTAGCGGCATGCTCCTGATTCTGCCACATCACTGCTAAACACACGAATTGTACACGGAAAGGATAGTGTTATTTTTCATCTGTGAGTTCTAAAAAATGGAGACAATATGTATGTATGCGTGACCTCCATTTGACAGGTATCAATAATAGCAATCAATAACTACCACTTCCTGAGCTCCTAATACGTACTAGGAATCGTGGTAGGTGCTTTACGCGCATTGATTAGCTTAATCTTCATGAGAACGCTTCCAGGGGACCATCCTCATCACCGTTTTATAGATGGGGACACGGAGACTCAGGGAGGTCAGAGTCACACAACCTTCAAATGACAGATCGGGAATTCGAATTCAGATTCTCATGCTCCAAATTCCCAGGACACGTCTTCAACTTGGGTTGAGCCCAGGCATTCCATCAAATTCCTGGATACCTGCTGGGGATCAAGCCATGTTTACCTTAGCACACTTCTCCCTCAGGAGGGAGCAAAGGGCTAACTCCTGGTGTCTGGAAGAGCAAAAGTGGGTGAGAGCTTCTCTAAGGAGGTGCGGATGACCCTGGAGAGGAGTTAGATTTCATTGGGAGGGGAAGGAAAAGCCAGGCAAGCACACGCGCGAGCATGTTAAAGTGTTTCAATCCTCGTTCCCTTAGAGATGAGGGGAGCAGAGGACATACCGGAGAGAATGTGGTCACGCGTGAGCTCAAACATATTTTGTGTTGTTTATTGACTGCAGCATATTATAGACCAATGGTTTTACTGTTCCTCAAAGAATGCTGCGTTATGGTTGTGGGCGCATTACTTTTAAATCTATGTCATTTGATCACAGAAAAGGAGAAAAAAAAGGATAAAATTGAATTTGAGAGTTCTCCCTCCGAATTTGCACTGGGCATTCCAGGAACAGAGAGACCTATTTAGTGGGCAATCCATAGCCTAGACAGGAAAAGATGTGTTTCTTTTTTTTTTTTTTTTTAAAATTTTATTGCCATGAGAGTCCATGGACTCTGAGAAACCAACTGAGGGTTCTAGAGGGGAGGGGGAGGGGGGATGGGTTAGCCCGGTGATGGGTATTAAGGAGGGCACGTACTGCATGGAGCACTGGGTGTTACACGAAAACAATGGATTGTGGATCACTACATCAAAAACTAATGATGTAATGTACGGTGATTAACATAACATATAAAATAAAATATAAAATAAAATAAAAGATTTTATTTCTTTGAGAGAGAGAGTGAGCACAAGCAGGGGAAGGGCAGAGGGGAAGAAGCCAACTTCCTGCTGAGCAGGGAGCCCGATGTGGGGTTCAGTCCCAGGAACCTGGGATCGTGACCTGAACCAAAGGCAGACACTGAACTGACTGAGCCACCCAGGCACCTCGAAAAGATGTGTTTCATGCATAGAATGCTTCATGTGAAATACTAACTCAGGCAGCTAAAATATCCAGCAGGCAGTGGGGAAAGGATGTTTCAGTTTTCTCTATGAGCTGGGAGAATGTTCTATCTCTCTGTTTCTTGTCTTATTTCAAGCAGAGGTGATCTTGAAACACTTCTGAGAGCCTGAGCTCACACTCCCTCCTGCAATGTGTTCCCAAACCCCCAGGTGCCCCTTCTCTGAACACCCACAGGTTGCTCATCTCTCACTATAATATGTGTAAATGTGTGTTTCGGGGTCATTATCCCTCAGACTCCTAGGAGCAACTTGAGAGCAGGAATTACATCTCATTCAACGTTGCAATGCCAGTATCCCACTCAAATCCTCGCATCTGTTACGGGCTCCAAACTGTGTGAGGAAGGACTCGGGACCAACCGTAGCGTCAAGTCGCCTTCCCAAGCCCCAGTCCAATCAGGAAAAGTTTCACTTCCGTCTTCCCTCTAAACCCACAGAGATTAGGACAGCCCCCTAAGGTCTATCTCTTGGATTTAAACCGGACCTTCTGCTTGCAGCTGGATGTAAGGGCAGAGTTCTCTTGGAGCTCAGAGAACACAGGGGGGCCGAAATGGAGAGAGGCGGGTGAACCCATCGCTCAGGACAAAGACAGCTTCTTCCGGACCTCTCTGACGTCCTTGAATTGACTGGCCAACCCTTCAAGTCGCTGGCATCTTCACTCGTGTCCAGGGGCAGAAGCTGAATATTGTTGGCCCCCAGAGTCTCCTTTAGAAAAGAAAAGCAGGACCTGTGTCATGGTAGCTGAGAGGTAAGAAAACAAGAGCACTTGATTTGGGAAAGAAAAAAAGGGAAGACCAGAAAAGCTCTCCCTCCTACAAGTCACCTGTGGGGTGCTAAGCCCTACCTGGTGCCATGGAGACTACCTGAGATTTGATCCCCATGACAGTGTGAGAGGGTCCCCGCTGCAGATGAAGACAGGAGGGTCGGAAAGTCAGAGCCCTGGTCTAGGTCAGGGACAGAGCCCGGGCTGGAACCGGTTTCTGTCTGATCCCAAAGCCCTTCTCTTAACCGGAAGGACAGTATATTGTAAACTGAGGCTTCTAAAAGAAATGTATCGGGTCAGTACTAGCTTTAAAAATCACATGGCGTGGGCCGCCTGGGTGGCTCAGTCGTTAAGCATCTGCCTTTGGCTCAGGTCATGATCCCAGGGTCCTGGGATCGAGCCCCGCATCGGGCTCCCTGCTCGGCCTGCTTCTCCCTCCCCCACTCCCCCTGCTTGTGTTCCCTCTCTCGCTGTGTCTCTCTCTGTCAAATAAATAAATAAAATCTTTAAAAAAAAAAAATCGCATGGTGTGGCATGCCTGGCTGGTTCAGTCAGTGGAGGATGTGACTCTTGGTCTCGGGTTTGTGAGCTCAAGCCCCATGTTGGGTGTAGAGATTCCTTAAAAAAAAAAAATCTTAAAAAGAATCCCATGGCACAGAACACGAGAGAAAATATCAAAGGGAATCACATAGAATAAAGGTTTTAAGTGTCCTTTGTTAGATTTCTGTTTTATTTGTGTTGTGCTGTGTGTGTGTGTGTTTGTGTGTGTGTGCACCACTGTGAGGGGTAACAGCATGAATGTATTTCTTACCCGCATAATAGTAAAAACTCATGAGAGGACCTGCACTCTCTTTTCCTGCATCTAGATTGCTTGTACATAGAAAGCAGGCAATAAATGAAAGCCATCTTTACACAGTTTCTTCTTCATTCCTGATGGAAATATTGTTACCGTCCTTGTAATAGTTAACTCGGGTTTAGCGAGATTAAGAATCTTGCTCATGGATACACAGTGGGGTCATAAACTTCTCTGCAGGGGTGGAAACCAAGTCCACCATAACGACATCTTAGGTCCTTGGTGTTAGAGATCACAATTTATCTATTCTACAACTGGACATTTGGGATGTGTGCAGTCTTTTTTTTCTTTTTTGCTGGTTAAACAGTGTTGCTGTGAACAGTACTTACTCTGGATATATGCTTAGACATAGAATTTCTGGGACATGGTCACATCTTAAAACTTACTACGTTATGCCAATTTGTTTTCTGAAGTGAGCATACAATTCAGACTCCCAGCAAGTGTGTACAGAAGTTCTCATTATTAAACTTAATATTTTCAGACATCTATATTTGTGCCAATGCCATGGATGTAAAGTGGTATCTAATTTTGGTTTTAATTTCCATTTCCTTAGCTCCTAACGAGATTAACATATTTCCATGTTTCGAGTGATGAAATTCTTTGGTGAGGTATACTTGCAGGGCTTTTCCCCAATTTTCTTTCTTTTTTTTCCTTTTTCCTTTTTTTTTTTTTTTTTGAGAGAGAGAACACAAGTGGATGGTGCGGGGTAGGGGCAGAGGGAGTGAGAGAGTCTTAAGCAGTCTCCATGCTCCTGGGGAGACTAATGTGGGGCTCAGTCTCATGACCCTGAGATCATGTCCTGAGCCAAAGTCAAGAGTGGGATACCTGATGAACTGATCCACCCAGGTGCCCCTCCCCAATTTTCTGTGGAAGAGACTATTTTGCATATTAATTGACCAATTTCTTTGTAGATCCTACATAGGGATCCCTTGTCACTCTTATGTATTGCAGGAATATTTTTCCAGTTTGTGATTTTTAATTTTTTTGTAGTGATCGGATTTTCTTTGGGTGATTAGATTTTTACAATTTAAAGCAGCCGAGTGTTGAATTCTTTTCCTATACTCTTACAGTTTTCTATGCCACCAAGGCCATAAAAATATACTTTTATTTTGTTTTCTACAATTTCAGAGATTTGCACTTCACCTTTATGTTTTCTGTTCACCTGAAATTGATTTACATCATGTGGTGTGATGTATGGCTTCAGTTTCTTTTTATTTTCCTACACAAATAACTAGTCACCTAAAAACCATGTATCGAAAGGCCCATCTTCCTGCTTATCTTCAGTACAAGTTATGTCCTAGGCCAGTTTGTATACACGTGTGACGTGTTTCTGGGCTTTATCCCATTCTGTTACTCTGTGTCTGAGACTTAATTTTTTCACTGGGATGTTTAACTTGGACTACAACACCGCAGAGATTTAGAATACACTGGGGTGGAGATGGAGCTCCAGGGAAACAGATTTTGCTCAACGCTTAGCGAAAAGAAAATGAGTTTCTTTCCCTCTCACTTTGCCCATTCTTCAGCCACACTGGCTTTTACTTTTACTTTTGCATCCTCGGTGATGCTAAACCCCCCTTCCTGACCTAAGGTTTTTGCACTTGCTTTTTCCTGTTCTGCCTCAAATGTCCTTCCATCAGCTCAATATTCAGCTCATTCCTCCCGACATTTCAACTATCCTGTTTTGCTTTCTCCTTAGCATTTACCCATTAAGATTTATTTCTATATTTGTCCTTTTGTTTGCTTCCTCTATTCCTCAATACCAAGAATATAAATTTTAAAAGTTCACAACCATTGATTTTGTTCACTGTTGGATTTCAGGCACCTTGTGCATAGTATATACTCAATAAATAGTTGCTATTTTATATATATGATAAATGATAAGTCAGAAATAAATCCAAATAGCATATTTTCTACATGCCAGTTACCTAAAAATCACACTGAATCCTGAGTTAATGACAGAGGCAAAGGACCCCTACTTCTATAACTCTGTCCTTTTGGACAAGGTACTCACTGCCTATGAGCCTCAGTATAGTTGTGTAGGAATGGATAAAACCATGCCATTTTTGTAGGGTTGTGAGCATTAATTGATCTCCATGTGTTTAAAAAGGGCAGTACAATGTAAGGGCACATAAATGATGTTAATACATGTATTTTCTTTCCTTAAAAAAAGAACATGTTATCTTTCTTGAAGGGGTCGTTTTTAGAAATATTCACGAAGGAAATTACTCATTGGTCTTTCTTAGAAAAACCATTATTGATGGTACTTTTCTCTAATAAGCAATGGCACATTTCCTCCAGAAATTCAATCAGTTAAAAGAGGTATACATCTCAGAATAAAGGAATTATGATTCTTCCTTTATTTAGAATAGTGCAGGCAACTGTTTAGATCCTGGGAAACTTTTCAAGAAGGAAGGAGGAAGGAAGAAATCCAACCTAGAGAAGACCACTTAAAGTCATAAAAAGAAAAGAAAGAACGATCATAGCTCTGACCTCCATTTTACAGAAAAGATAACTGAGGCTCATAAAGGTTGTCTTGCTGAAGATCACAGATTTGCTGAGTACAGGTGGAAGATTTTCAATTCCGGTTTTGCAACTTTCCAGCTCACCAGTCCTCCGGACAACAGTTAACCTACAGCATGTACCTTGGCTCTCAGGGCCCCTGATGCTTCCCTCTTTTACCATTTACTCCTGCCTGGATCATGGTGTCCGCTAACCTATTTCTTTCTCCACTTAGATGGAGAGGTCTCTGGAATTGGCCAATATGTCTAGAATCCAGGGGTTTATCCTACTGGGCTTGTCCGCCAGGCAAGGCATAAGGATTGGCCTATTTGCCATCTTCCTGACCCTCTACCTGCTGACCCTCCTGGAGAACACGCTCATCATCTACCTCGTCTGCAGTCACAGCAAGCTCCACAAGCCCATGTACTTCTTCCTGGGCAACCTCAGCTGCCTGGAGATATGCTACGTGTCAGTGACCATGCCCAGCCTGCTCGTGGGGCTGAGGTACAGTCCATGCCATGTGTCTTTCACTGCCTGCATAATTCAGCTTTTTTTATTCATAGCTCTCATTAGTACCAAGTGCACTCTCCTGGCCTCCATGGCCTATGACCGCTATGTGGCCATCTGCCGCCCACTCCACTACCCACTGCTCATGAGGCCCCAGGTCTGCCTGGGCTTGGCCATGACTTCATGGCTTGGGGGGCTGCTGGTCTCAGTGGTAAAGACATCTTGCATCGCCAGCCTTTCCTACTGTGGCCCCAAAGTCCTCAACCACTTCTTCTGTGATGTCTCCCCTCTGCTCAACCTGTCCTGCACTCACGTGGCCCTGACCGAGCTGGTGGACTTCATTTCTGCCATCGTCATCTTCTGTGGGTCCTTTCTTGTTGCTCTGGCCTCCTATGTGGCCATCGGGAGAACCGTGCTTCACATGCCCTCGGCTGCCACCCGCCGCAAAGCCCTCTCCACCTGCGCCTCCCACCTGGTGGTGGTGGGCATCTTCTATGCAGTGGTCCTCTTCATGTATTCCCGCCTTAGCCACATCAACTCCACAGACCTCAACAAAGTGCTGTCAGTCATCTACACAGTGGTCACGCCCACGTGCAGTCCCGTCATCTACTGCCTGCGGAACAGGGAGGTCCACACGGCGCTGCAGAAAACTCTCCACTCACGCTGGGTCTCTTCAACGAGAACTGACCTTTCCCACTCCTGAATTTAAGAGAACAAACTGATGGTCACCAGAGCGGAGGTGGGTGGGGGGACGGGTTAAAAAGGTGTTGGGGATGAAGGAGTGCGCTTGTCACGAGGAGCGCCGGGTGGTGTATGGAAGTGTTGAATCACTCTATTGTACACCTGAAACTAATAGTACACTGCATGTTAACTATACTGGAATTTGAATAAAAACTTAAAAAAAAATAAAACTGTCACAACCAAACGCAGACACAAGCTCAAAGGCAAAGAGAAACCTGGAGGAAAATATTTGCAATGAAATGTATGAAGATGTTCTTAAAATAAATGAGAAAAAATAGGAATGCTCTAAGCGAAAAACAAAATAAAAATGGTCATGAACAGGAAGGTTATTGAAGGAAAAATATGACTGATGGTCTACCAAAAAAAATGTGCAACCTCTCTAGTAAATTTAATCCGAAGATAGCAGTTTACTCCATGCCTCTTGAAAAATATTATGAAAAATACTATCATTCAAAACGTATGTACAAGAATGTTTATTGAAAAATTGTGAGATTTGGAATAAATATTATATATTACAAATTATTGGAAATAACTCAAATGCCCATCAACAGGATATTATTTAAATATATTACATTGTATCCACACTATGAAATAACACACATCCATTGAAGAGATTAAACTAGACCACTGATATCTACTAGAAACTGTGGTGGGGATGGTCTGTTGTTGAGTTAGAGATGGAAGAAGCAGTACATGAATTATGTCAACATTTTGTGAAACAGTAATGATAAAGACACTAATTACAATATTCAAGTTAGCACATACCTAGAAAGGGTATATACCAAACAGCTTTTAAGCGTGAGACCACAGGAGACCCATATTTTCCATTTTATATATTTGAATATTTAACAATAAGCTTGTATGAACTTTATAATTGAATAAATAAACATAGGAGAAAATAGAAATTCAAAGAATGACCTTCTATGGGATGACTTACTCATCACACTAGCGCATCTTAAATTTATTTTAAATTTACTTTTACTTTTCCCCACTTTATTGAGATATAATTGGCATTAACATTGTGTAAATTTAAGGTGTACAATGTGTTGATTCAATCCATTTATATATCGTGCATACTTTTAATTTTTAGTTTAAGTAATAAAAATTCATGTTGACAGTACCTCAAGGGAAATGAGCATGTTCTGGTGTTGTTTGTGACCATATAGACTGGTGCATTTTAGAAGGGTATTTTGTTAATAAATACAAAAAGTCTTGAGAATCTGAATGCCCTTGTATCCAGCAATTCCACTTTGGGAATTTATCTTGAAGGAAAAAAATGAAGGAAATGAGCAAAAACTGAGGTACAAAGATACCCATTCAGTACTGTTTTCACAAAGACAAATAGCCTAATAGCTTGGTTTTTTAAGTAATAGGAAAGGGCAATAAACATATGGAATGATGCTCAACCTTCACCACTACGAGAGACATGAAAATCAAAGTAATACGATGAATTTCTGCATAGCAAAAAAGAAATTGAGAAAACCCAGTATTGGTTGACGGAGGGGTGGGGAGGCACTCTCTAAGACGCTGTGGGAATGCAGATTGAGGTAATGTTTTTGTAGAACAATCTGCCAATAGTAATTCAAGTTTAAATTCACATACGCTTGGATACAGCAATTGCCATTTTATCTTTGCGCTATAGATACTGAGATAGTCGTTGATGCTCTTCATCAGTGATTCCAGCCCTCCACCTGCCAGGGACATGTAGGATTGCACTTTCTGGGTTCTTGGCGGGTGGGTAGAGTCCCGTGGGTGGGTGAAGTCATGTGAATGGTTCTGGCCAACCAGCAGTTATGTCACCTGCAGGCCAAAGCGCTGAGTCCCTGATGTGAGACCTCCTGATCTCTCTCTTCTGTCTTGCATTGTCTTGTCTTGACTCTGGCAAGTTTCAAAACAGTGGCTGCTTCTCCCACCTGAGTTCCTGACTGTGGTTAGCAGAATCCTCCCCACCTGCCAACCTTCACAGGACATGGGACAGGAGCAATTGATAAACATTTATTAAATTAAGTCACTAAGATTTTGGGGTTATTGTTGTCATAGCATTAACCAGTCTTTCCAGCAAAATACAAAACTATTCAGACATGTGGACAAAGGTAGCTAATCAAAGTCTTTATTGTAACATTTCTTGCAATAACCATAAACTAAAATTTACCTATATTTATCCATAGGTAAAAGACTGATCCGTTATGAGTTTTATGCCTTCACAAACCTTTATTTTTAAAAATTTTTTTCTTTAAATTTTGTATTGTTATGTTAATCACCATACATTACATCATTAGTTTGTGATGTAGGGTTCCATGATTCATTGTTTGTGCATAACACCCAGTGCTCCACCAGAACGTGCCCTCTTTAATACCCATCACCAGGCTAATCCATCCCCCCACCCCCCTCCCCTCTAGAACCCTCAGTTTGTTTTTCAGAGTCCATTGTCTCTCATGGTTCGTCTCCCCCTCCAATTTCCCCCCCTTCATTCTCCAAAGGGGTGCGTGCACCCCGATGTTTATAGCAGCAATGTCCACAATAGCCAAACTGTGGAAAGAGCCAAGATGTCCATCGACAGATGAATGGTAAAGAAGATGTGGTATATATACACAATGGAATATTATGCAGCCATCAAAAGGAATGAGATCTTGCCATTTGCAACGACGTGGATGGAACTGGAGGGTGTTATGCTGAGTGAAATAAGTCAATCAGAGAAAGACATGTATCATATGACCTCACTGATATGAGGAATTCTTAATCTCAGGAAACAAACTGAGGGTTGCTGGAGTGGTGGGGGGTGGGAGGGATGGGGTGCCTGGGTGATAGACATTGGGGAGGGTATGTGCCATGGTGAGCGCTGTGAATTGTACAAGACTGTTGAATCACAGATCTGTACTTCTGAAACAAATAACGCAACATATATTAAGAAAAAAAAAAGAAGATAATTTTTTTATTATGTTCAGTTAGCCACCGTATAGTACATCATTAGTTTTTGGTGTAGTGTTCAGTGATTCATTAGTTATGTATAACACCCAGTGCTCATCACAACACGTGCCCTCCTCAATACCCATCACCCTGTTACCCCCTTCCCCCACCCCTCTCCCCTCTGAAATCCTCAGTTTGTTTCCCGGGGTCCAGAGTCTCTCATGGTTTGCCTCCCTCTCTGATTTCTCCCCTTCAGTTTTCCCTCCCTTCCCCTGTGGTCCTCCCTGCTATAGTTTATGTCCCACATATGAGTGAGACCATATGATAATTGACTTTCTCTGCTTGACTTATTTCACTCAGCATCATCTCCTCCAGTCCCATCCATGTGGATGTGAAAGTGGGGTATTCATCCTTTCTGATGGCTGAGTAATATTCCATTGTATATATGGACCACATCTTCTTTATCCATTCGTCTGTTGAAGGGCATCTCGGCTCTTTCCACAGTTTGGCTGTTGTGGACATTGCTGCTATGAACATTGGAGTGCTTGTGTCCCTTCTTTTCACTACATCTGTGTGTTTGAGGTAAATACCTAGTAGTGCAATTGCTGCGTCATAGGGTAGCTCTATTTTAACTTTTTGAGGCACCTCCACACTGTTTTCCAAAGTGGCGGTACCAACTTGCATTCCCACCAACAGTGTAAGAGGGTTCCCCTTTCTCCCCAACCTCTCCAACATTTGTTGTTTCTTGCCTTGTCAATTGTTGCCATTCTAACTGGTGTAAGGTGGTATCTCATTGAGGTTTTGATTTGTATTTCACTTATGGCTAATGATGATGAACATTTTTTTATGTGTCTATTAGCCATTTGTATGTCTTCTTTGGAGAAGTGTCTGTTCATGTCTTCTGCCCATTTTTTGACTTGATTATTTCTTTTTTGGGTGTTGAGTTTGAGAAGTTCTTTATAGATCTTGGATACCAGCCCTTTATCTGTGGTGTCATTTGCAAATATCTTCTCCCATTCTCTGGGTTGCCTCCTTGTTTTGTTGACTCTTTCCTTTGCTGTGCAGAAGCTTTTTATCTTGATGAAGTCCCAAAAGTTCATTTCTGCTTTTGTTTCCCTTGCCTTTGGAGATGTGTCTTGAAAACCTTTAAAATGGCGATGGAAATTCTCTATATGCCTGTCTCACACAAGCATTGTTAAGTGACAGAAGTAGTATGTCAAGTAATACGATCTGAGAAATGAGACGATTTAGTTCAAATAGTTTGGAAAATATGTAGTATCAGTTGACACAACTTCCTCCCTCCCTTTAGCTGATGCAAACCACTCTGTAAATTTTACCTCGTGATAAATCAGTCAGTCAGCGTTGGGTAGGTAGATAGATGACTATTCCCAATTGAGATGAGGAAGGCAACGTTCAGAAAAGTTCGGTAAGTTGCTCAAGGTCACACAGGCAGCATCTCTAATACCACAACTTCTTTTGTGCCCATCTGACTCAGGTACCTTGTGCTCCTGGATGCTCATGATGTGGCTCTGCCTGCAGAATTGAGCCTCCTTAGCTAGGGATGGGCACCAGATCTCTGCTCCCTAAAAGGATACCTTACAGTGTCTTTCTGTGTCTGGCTGATTTCACTTACCATAATGTTCTCTGGGTTCATCGTTTTGTTGCAAATGGCAAGAATTCCCCTATTTTGTGGGGAGGGGGGACTAAATAATATTCCATTGTATGTATATGTCACATTTTCTTTATCCATTCATCTGTCAATGGACATTTAGGTTGTTTCTATATCTTGGCTATTGTGAATAACATTAAAATAAACATGGAATGCAGATTTCTCTTCAAGATCCTAGTTTAAAGTCATGTACATTAAATATGTATAGCTTTTTACACATCAATTTTCCTCAATTAAGTGGTTTTAAAAATCTCGTGACCCTAATTTACTTATATAAAATACAAATAATAGAATTATCTCAGGTATATTGTATGATTTGCTCACAATTCCTCTCTACTCACTGTCCTTATCATGACTTTACTCTGGATAAAATATACTTCCTGGTTCCTGATGACTTTTGCTTGACCATATAAATCACTTTGGCTAGTGGAATGTGGATCAGATTGAGAGTTCTGATCTGATGCCTAAAGAAGCACCAACTGGGGGCACCTGGGGGGCTCAGTCGGTTAAGCGGCTGACTCTTGGTTTTGGCTCAGGTCACAATCTCAGGGTCCTGGGGTCGAGCCCCATGTGGGGCTCTGCACTCAGCAGGGACTCTGCTTGTGGATTCTCTCTCCCTGTCCCTCGGCTCCTAGCCCTGCTCATGCTCTCTCTCGCTCTCTCTCTCTCTCTCTAAAATAAATAAATCTTTAAATACATTTTTTAAAAAGAAATACTGTTTCCACTGCCTTCTTGCTATTTGGCTTGAGAAGAGCATATCCTAGTTCTGGGATAAGAAACAAGTGGAACAGACCTAAACCTGACCCGCAGCCTGAAGCAGACCACCACCAGTCAACCATAGATCCACAAGCCAGGAAAAAAATGTGTGCTATTGAAGCCACTGAAAAAAATTTTTTTTGATTGCTTGTTACATAGCAGTATTGTAGTAATAGCTGACTAATACAGCATCATATCAGTTAGGTGATGGGTTCAGCTGAGAAATAGTTTCTTAAACAGGATAGAACTAATTTCTCACCAATGTCACAGCATTGATTTGAGTTGATTAAATAGTCCAAAATGTCAAAGAACCTGAGTCCCCCTATCTTGTTCCACCATTCTCAGCATGAAGCTTCCAGGTCAGGGTCCAAGATAGCTGCTCCAGTTCCAGCCATCATGTCTGCATTCCAACCAGAAGAGGAGGAGAGCAAAGGAAGTACAGGAAAGTGTCTTTCCCCTAAAAAGCATACCCTAAAATTTTGTCCAGCGCATACTCCTATGACCCCATGTAGGGACAAGCAAAGAGCTGGGAAACATTTTCTGGGTGGCTATGTGTCCAGCTGAGATCTGGTGGATCTATTACCAAAAGCAGGAGGAAGGAGTGATGTTGGTAGATGACAACACTCTCTGTCACACGTATCTCCCTCACAGTGCAGCTGTAAGCCTTAAAATGCGACAAGTCTATATACAGGGCTTTGCATAGGGTCTGGAATTCAGCAAATTCTCTATAGGCAGCAGGTATTATAATAGTCATGCATCTTTGGAAGTATGGAGATGATGAAGACGTTACCTTTCTTCAGTGAATGGTTCACTTATTTATTCCACCAAATTCACTGAGCAGCTAACATGTACCAGGCATTGTTCTGAGCATTGGCATCACTGAACGGGAGTGATGGGGTCTGTGCTTTTGCAGTGCTCCTGTTGTGGTCTGTATATTCTCACTTGTGTGAAGTGAGAGCCACAGAAGAACGGAAAGAGAGATGCATTTGTGCCTCAGTATCAGGTGATTAGGAAACGCTCCATAACAAAGGGACCCAGAAGCCAGCCCTCAAAGGTGTCTGCATGCACTGGGACGACAAGGAAGATCAGGGCATTCAGATGGAATAGCTTGCCCAAGGCGCTAGATGTGACAGACTTGAAATGTCTGTGTGATGTTGAGTCTAGCGTGGCTGAGACTGGGACAGAATGGGATCTTGAATTCCTAGTTAAGGAGATTCAGCTCTGTCTTACGGGCGCAAAAAGATAGAGATTAAAGTGATTTTTTAATTGAAAAATACATTTTTATTACAAAAGCAATGCATGCTTGCCTTGCCCCCCCCCAAAAAATTGACAAAATACAACAAAATGAAAACGAAAGCAAAGCTCTCCCAAGATCTTCCACATAATGGCAATCACCATAAACATTTTTATAGAATTGATTTTCAAATTCTTTCCTATATCCATATGTACACACACTGCATTACACTGCATTTAAACATTAAAATGTAGTTCTGCTGTGCATGTCATTTTTGTAACCTGAATTTTCCACATCACCATGTATAATTGACATCTGTCATGGTAGTAAATGTACTTATAGGACTTATTTTTCATGCTACCTTAGGATTCCATTGTGTGGCTGTGCTGCAATTTATTTTGACTACTCTTGCATTGACAAATATAATTTTCTCCCAATAGTTATCAATTAAAAAGCACAAGGGGGCACCTGGGTGGCTCAGTCAGTTGAGCATCTGACTCTTGATCTCAGCTCAGGTTTTGATCTCAGGGTTGTGAATTCAAGCCCCGTACTGGGCTCCACATCAGGCATGGAGACTACTTTAAAAAATTAAATTAAATAAAAAAATAAAAGCACAAAATGCATTGCTGCAAGCATCCTAACTTATTTTCTTGGCAAAAGATTTTTAACCGGTATGCTGTCAAAGCCCACACACATTCAGGTTTTTTATGCATATTGCCAAATTGCCCTCCAGAAGCATTGTACACATTTCAGTTAATAACTTTCATTAATCTTAAAATTTGCAAAAAAAAAATGTTTTTACTCTTCCAGAATTCTTATCTTTAAATTTTAAAACTTTAAAGATTTATTGGGGCATCTGGCTGGCTCAGTCAGTAGAGTATGCAACTCTTGATCTGCAGGTTGTGGGTTCAAGCCCCACATTGGGTATAGACCCTACTAATAAAAAAATATTTTAAAAAATTTAAAGATTTATTTAAAACTTTACTCCAAAATTTTACCTTTTCATATACAAATATGTCAGGCCTCCATATAAGTATAAAGAGATATAACTAATTCTTTTTTTTAAAAAAAAAGCTTCATAAGATTTCACAATATGGAGTCACTGTAACATATTCAGTCATTATCTTATTGATGAATATTCACATTCTTTCCATACGTATTTTTATAGACCTCTGATTTACTTATGAGGTATTCATAAAAGTGGAGATGCTGAGTCAAAATATAGGCACAATTAAAAATTTAATAGATGATATTAGGTTGTTCTTCAAGAAGGTTCTAACAATTTATGTCACCACTAACAATATATGACAGAGAATGCCCACTTCCCCAAGGCTACCTCAGCTCCACGTGAGAACAAGCATGTGAATTTTTCCTGATTGGGTATAGTGATCGTATAGTTTATTGTAATTAGAATTTTTGCTGAATACCAAGGATATGTTTAGATTCATTCATCTTTTGCCTTATGTCATCTATAAATTGCCATTTACAACTGCCCTCCCTACCCTGACATACTTGTATTTTAAAAGTAAGGTATTGAATGCTTGGGAAAATAGCAGGGACAGTCCTTTAAAAAGTTAAACATAGAGTTACCATATGACTCAGCAGATCCACTCCTAGGCATATACCCAAGAAAAATGAAAACATATATCCACACAAAAAGTTTTACACAAATGTTTACAGCAGCATTGTTCTTAATAACCAGAAGGTGAAAACAACCTAGATATCCATCAATTGATTAAGGGGTAAATAATAAATGGTATATCCATACAATGGAATATTATTCAGCCCTAAAAAGGAATGAAGTACTGACATGTGCTACATCATGTATACACCTCAAAAATATTACACTAAGTGAAAGAAGCCACAGAGAAGGCCACATAGTGTATGATTTCATTTATACGAAATGTCCCAAACAGGCAAATCCATAGAGACAAAGAAGATTTTCCAGTTTTTTAAGGCTGGCAGGCCGGGTTTGGGGAGTGACTTCTAATGTGCATGGGTTTTCTTGGTAGCGATGAAAACATTCTGGAATTAGATTTTGGTGATGGGTGCATAGCTTTGTGAATATACTAAAACCCGATGAATTGCACATTTTAAATGGTGACGTGTATGCCATGTGAATTATATCTCAATAAAAATGAAAAGTATTGATAACCTAAGATCTCCCCATGCCCTGGTCAGCTGGCCAGCTTTGGGACCAGTATAGGGTTCTACGAAATGCTGCCTGGACTTCCCTGTTCCGCAGGCAGTAGATGACTGGGTTGCACATGGGCGTGAGCACCGTGTAGATGACTGACAGCACCTTGCTGAGGTCCATGGGTCTGATGCGGCTGGGGCGGGCGTAGATGAAGAGGGCTGCTGAGTAGAAGATGCCCACCACCACCAGGTGGGAGGCACAGGTGGAGAGGGCTTTGTGACGGGCAGCGGCTGACGGCATGCGGAGCACAGCCCTCCCGATGGCCACATAGGAGGCTATGGCCACAAGGAGGGAGCCCCTGAGGATGACGATGGCAGAGATGAAGTCCACCAGCTCAGTCAGGGCCACAGGGGTGCAGGACAGGTTGAGCAGAGGGGAGACATCACAGAAGAAGTGGTTGAGAACGTTGGGGCCGCAGTAGAACAGGCTGGCGATGCATGCTGTTTTGATCACTGAGACCAGCAGCCCCCCAAGCCATGAGGACAAGGCCAAGCCCAGGCAGACCTGGGGCCTCATGAGCAGTGGGTAGTGGAGTGGGCGGCAGATGGCCACATAGCGGTCATAGGCCATGGAGGCCAGGAGGGTGCACTCCGTGCCGATGAGGACTATAAAGAAGAAGAGCTGGGTCATGCAGGCTGTGAAGGAGATGTGGTAGGGTCCAGTCCTCAGCCCCACGAGCAGGCTGGGCATGGTCACTGACACGTAGCACATCTCCAGGCAGCTGAGGTTGCCCAGGAAGAAGTACATGGGCTTGTGGAGCTCGCTGTGACTGCAGACGAGGTAGATGATGAGCGTGTTCTCCAGGAGGGTCAGCAGGTAGAGGGTCAGGAAGATGGCAAACAGGACATCCTTTATGCCCAGCCTGGTGGACAAACCCAGCAAGACAAACTCCTGGACTCTGGTCATGTTGCCCGACTCCAGGGACCTCTCCATCTAAGAACAAATACATCTACAAAATATTTTGCACATTCTTTTCCTTTACATCTTCCCTTGCCCTAGATCCAAGGCGTATATCACCTGATAAATGAAATAATCTCATGTCTTGTTTCTCTGCGTCCATTCTTGCTCCATCTCCATGCAGAAGCTAGTGGGGTCTGTCGAAGTCATAGATCATATAGGGTTACTCTTCTGCTTGAAGGCCTTGGCACACTGCCATCACCCTTAGAGTAAACATCATGTGTGCTATCGTGGCCCTCAAGACCCAGTCTTCCGATCCTTGTTTTTCCCATTTCTGGGAATCCTTGGCACAAGTTTTTTGATGTCTTATCCTTAGAAAATCCCCTATCAAACCCTGTGTCATTTACCTCTGCAATCCATTACTTCCTTCCAGAGTGATTGTTACTAATTTTATTTATTTTAAGTTATTTGCATGAACCGGAGGTTGTCAGAGGGGAGGGGGGCATGGGGGATGGGAGAAATAGGTGAAGGGAACTAAGGAGTGCACTTGCGATGAGCACTGAGTGATGTATAGAAGTGCTGAACCACTACATTGTGTGCCTGAAACAAATATAACACTGCATGTTAATAATACTGGGATTTACATGAAGGAATGAATGAAATTACTTGCATGGTTGTTCAGTTATGCAGTGTCTCTCCAGCTGGACTGTAAGCTTCTTGAGGAAAAAGATGGGGTCTACCTCACTCAGATCTCTAACCTCAGAACCTAGCAAAGGAGCGCACTGCCCAGTACATCATAGGTTCTCCACATGCTTATTCAAAGCATGGAGGACCAGAGTTGGACTTTCAGGCATCACGCTCCTCAGCAGGTGCTGAGAGCCAGAGGATGACCAGACCACCAGCCCCGGGGACGGTGAGTCCAGGGAGGCCTCGTAAGAAAACACAAGCCACAGGGAAATGGAATGGGTAGTGAGACCTTTTAAGACCCCATCCTCAAATATGCAAGAGGAAGATAGCCATTTCTTTTTTTCACCTTATTACTTTTGCTTTTTGTAGGGCTGGTGTCCACGTTACATATCACAACAAAAGGAAGATTTTCTTTCTGGTTCAAAGCAGGAAATGGACATTCCAAAACCATGGAATGTCACCATCTAGCCCAGAATGTTGATGGGCAGTGCCTTCTCCAAAGATTACTGAGGTTCTCAGAGGCTACGAGCACAAAGTGAGGACACTCGGATTTTTCTCCCAAACCAGTTCTGCCTGATTTTACCACCTACCAGTGCCCCGTATGAGGCCGCACTGCTTATGACATGCCTGTTTGAGAGCCACGCTGAGTCCCATTCTGTCCCGGAAACTTCCCTGGCACTATCCCAAATACACAGCACAGATGACGTTTACTCCGATCCTACTCTGGCTTCTGCCTTTTACAGGGATCTCCTTCAGAAGGAAACGGACATATCTCTGAATCCTGGACATGCCACTTCGTCCCTAGGAGGTCTTTGAACCAGTCACGTAATCTCTCTGAGGCCTAGTTGGCTCACAGATAAATCCCGGGGTTCTGAGTGCAGAGGGAAGCCTGGCGTTTATCCAGTCACCAAATGCCAAATGTTGTGTCTGGCGCTCTTTGCTCTTATCCCCTTCCCAACACTGAGAAGTCATCGCCAGTGATCCCACCTTACAGGTGTGAAGACTAAAGGTCAGAGTCCGTGCGTTTCCCCAAGGCCTCCCAGCGGTAAGTAGTAGAAAACAGACTCAGCTTCCCAGGTAGGCTGACCCCATGACTCTTGGGATTTGGGATGACATTTTCATTTTACTTGTTTGGAAACACGTTGGCGAAGAGGAAAAGAAAATTATTCTTCTACTCTAGAAAGGGGAAGTTAGGACTGGAAGAACCATTTGAAGGTACACAGTTTGACAGCCTCGTGTTTTTTGTTTTGTTTTTAGATTTTTTAATTTTTTTACTAACATATGCTGTATTATTTGTTTCAGGGGTACAGGTCTGTGATTCGTCAGTCTTGCACAGTTCACAGCGCTCACCGTAGCACATACCCTCCCCAGTGTCCATCACCCAGCCACCCCATCCCTCCCACCCCCGACCACTCCAGT
Source organism: Callorhinus ursinus (assembly GCF_003265705.2). Lineage (NCBI taxonomy): Eukaryota > Metazoa > Chordata > Mammalia > Carnivora > Otariidae > Callorhinus > Callorhinus ursinus. Next base: position 5,263 of record NW_027397162.1, on the reverse strand, counting down.
AACCCTCAGTTTGCGTCCTGAGATTAAGAATTCCTCATATCAGTGAGATCATATGATAATTGTCTTTCTCTGATTGACTTATTTTGCTCAGCATAATACCCTCTAGTTCCATCCACGTCATTGCAAATGGCAAGATTTCATTTTTTTTTTTTTGATGGACATCCTTGTTTTTAATGGGAGGGAACTGAATACCTACGCAGGTGAAGGGTTGTGGTTGATGTCATGATTACCTAGTTGAAATGGATTTGAGGGGCACCTGGGTGGCTCAGTCAGTTAAGGGTCTGCCTTTGGCTCAGGTCATGATCCCAGGGTCCTGGGATTGAGTCCCTCATCGGGCTCCCTGTTCAGTGGGGAGCCTGCTTCTCCCTCTCCCTCTGCTGCTCCCCCCTCCCCCTCTCTCTGTCAAATAAATAGATAAACATCTTTTAAAAATGGATTTGAGTTTCCCAAAATACCAGATGTCAGGTGGCTGCAGCTGGACTGTCTTGGGATCCCGGACAAAGAGTCTATAGGTAGGATCTTATTTCACTGTGCCATTCACCTGCGAAGGAAGCTTTTTTAGCCCCATTTTACTGATGAAAAATCAGAGGCGTAGAAAGTCTAAGGCATCGCTCAACTTACGTCAGTCAGTTACGGAGGCAGTGCTCAGTGTCGTTTGTCTCACAGATGAGGATCTGCATCCTGGAGCTGTGGTCACCTGGTTCCTTCACTGTGCGGTGGCTCAATTCCCCTGATTACTCTTCTACCCTCGGAGAAGACTGAATGCAGCAAAGGGGTTAGTACACTCACTGCTCAGGTGAAGTCTCTTTGCTTCGGTCCAATAGTGGCTGGAGCTGTGCCCAGTCCTGAAACAGGCACCCCACCTCTGCCCATAGCGTCCCCGCTCCCAGGAAGCTCTCTGTGGTCTTGAGTGGGACTCCCCAGCCAAGCCTGTCCAGCGAAAGGGATGGCAGAGCTCCCGCTGGTGCTAAACAAGAACCCCTGACTGCCCTCTTCCCTTCATGTCCACCCCCATCAGATTTTTCTCTTCCGTGACCCACTTTCTCTGTGCTCCTGCCTCTGTTAATAATCCCTCTCTTTGTCCCTGCACCAGACTTACCTGCGCCACGAAGTATCCCATGGGTCAACATCACAGCTAAGCACCTTAGGTGCCAAGAGGTTTGGTTATGTTTTCTTTTTTTTCTTTTTTTCTTTTTGCTTATCTTACATAAGAACCAGTCAATTTAACTTCAAAAGTCACTTTGGAATTCTTCAGCCCAGAATCAGAGTGCACAGTGACGATTTAGGATCTGTATCTCTTCCCATAAACATTTATCAAGCATCAGCAATGTCGTGTGCACTCTGCTAGGCACAGTAGGGATGTGGAGGCAAACAAGCTATACCCCGCCCAGAGGAGTTTCCTATCTGATTCTTATTGGCTCGATGCGGACAAGGGACTTAGCCTGTCTGGCAGTCAATAGCCTTTTATTAAAAAAAAAAAAGAAAAAGATAGATGTCATTATCTCCATCTCAAACTATGTAAACTCTCGTAAGAACGACAAATACCATATGATTCCACTCATATGTGGAATCTAAAAACAAAACAAATGAATAAGCAAACAAAAAGCAGGAGCAGATCTATATAAGTACAGAGAACAAACTGGCGGTTGCCAGAGGGGAGGGGCGTGGGGATGAGCAAAAGGGGTGAAGGAGGGCGGGAGGCGCAGGCTTCTCATGATGGGATAAATAAGTCATGAGAATAAAGTGCACAGCACAGGGAATACGGTCACTTTTATGGTACTAGTGTTGTGTGGCGACAGACGGTAGCTACGGAGAAGTTGAATCGCTCTATTGTGCACCTGCCACCTAATGCAACATTGTGTGTCAACTATACTCAGATAGAAACATTAAATAAAAAACAAGAGTCAGCTAGACCTGGCTCTGAATACTAGATCATTACTGAATCGCTGTGAGACTTTGCACAATTTACATGTCCTCATAGAACTTCAGTTTCCAGACAGGCAAGCTGGGAAGTACCGAAGTACTTCTAGGGTTGCCCTGTGCCAAGTTTCTGGCACCTGATAAACGCCATCCAAATGCAGGTATCATCTTTATGGTAGGCACCTGTTTCATCAATCTGGGTTGTAACCATTCTGTGAGGGAACTGTGACGCTTTGCATTTGGCACAGGAGGAATTAAGGCGATGAGAGGCAAAGGAACTTGGCCAAGGTCACACAAGGTCTTCAGTGGCACATCCAGCGATCAAACCTGGATCTGTCTGATTCTGAAGCCAGCAATCCCTCCACTAGAGTGTGCTGCATCTCTGTGTGAAAGCAGTTGCACATGTTTGCACGTGTGCCGTGACGCTATCCTTGAGTCTGACCTCCAGACTGGATTTCAGGGCTCACTGTGTAATGTAACCCATTCTAACACAGAGGCAGTCAGCAAGGAGGAGGCAACAGTAGGCAGGGCAGGGTTGTTTTTTTTTTTAAGATTTTATTTTATTTATTTGACAGAGAGAGACACAGCAAGAGAGGGAACACAAGCAGGGGGAGTGGGAGAGGGAGAAGCAGGCTCCCCACTGAGCAGGGAGCCCGATGCGGGGCTCGATCCCAGGACCCTGGGACCATGACCTGAGCCGAAGGCAGATGCCCAACGACTGAGCCACCCAGGCGCCCAGGGTAGGGGTTTGATGGCAGAATATTCACTCCTAGAAGGAAGAACTGGGAAAACCTCACGTAGGATCTGACATTTTTTTTTCAAAAATCTCAATTTATTGCAGACTCTTCTCTTGTGTTGTAATTCCAGTGTTCCAAACATTAATGAAAACACATTTGTTAAAAAAAAAAATCTCCAGTGTCTCATTTCTCATAAAGTCTTAAGTCACAAAAATAGGTTTAGAATTTTTTCTGTTTTAATAAAATGGACAGTTGTTTTTTTTTACTAAATTTACAGATTTATTAACCATACTCCCGAAGTTTTTTTACTATGTTATGATAGTCATCATACAGTACATCATTAGTTTTTGATGTAGTGCTTCATGATTCATTGCATGTAACACCCAGTGCTCCGTGCAGTAGTGCCCTCCTTAATACCCATCACCGGGCTAACCCATCCCCCACCCCCCTCCCCTCTAGAACCCTCAGTTTGTTCCTCAGAGTCCATAGTTGCTCTCATGGTTCATCTCTCCCTCCGATTAACCCCCCGCTTCATTTTTCCCTTCCTTCTCCTAATGTCCTCCTTGCTATTCCTTATGTTCCACAAATAAGTGAAACCATGTGATAATTGACTTTCTCTGCTTGACTTATTTCACTTAGCATCATCTCCTCCAGTCCCATCCATGTTGATGCAAAAGTTGGGTATTCATCCTTTCTGATGGCTGAGTAATATTCCATTGTATACATGGACCACATCTTCTTTACCCATTCATATGTTGAAGGGCATCTCAGCTCTTTCCACAGTTTGGCTATTGCAGACATTGCTGCTATGAACATTGGGGTGCAGGTGCCCCTTCTTTTCACTACATCTGTATCTTTGGGGTAAATACCTAGCAGTGCAATTGCTGGGTCATAGGATAGCTCTATTTTTAACTTTTTGAAGAACCTCCATACCTCTTCCCAGAGAGGCTGTACCAACTTGCATTCCCACCAACAGTGTAAGAGGG
>NW_027397162.1:0-1520 GCF_003265705.2 Callorhinus ursinus | reverse complement strand
CCAGCCTGCATTCCCACCAACAGTGTAAGAGGGTTCCCCTTTCTCCACATCCTCGCCAACATTTGTTGTTTCCTGCCTTGTCAATTTTTGTCATTCTAACTGGTGTAAGGTGGTATCTCAATGTGGTTTTGATTTTAATTTCCCTGATGGCTAATGATGTTGAACATTTTTCATGTGTCTGTTAGCCATTCATATGTCTTCTTTGGAGAAGTGTCTGTTCATGTCTTCTGCCCATTTTTTGACTGGATTATTTTTTGGCAGGATGTTGAGTTTGAGGAGTTCTTTATAGATCTTGGATATCAGTCCTTTATCTGTAGTGCCATTTGCAAATATCTTCTCCCATTCCATAGGTTGCCTCTTTGTTTTGTTGACTATTTCCTTTGCTGTGCAGAAGCTTTTTATCTTGATGAAGTCCTAAAAGTTCATTTTTGCTTTTGTTTCCCTTGCCTTTGGAGACATGTCTTGCAAGAAGTTACTGTGGCTGAGGTGAAAGAGGTTGCTATCTGTGTTCCCCTCTAGGATTTTGATGGATTCCTGTCTCACGTTTAGGTCTTTCAACCATTTGGAGTCTATTTTTGTGTGTGGTGTAAGAAAATGGTCCAGTTTCATTCTTCTGCATGTGGCTGTCCAATTTTCCCAACACCCATTTGTTGAAGAGACTGTCTTTTTTCCATTGGATATTCTTTCCTGCTTTGTTGAAAATTAGTTATCCATAGACTTGAGGGTCCATTTCTGGGTTCTCTGTTCCGTTTCATCAATGTATATGATTGTTTTTGTGCCAGTACCATACTGTCTTGATGATGACAACTTTGTAATAGAGATTGAATCCTGAAATTGTGATGCCACCAGCTTTGTTTTTCTTTTTCAACATTCCCCTGGCTATTTGGGGTCTTTTCTGGTTCCATACAAATTTTAGGATTGTTTGTTCCAACTCTGTGAAAAATGTCGAAGGTATTTTGATAGGGACTGCATTGAATGTGTAAATTGCTCTGGGCAGCATAGATACTTTAACAATCTTTATTATTCCAATCCATGAGCATGGGATGTTTTTCCATTTCTTTGTGTCTTCCTCCATTTCTTTCATAAGCGTTCTGTAGTTTTTAGAGTACAGATCCTTTATCTCTTTGGTTAGGTTTATTCCTAGGTATCTTATGGTTTTCGGTGCAATTGTAAATGAGATCAGCTCCTTAATTTCTCTTTCTTCTGTCTCATTGTTAGTGTGTAGGAATGCAACTGATTTCTGGGCATTGATTTTATATCCTGTCACGTGGCTGAATTCCTATATGAGTTCTAGCCATTTTGGGGTGGGTCTTTTGGGTTTTCCCCATAAAGTATCATGTCAGCTGCAAAGAGTGAGAGTGACTTCTTTGCCTATTCAGATGCCTTTTATTTCTTTTTGTCGTCTGATTGCGAGGCTGGGACGTCTAGTACTGTGTTGAACAGCAGAGGTGAGAGTGGGCATCCCTGCCGCGGTCCTTGTTCGTTTATTTCTACCCACGAGAATTCCATCCCATTTCTTG
>NW_027397161.1:1863169-1876037 GCF_003265705.2 Callorhinus ursinus | reverse complement strand
ATAATTAATGTATGCAACTTGACCCTGAACATAACCCTAATATATACTTAAGATATACTCGATTTAGAATATGGCTTATGAATTATATGATGGTTGTCAGGAGCTAGGGGATCCGGGGACCAACCTATTCCATCTTCTTCTCCCTTGAATTTGACAAGTTGTATAACACATTCTGCCACATGCTATCTGGAGAGTGGCCACACGGGGACAACAGTGAGTAAACATTAGGGCAAATCCCGCCACAAAGCCAATTCTTCCTTCATCCTACAGTAAAACCTGCTCATTCAATGTTTACAGATCATTCTAAAGATTATTAAAAGTGTGACTCTGTTGAATTTTTAAAAAAACCAAACTAATTCTTTGAAACTTAAAAATATAATATGTTTTTAAAAATCTCGGAGTTGGCGAGCCCATGAAGACCCAGGGGCTTGGGAAAAGGCTGTTACTATTGAATATGTTCAGATCTAATTAGGAAACAAGTATGATTTATATTCCACTTATTTTCACAAAGAATTTGTGTCAACTAACAGTACTAAACCCACACAAAATAGTGCAGCTCAAAGGAAAACAAAATGAGAATCAACAGCCTCAAGAAGCAGAGAAAGAGAGAGGAAGGAAAGATGGCGGAGGAGTAGGGGACCCTATTCCAACCGATCCCTGGAATTGAGCTGGGTATTTACCAGACCACTCTGAGCACCCACGAAACCAGCCTGAGATGTAAGAAGATCTGGATCTCTACAAACAGAATATCGCAGGCAGTTGGTTTCCAGGTGCAAAGTGGGAAGCCGTGATTCCGCGGGCAGATATCAGAGGATAAACAGCAGCGGGCGGGAGCCCAGCCGTGGGGATCCTACACTGCCGGTGAGCGACAGCCTCATGCGCTCTGGATGGGGGGCGGCCAGCCCCAGGGGCAGAAACCCGGAGAGGCAGGGTCATGCATGTGAACTGAGAGCAGCTGGAGGTTTTAGAAGCACAAAGGGCAGAGACGTGCCCCAACCTGGAGGCGGGGACTGGGGGCACTGTGGAGGGACCTGCAACCCAGGACGCTGCAGTTTATAGCAGCACAGACAAACGGAGAGAGTGTGGCCTGGAGAGCTCACTGAAGAACAGATTGCAATCTCTCTGCTCTGAGGCAGAGGGTTGGAAACGGTATCTTCTGCTATGACTTGCGGAAGAGACGCAGAAAGCCACCAGGGAAAGCCTCCAGAGAACAAAAGCCCCCAAAACTGATTCCTGCTGAGCCCATCCCCTGCCACAAGGGGGCAGGGCAACTCCGCCCAAACAGGGTTGCCTGAGCAACCTGGCCCCTCCCGCAGAAGACAGGCTGGGAAAACAAGAGGCCAGCAACCCTAAGGTCCCAAGAAAACAGGTGCATCTTGGGTTCTGGTCAATTATTTGGACTCTATACATTCTCTCAAACACTCATCAACAGAATGACTAGGAGGAGGAACCCCCAAAATAGAAAAGACTCATAGATCATGACTTATGCTGCAGATTTACAAATGGATGCAGATATAACCAAGATGTCGGAGATGGAATTCAGGCTAGCAATTGTGAAGACAATAGCTAGAAAGGAGAAATCAATTAATGGCAACATAGAGTCTCTAAGGGCAGAAATGAAAGCTGAATTGGTAGAACTTTAAAATGCTATCAATGAGATCCAATCCAATCTAGATAATCTAACAGCCAGGGTAAGTGAGGCAGAAGAACGATTAAGCGACCTGGAAGACAATATAATAGATAAAAAAGGAAAAGAGGAGGCCAGGGAAAAACAACTCAGAATCCATGAAAATAGAATCAGAGAAATAAGGGACACCATGAAGCGTTCCAATGTCAGAATAATTGGAATCCCGGAGGGAGTGGAGAGAGAGAGAGGACTAGAAGATGTATTTGAGCAAATTGTAGCTGAGAACTTCCCTAATCTGGGGAATGAAACAAACATTCGTGTCCTAGAGGCAGAGAGGACCCCTCCCAAGATCAAGGAAAACAGGCCAACACCCTGGCATGTAATAGTAAAACTTACAAATCTTAGAACCAAGGAAACCATCTTAAGGGCAGTTAGGGGGAAGAGGTTCCTTATGTACAGAGGGAGGAACATCAGAATAATGTCAGACCGATCCACAGAGACTGGGCAAGCCAGAAAGGCCTGGCAAGACATATTCAGGATACTGAATGAGAAGAACATGCAGCCAAGAATACTTTATCCAGCAAGGCTGTCATTTAGAATGGACGGAGAGATGCAGAGCTTCACGACCAGCAGAAACTGAAAGAATATGTGACCACTAAGCCGGCCCTGCAAGAAATATTAAGGGGGGGTTCTATAAAAGGAGAAAGACCCCAAGAGTGATATACAACAGAAATTTATAGGGACAATCTATAAAAACAACATCTTCACAGGCAACATGGTGACAATTAATTCATATCTTTCAATAATCACTTTCCGTGTGAATGGCCTAAATGCTCCCATAAAACGTCACAGGGCTGCATATTGGATAAAAAGACAGGACCCATCCATATGCTGCCTACAAGAGACTCATCTTGAACCTAAAGATACATCCAGGCTGAAAGTGAAAGGATGGAGATCCATCTTCCATGCCAGCAGACCTCAAAAGAAAGCTGGGGTACAAATTCTTCTATCAGACAAATTAGATTTTAAACTAAAGTCTGTAATTAGAAACACAGAAGGACACTATATCATTCTTAAAGGGTCTATCCAACAAGAAGATCTTGTTGCCCACTCTCGCCACTATTGTTCAACATAGTACTAGAAGTCCTAGCAACAGCAATCAGACAACAAAAAGAAATAAATATCTATGCCCCCAACATGGGAGCAGCCATCTACATAAGCCAACTGTTAACCAAAATAAAGAGTCATATTGATAATAATATGTTAATTGTAGGAGACCTCAATACTCCACTTGCAGCAATGGACAGATCATCTAAGCAGAAAATCAACAAGGAAACAAGAGCTTTGAATGATACACTGGACCAGATGGACCTCATAGATATTTACATAACATTCCACCTTAAAACAACAGAATACTCATTCTTCTCGAGTGCACATGGAACTTTCTCCAGAATAGACCACATACTGGGTCACAAATCAGGTCTCAACCGATACCAAAAGATTGAGATTATTCCCTGCATATTCTCAGACCACAATGCTTTAAAACTGGAACTCAATCACAAGAAAAAATTTGGCAGAAATTCACACACTTGGAAGCAAAAGACCACTCTGCTCAAGAATGTTTGGGTCAACCAGGAAATCAAAGAACTTAAACAATTCATGGAAATCAATGAGAACGAAAACACATCGGTCCAAAACCTATGGGATACTGCAAAGGCGGTCCTAAGGGGGAAATACATAGCCATCCAAGCCTCACTCAAAAAAATAGAAAAATCCCGAATTCACCAACTAACTCTACACCTTAAAGAAGTAGAGAAAAACAACAAACAATGCCTAAGCCTCGCATTAGAAGAGAAATAATTAAAATTAGAGCAGAAATCAATGAATTAGAAACCAGAAACATAGTAGATCAGATCAACGAAACTAGAAGTTGGTTCTGTGAAAGAATTAATAAGATCGATAAACCACTGGCCAGACTTGTCCAAAAGAAAAGAGAAAGGACCCAAATTAATAAAATTATGAATGAAAGGGCAGAGATCATGACTAACACCAAGGAAATAGAAACAATTATTAGAAATTATTATCAACAACTATATGCCAATAAACTGAGCAATCTGGGTGAAATGGAGGCCTTTCTGGAAACCTATAAGCTGCCAACACTGAAACAGGAAGAAATTGACAACCTGAATAGGCCAATAACCAGTAACGAGATTGAAGCAGTGATCAAACGCCTCCCAAAAAACAGAGTCCAGGGCCTGATGGCCTCCCTGGGGAATTCTACCAAACATTCAAAGAAGAAATAATACCTCTTCTACTGAAGCTGTTTCAAATAATAGAAACAGAAGGAAAACTTCTGTTTTCACTCATTCTATGAGGCCAGCATTACCTTAATCCCCAAACCAGGCAAAGACCCCATCAAAAAGGAGAATTTCAGACCAATATCCCTGATGAATATGGTTTCCAAAATCCTCAACAAAATCCTAGCTAATAAGATCCAACAAGACATTAAAAGGATCATCCACCACGACCAAGTGGGATTTATCTCCAGGATGCAAGGGTGGTTCAACATTCGCAAATCAATCAATGTGATAGAACACATTAATAAGAAGAGGGAGAAGAACCATATGGTCCTCTCAATTGATGCAGAAAAAGCATTTGACAAAATACAACATCCTTTCCTTATTAAAACTCTTCAGAGTATAGGGATAGAGGGAACATTCCTCAAGTTCATAAAATCCATCCATGAAAAACCCACAGCAAATATCATCCTCAATGGGGAAAAGCTGAGAGCCTTTCCCTTAAGATCAGGAACACGTCAAGGATGCCCACTCTCGCCACTATTGTTCAACATAGTACTAGAAGTCCTAGCAACAGCAATCAGACAACAAAAAGAAATAAAAGGTATTCAAATTGGCAAAGAAGTCAAACTCTCTCTTTTCGCAGATGACATGATGGTTTATGTGGAAAACCCAAAAGACTCCACCCCCAAATTACTAGAACTCATACAGCAATTCAGTAATGTGGCAAGATACAAAATCAATGCACAGAAATCAGTTGCTTTCTTATACACTAACAACGCAACTGTAGAAAGAGAAATTAGAGAAACGATTCCATTTACAATAGCACCAAAAACCATAAGATACCTCGGAATAAACCTAACCAAAGAGGTAAAGGATCTATACTCTAGGAACTACAGAACACTCATGTAAGAAATTGAAGAAGACACAAAAAGATGGAAAAATATTCCATGCTCATGGATCAGAAGAATAAACATTGTCAAAATGTCTATGCTACCCAGAGCAATCTATACCTTCAATGCCATCCCGACCAAAATCCCAATGACATTTTTCAAAGTACTGGAACAAGCAATCCTAAAATTTGTATGGAATCAGAAAAGACCCCGAATCACAAAGGAAATGTTGAAAAAGAAAAACAAAGCTGGGGGCATTACGTTGCCTGATTTCAATCTATATTACAAAGCAGTGATCACCAAGACAGCGTGGTACTGGCATGAAAACAGACATATAGACCAATAGAACAGAATAGAGAGCCCAGAGATGGACCCTCAACTCTATGGTCAAATAATCTTTGACAAAGCAGGAAAAAAGATGCAATGGAAAAAAGACAGTCTCTTCAATAAATGGTGCTGGGAAAATTGGACAGCCACATGCAGAAGAATGACACTCGACCATTCTCTTACACCATTCACAAAGATAAACTAAAAGTGGATGAAAGACCTCAATGTGAGACATCAAAATCCTAGAGGAGAACATAGGCAGTAACCACTTTGACATCACCCACAGCAACTTCTTTCAAGATGCATCTCCAAAGGCTAGTGAAACAAAAGCAAAAATGAACTTTTGGGACTTCAACAAAATAAAAAGCTTCTGCACAGCAAAGGCAACAATCAACAAAACAAAGAGCCAACCCACAGAATGGGAGAAGATATTTGCAAATGACACTACAGATAAAGGGCTGGTATCCAAGATCTATAAAGAACTTCTCAAACTCAACACCCAAAAAACAAATAATCAAGTCAAAAAGTGGGCAGAAGATATGAAAAGACACTTCTCTGAAGAAGACATACAAATGGCTAACAGACACATGAAAAAATGTTCATCATCATTAGCCATCAGGGAAATTCAAATCAAAACCACACTGAGATACCACCTTACACCAGTCAGAATGGCAAAAATGGACAGGGAAAGAAACAACAAACGTTGGAGAGGTTGTGGAGAAAGGGGAACCCTCTTACACTGTTGGTGGGAATGCAAGTTGGTACAGACACTTTGGAAAACAGTGTTTTCACTGTTTAAATTTAAATTTAAAATTTAAAAATAGAGCTACCCTATGACCCAGCAACTGCACTTCTGGGTATTTACGCCCAAAACACAGATGTAGTGAAAAGAAGGGCCATATGCACCCCAGTGTTCATAGCAGCAATATCTGCAATAGCCAAACTCTAGAAAGAGCCGAGATGTCCTTCAACAGATGAATGGATAAAGAAGATGTGGTCCATAGATACAATGGAATATTACTCAGCCATCAGAAAGGATGAATACCCAACTTTTATATCAACATGGATGGGACTGGAGGAGATTATGCTAAGTGAAATAAGTGAAGCAGAGAAAGTCAACTATGATATAGTTTCACTTATTTGTGGAACATAAGGAATAACATGGAGGAGATTAGGAGAAGGAAGGGAAAAATGAAGGGGGGAAATTGGAGGGAGAAATGAACCATGAGAGACTATGGACTCTGAGAAACAAACAGAGTTTTAGAGGGGAGGGGGGAGGGGGGATTGGATAGCCCGGTGATGGGTATTAAGGAGGGCATGTACTACATGGAGCACTGGGTGTTATACGAAAACAATGGATCATGGATTACCACATCAAAAACTAATGATGTATTGTATGGTGACTAACATAACATAATAAAATTAAAAAAAAAAAAAAAGCAGAGAAAGAGCCACACCCAGGAGCAAAGAAGACATACCACGGAGGCTAGGCTCAGGCTGATTTGCAGTCTGTAGATCCTCTGGAGCTAGAATGCCCCCAATGCCCCTGGGGGTCACGGGTCAGGCAGAGCTCAAACCCTGATGCTGCACTCTTGTAACCAGTGACAAGTCTCCTGGTCGCTTCCTCCATGAGACACCCCCCACCCCCTGACTACTCCAGCCTGCTTCTTGGAACTCCCATTCCTCTTTCTGACCCCATTGTTTACTTTTCCCTTCACTTACATAGTACCTATGTATGTTTAATTACATACTATTCTGTCATTTAAATGTTTTTGTCATGTTCTCAGTGAAACTATACTTTGCATCATCCACCCTGATGTATGATCACTTGTTGCATTGTATGACTTAACTGGGGACTAGGAATACCCTCACAGTGTCATGGGGCTAGTGTCCTGGGCAAGGTCTTCACTAAGCCGGCTCATCCTGCAGCTGTTGCACTGAAGTCCTGATCCAGACACTGCTGTTTTCGTGCAAGTAAGACAGCATAAGGCAAATTAGCCAAAACCCTGGGTTTGGGTTCAGAATTGCTCATGGCCCCTCAGCCACATCAAATGGCGTGAAGGCACACCCTGAAGACACTTGCTAGTCCAATGTTGCCCTAGGGAATTCCCATGGAACAGCCATTGTGTCAAATGGGGGAACTTAATATGAGCAGGGAGGATGGGAGTCAGAATTCCTGAGATAGAATTCACCTTGGAGACTGCCTAGAACTTAATAGGAGTTTGTTACATAGTTCTTGAATGAATAAATTAATCTAAAAACATTTCCTAATTTTAGAAATGATGAGCCTGAAGCTCAGATTAAGTGACTCTCCTAAATTGTATTGGAAATTGGTGACAGAGCTGGACTGAGATCTGAGATGGCCTCCAGCATGATCCCCCAGAGTAGCTTTAGCTAGAGGCACAATCACCCATTTAACTTTTCTGGACTCCCAGGCTCTCATGTGACTCTTCATGTGGCATATTCTGGGAACAAAGGTCATGTCAGTGTCACAGAAACTTCTTACACTGGTTATAATGAGATTTTGTGAAGTCAACGGAGTCCCAAGCCATAGGCCATCTCAGAGTTTGTCTGCAAAGATATGGTTGGTGGGAAACTCACATGCTGACAGAGGGTAGAGGAAGATGGAAAAAGCTAGGGAAAGAGGTGGGCGCTCACTTCACTTCTGTCCCCATATGACATGGTGGTGTCTAGCAGGACAAGCCCCCCAAATGCCCCCCAGAGTCTTCACAGAACTCACCCCTAAGGTTTGAAACTGAACTTCATACACAGGTCATGAGCACTCCTGACAGCTCAGGGTAGGATGACACGAGACATAACAAAGCCACAGCACTGACAGATGTATATTCATGGAGCAATGGATTTCTCCAAATATATTCCGAAAAAGATTAAAAATTCACTGATAAAACATCAATATTTTTAATTAAAAAGAAAGCCATACGTATCACAGAGTAAAACTGATTCAATTAATAAATATTTATTGAGTATCTACTTTGTGCAAATGTATAGCTCTAGTCCTACCTGGGAGCTTGCAAACAACGTAGGATATAATAAATGGATCAATGGTAGGAAGGAATGCTGGCTAAAAAGAGAACAGTGTGGGCAAAGGGGGCCATCATATTCAGAGAGGCCCATTAGGAAGCCCCTCTGAGAAGGTGGCATTTGAGCCAAAACCAGAATGAAAAGGAGAGCAAATCCATCTGTGAGAACAACAGAGCAAGTACATTTTTTTATTAACTTTGAAGATAAAACATAAATGTCGAGATGTTTTGACTTAGATGTTCCTTTGGGACCTTTGGTTCTTCTCCCTAACTTTTTGAGATACATGTTTACCTTTCCTCAATGTAAAATGCTCTAAGAAACATGTCTTATTTAAGCATTGACATCTCTTATTAAAAAACAAATAAATTAACCCTACTTGATGATAGTCTTCAGAGAAGGGACATAGGACAGTCGAACTTTAATGGTTAAGGAAAGCTGGCCCTGAATGGTGGGATACATGGAAACCTTGGGTGCCAGGAGTCTCCTCGTACCCCTGAGTGGGAGCAAGAGCCCTTAAAGCAGAGTCAGCTCTGGAGAGAAGTGTATTTGCCTGGAATGCTGCCTTCCCACCTCTAGCCACCCATCTCCAGGACTCCTTGCCCAAATACTCCAGCCTGTCTTGATGGCTTCCTTGTCTGAACTTTCAGATCTGACAGTTTCAGCATGTAGTGATTCTCTACTTATCTCATATACATTTCCCGGGCATTCCCAAATGTGGGGAGACAATTACCCCTACTACTTTATACACATATTTTTTGATTGTTGGGGAAGAAGGAGGGAAGTGTAGACCAAGACTGTGATGACCAACTAGGAAGAATTCCATGACAGGCCAAATCCAGGGCAGGGGGAAGGAGTGGTAAAGGGGAATAGGTAGAGCCTGGAATGCTGTTGGGCACTAGTTTGGGAGGGAGTAGGATATGGTAAGTCTTTGGACTCTTGGGGCTCAGATCTGAAATGTGGGACATCTTGATGCCATAAGCACAACCACTTCTACCTTTTATTTAGAATCAGAGACAGGAAATGTAAATAGTAGAGCAAAGGCTAGTGAGGAACAGCTTAGGGGAGACTCCATCTCTCTGGTTAACAGCTTCCAAAAAAATAAATTTGGGGCTGCCAAAGGGAGGAAACTGAAAGGTCACATTACAAGCTAAGAGGCAATGTTGTGCAATCTTCGGCTGACATGGATACAACAGAGACAGAGGGTTTTAGTGAAGGGGAGCATGGCTGATCGGCCTTGTTGGCTTGCCCCAGATGAATAAACTCAAGAGGCAAGGAGCGACACATAACTTTGAAGTATGTTACTCAACCAGAGGAAGGTGGTGAGTGACCTCCAGCACAGACTCTGGGTTTTAGCCTTTTACTGCATATAGGATAGTAAAGTTCAGATATAAAGACCCTTCCAGCTCTAAAATCTTCTGATCCTGGTCTCATACTAAATTCAATATTTAAGATATACTTTTTCTTATTATATGGTAAATTCCTTGGGATTAGGCACTTCTTTTGTATTGGGTGTGTAGCAAAAGACTGTAGATGACCATTCCACATTTTGAAAATGTCATCATTAGGCTGAGGAGTCTTTGATCTTGGGAAATAGAAAGGAGGGTAAGTGGCTTAACTTTATTTCTTAATATCGCATTCAGTTTAATGGTGACAGAATTAACAAAACAAGTCAGACTAGTCATGAGCATAGTTTCAATAAGATAGTCTCTTTTTTTCCTGGAGCTAAACCATTTTGGAGGTCATTATCTTCTTCTGCATCTACTCATTAAGAAGTTCCAGGCTTCCCCATTGCAATCTCACACTTTTTTGGCATATGTAATATTTCTTCCCCATTAGCTGACATAACTGTTAATGAGCAAAGGAAAAGTAACTTTCTGAAAGGCTGTGTATCCATGGTATGGCAGCTGTAGTGGATGATTCTATTGATGTAGCTTGAGAAGTGATGCATTCCCTCTGTGTTTCCTCAGAGGAACAGACACACATCTTGACCAAAGAGCTCTGGAGAAGATGCTTGGCATTTTCTCAGCTGCCTCCATATTTAGATGACATGTTAGTCAGCTACACTCTGGACTTTATATAACTCAGATACTACGAGGCCATTTATAGGGGCAGAATTTCACCTTGACCCATCTCCCAGTCCCTAGCAAAGTAGAAAGTAAAGTGTAGACCATTAGTCCAGAAATGGGCATACTCATCAGAATCACTTCAGAATCACAATCTCTGAGGTTGCAGCCTAGAAATCTGGATTTTAAAAAAATCCATAGGTTATTCTCATGAGGTCAAAGAGACACAGGTTCATGCATCAGGATTTGGGACTACTGGTGTATGTCATGCAACAAAGACAGGTCTTTGTTGTCGCAACTACATTTGAAAGGAAACAATCCAGGGAAAGGTTGAGGTGTCATCCCATAAATAATCACATAGACTGAATATAAAGTTATATTTATAAATGGCGGGGGGAGTAGATCTTTTTAGCCAATAATTTCCAGCAATCTGCTTCAAGACATCTTCGGCATTTTGAATGGTGCTGTCTATATGAGTCATGTGATGTGCTGAAATGCTGGCAGCTCTCATAAACTTCTTGCCCATAAAAATTTCTTACATAGTCTATGGTAAATGAAGATTCACAGTCTGAATAATCTTTTTTAAATCCTAATGTTATTCTATTACTGCCATGTCCAGAGATTAGAGATAGAAACAGCTGTACTCAGAATCATTTTGAAGAGGCAAGATCAACCACAAAATTCTTTCCCTTGGGAAATTCTTCAAAACTGATTTAAATTTTTGCCTATGGTTACTTATAATTTCCCTCTGGGACCAGGACCCACATACTAACCTTTTTTTTTTTTAACTGTCACAGCACTTAGCCCAGTGACTCTAAAAAAGAATTGCATTTTAATGATAATCATTGTTACTAAATTAGGATTATGGTAATATTTTTATTACCATATACCATATTATTTTTGTAAAGGGAGGCATAGAGCAATTAAGACATAGGGAAATAGGTTATTTTGAAAAGCAGCCTCATCATAGATTGGATAAATTCTTTTTGTGTGGGATAGAAACATTGTAAACTCTGATTTTGTTGTGTCTCTTTATATTCAGACAACCTGATACACTTATTCTGAAAGCTTTTTCAAATTTATCTTCTATTGATCCCATGATCCAGAGATTTTCAAAATATGGTGCTGTTGAAATACTAGTAATGAGGGTCTTCTCCAAACATTGGAAAATTCCAGAGCAACATAAATTCTAAACAGAAACGACTTGATTTGGAAAATTTCTTAATTCACTCATTTATTCAAAAGTATTACTTACGAAGCACCCAGGCAAGATGGCGGAGGAGTAGGAGACCTGGATTTCATCTGGTCTCAGGAATTCAGCTGAATAGGGATCAAACCATTCTGAACATCTACAAACTCAACAGGAGATCAAAGAGAGTAGCAACAACTCTCTGCACAGAGAATCGACCACTTACTGGAAGGTAGGACGTGCGGAGAAATGAATCCAAGCCAATATTCGGGAGGATAGACGGCGGGGGAGGGGGCCTCCGTAGGCCGCTTCTGGCAAGTGCTAGAGCCACGGAGCACAAAATCAGAACTTTTAGAAGCTGGCTCCGCTGAGGGACATCGCTCCAGTGGCTAAGTGGGGGGTGGAACCCTCCTGGGACAGTGTGGTCTCAGGACCCTCGGGGTCACAGAAAGACCGGGGGTGCCTGAGTGCGGCAGAGCTCCCAGGTATCAGAGCAGGGAAGCTGGCTGCAGAGAGGGAGCCGAGGCGCGGGCTCTCAGCTCGGGGTGGCTATAAACTGTGATCTGTGGCCCACTTGGGCCACTGCGCCTCCAGCAGTGACCCAACAAGCAGCAGAGCCGGGGAGACTCCCCTTCCTCCCCCAGGAGGAGCAGCGCGGAAGCGCACCGCAGGGATCTGCTGGGTTTGGAGACTCCACACGGGGTCGGGTGCCAGAGATAGAAACGCTCGGTCACAGGCCGGATGAGCACGGAGTGCGGCCGGAGACCGGGGAGACGGGAGTGATTGACTGCTTTTCTCTGGGGGCGCACGGAGGAGTGGGGCCCTGAGTTCTCAGCTCCTCTGGGCGGAGAGTGGGAAGCCACCATTTTCACCCTGGTCCTCCAAACCCGTACTGAGAGCTTGCAGGGAACAAAAGCTCCTGAGAGCAAACCCGAGCAGCTTGCTTGGCCCAGATCGACAAGGGTGGGGCAATTCCGCCTCTGGCAAAGACATTTGGGAACCACCAGCAACAGGCCCCTCCCCCAGAAGATCAGCATGAACAGCCAGCAAGCCAAGACCAAGTTTACCGATCAAGGAGAACAGAACTCCAGCGCTAGGGGAATACTGCACATAGAATTCATGGCTTTTTTTTACCATGATTCATTAGTTTTTTTAAAGTTAATTTTTTAAACTGTTTTTTTGGGTGTTTTTTTTGGAATTTTTCTTTTTCCCTTTTTCAACCAACATCTTATCAATCCCTTTTTTAAAATAACATTTTTTATTTTTCATTTTTAGAGTCATATTTTATCCATTCATGGTAGTTACCCTTATTTTTGGAATATATATATGTTTTTCTCTCTTTAAAATTTTGATATACGGTTTCTTCTAACAGATCAAAATATACCCTAAATCACTAGTGTATGGCTTTATTCTAGTCTCCTGCCTGATCA
>NW_027397161.1:1862692-1863069 GCF_003265705.2 Callorhinus ursinus | reverse complement strand
ATAATTTTCATCTTTACAGTCATCTTCATCCCTTCATTGTATCAACCCTTATTTTGTACATATATAAATCTTTCTTCCTTTAAAATTTTAGGAGGCACTTTCTTCTAACAGACCAAAATAGACCCAAAATCTAGTGTGTGGCACTAATCTATGCACTAGCCTGATCATATTTGATCATATTCTGTTTTTGTTTTGTTTTGTTTTGTTCTGTTTTTTATTGTTTTTATCTTTTTCTTTTTCTTTTTTTTTTTCTCTTTCTTTTTTCTTTCTTTCCCTTTCTTTCCCCCTGATTTCAGGTCTTTTCTGATTTGTATAGAGTATAATTGCTGGGGACGTTGTTAACCTGTTACCATTTTGTTCTCTCATTCATCTATTCT
>NW_027397161.1:1830693-1847692 GCF_003265705.2 Callorhinus ursinus | reverse complement strand
AATTGCACTACTGGGTATTTACCCCAAAGATACAAATGTAGGGATCCGAAGGGGTACGTGCACCCCAATGTTTATAGCAGCAATGTCCACAATAGCCAAAGTGTGGAAAGAGCCAAGATGTCCATCGACAGATGAATGGATAAAGAAGAGGTGGTATATATACACAATGGAATATTATGCAGCCATCAAAAGGAATGAGATCTTGCCATTTGCAAGGACGTGGATGGAACTGGAGGGTGTTATGCTGAGTGAAATAAGTCAATCAGAGAAAGACATGTATCATATGACCTCACTGATAGGAGGAATTCTTAATCTCAGGAAACAAACTGAGGGTTGCTGGAGTGGTGAGGGGTGGGAGGGATAGGGTGGCTGGGTGATAGACATTGGGGAGGGTATGTGCTATGGTGAGCGCTGTGAATTGTGCGAGACTGTTGAATCACAGATCTGTACTTCTGAAACAAATAATGCAATATATGTTAAGAAAAAAAGAAGAAGAAGAAGAAGATAGCAGGAAGGGAAGAATGAAGGGGAGTAAGTCAGAGGGGGAGATGAACCATGAGAGACGATGGACTCTGAAAAACAAACTGAGGGTTCTAGAGGGGAGGGGGCTGGGGGGATGGGTTAGTTGGTGATGGGTATTAAAGAGGGCACATTCTGCGTGGAGCACTGGGTGTTATGCACAAACAATGAATCATGGAACACTACATCAAAAACTAATGATGTAATGTATGGTGATTAACATAACAATAAAAAAATTAAAAAAAGTATTACTTACAATATTTCAGACCCTTTAATAGGTAGTAGATATATCCACCCTTTAATAGGTACTGGATGAGTCTTTGCCATATTGTTGCTGAAGTTCAGTTAAGTTAATCAGGTATTACAAATACTTTTCCTCAGGAAAGCCAATAGAAGTTGACCAAGTGCCAGGTGTTGGATATGAATACTTCCTATGGACCTCACCTCATTATTGGGCATGAGAGCTCTGATCCAGTGGATGATCAAATCTTGGAGAGTGCAAGGCAGCACTGACATGGCTGTCATAAGGTGGTTTATTGAGAAAATATCCTGGGAACTGGTTTTGCTTATTACTGATGCCCTACACTTCCAATCTACACTCATGGTTGAGAAAGTTAGCTTCTTGAGAAAACTTGCTCTGGATATTCTGAAATGGTAGAATTCTTGGGCTTTATACTCATGAAAATAACAAAGATAACACAGCTTGATACCATAATTCCTACCTTTTGCTCTGGTGGATTTCAAGTGGTAGAGTCCTTCAAATTGCCTCTTCCCCTTATGGAACCCTCATTTCCTGAGGAATGGAGTGTGGGTAGGACACATCCAGCCCTCACCCTGAGAAGAAGTTAGTAAATCTGGAATCACCTGAAAATATGCTGGAGTGTTCTTTTCCCGTTTCTAACATTTATTGAAAATATATTTTATGCCAGGACTACGCTAGGTGCTTTTGCATGGAATATATGATAACTCTGAGAGAAATTATCATCTCTCTTTGAAATATGAGAAAATGGAGATCAGAGAGTTTAAGCAATATATTCAAAATTCCCCACTCTTTTTTTTAATTTAATTTAATTTTATTATGTTATGTTATGTTATGTTATATTAGTCACCATACAATACATCATTAGTTTTCGATGTACTAATCCATGATTCATTGTTTTCATATAACACCCAGTGCTCCATGCAGAATGTGCCCTCTTTAATACCCATCACCAGGCTAACCCATCCCCCCACCCCCCTCCCCTCTAAAAACCTGTTTGTTTCTCAGAGTCCATAGTCTCTCATGGTTCGTCTCTCCCTCTGATTCCCCCTCTTCATTTTTCCCTTCCTCCTAATGTCCTCCATGCTGTTCCTTATGTTCCACAAATAAGTGAAACCCTATGATAATTGACTTTCTCTACTTGATTTATTTCACTTAGCATCATCTCCTCCAGTCCCATCCATGTTGATGTAAAAGTTACGTATTCATCCTTTCTGGTGGCTGAGTGATATTCCATTGTGTATATGGACCACATCTTCTTTATCCATTCATCTGGTGAAGGGCATCTCGGCTCTTTCCACAGTTTGGCTATTGCGGACATTGCTGCTATGAACATTGGGGTGCATATGGCCCTTTTTTTACTACATCTGTATTTTGGGGGTAAATCCCCAGTAGTGCAGTTGCTGAATCATAGGGTAGCTCTATTTTAATTTTCTGAGGCACCTCCTCACTGTTTCCAAAGTGTCTGTACCAACTTGCATTCCCACCAACAGTGTAAGAGGGTTCTCCTTTCTCCACAACCTCTCCAACATTTGTTGTTTCTTGCCTTGTCAATTTTAGCCATTCTAACTAATATAAGGTGGTATCTCAGTGTGTTTTTTCCTTTTTTCATTTCTTTTGTCTCCATTTCTTTATTGGTCCTCCAGGCATATGTAACAAAACTTGGTGTTTTTTCCTCCTGTTAATCTGTCTCACATCAATTGTTTTTTCTTTAAATTTTTTATTATGTTAATCAACATACATTACATCATTAGTTTTTGATGTAGTGTTCCATGATTCATTGTTTGTGCATAACACCCAGTGCTCAATGCAGAATGCTCCCTCTTTAATACCCATCACCAGGCTAACCCATCCCCCCACCCCCTTCCCCTCTAGAAACCTCAGTTTGTTTTTCAGAGTCCATTGTCTCTCATGGTTTGTCTCCCCGTCCGATTCCCCCCCTTCATTCTTCCCTTCCTGCTGTCTTCTTCTTCTTTTTTTCTTAACATATATTGCATTATTTGTTTCAGAAGTACAGATCTGTGATTCAACAGTCTCGCACAATTCACAGCGCTCACCATAGCACATACCCTCCCCAATGTCTATCACCCAGCCACCCTATCCCTCCCACCCCTCACCACTCCAGCAACCCTCAGTTTGTTTCCTGAGATTAAGAATTCCTCCTATCAGTGAGGTCATATGATACATGTCTTTCTCTGATTGACTTATTTCACTCAGCATAACACCCTCCAGTTCCATCCACGTCCTTGCAAATGGCAAGATCTCATTCCTTTTGATGGCTGCATAATATTCCATTGTGCATATATACCACCTCTTCTTTATCCATTCATCTGTCGATGGACATCTTGGCTCTTTCCACACTTTGGCTATTGTGGACATTGCTGCTATAAACATTGGGGTGCACGTACCCCTTCGGATCCCTACATTTGTATCTTTGGGGTAAATACCCAGTAGTGCAATTGCTGGACCGTATGGTAGCTTTATTTTCAACTGTTTGAGGAACCTCCATACTGTTTTCCAGAGTGGTTGCACCAGCTTGCATTCCCACCAACAGTGTAGGAGGGTTCCCCTTTCTCCACATCCCCGCCAACATCTGTCGTTTCCTGACTTGTTAATTCTAGCCATTCTGACTTGTGTGAGGTGGTACCTCATTGAGGTTTTGATTTGGATTTCCCTGATGCCGAGCGATGTGGAGCACTTTTTCATGTGTCTGTTGGCCATTTGGATGTCTTCTTTGGAAAAATGTCTGTTTATGTCTTCCGCCCAGTTCTTGATTGGATTATTTGTTCTTTGGGTGTTAAGTTTGATAAGTTCTTTATAGATTTTGGATACTAGCCAGCCCTTCATCTGATATGTCATTTGCAAATATTTTCTCCCATTCTATCGGTTGTCTTTTGGTTTTGTGGACTGTTTCTTTTGCTGTGCAAAAGCTTTTTATCTTGATGAAATCCCAATAGTTCATTTTTGCCCTTGCTTCCCTTGCCTTTGGTGATGTTTCTAGGAAGAAGTTGCTGTGGCTGGCTGAGGTCGAAGAGGTTGCTACCTGTGTTCTCCTTTAGGATTTTGATGGACTCCTGTCTCACATTTAGGTCTTTCAACCACTTGGAGTCTATTTTTGTGTGTGGTGTAAGGAAATGGTCCAGTTTCCTTCTTCTGCATGTGACTGTCCAATTTTCCCAACACCCTTTGTTGAAGAGACTGTCTTTCTTCCATTGGACATTCTTTCCTGCTTTGTCAAAGATGAGTTGACCATAGAGTTGAGGGTCCGTTTCTGGGCTCTCGATTCTGTTCCATTGATCTATGTGTCTGTTTTTGTGCCAGTACCATACTGTCTTGATGATGACAGCTTTGTAATGGAGCTGGAAGTCCAGGATTGTGATGCCGCCAGCTTTGCTTTTCTTTTTCAACAGGCCCCTGGCTATTCGGGGTCTTTTCTGGTTCCATACAAATTTTAGGATTATTTGTTCCATTTCTTTGAAAAAAGCGGATGGTATTTTGATGGGGATTGCCGTGAATGTGTAGATTGCTCTAGGTAGCATTGATATCTTCACAATGTTTGTTCTTCCAATCCATGAGCATGGAACGTTTTTCCATTTCTTTGTGTCTTCTTCAATTGCTTTCCTGAGTATTTTATAGTTTTCTGAGTACAGATCCTTTGCCTCTTTGGTTAGATTTATTCCTAGGTATCTTATGGTTTGGGGTGCAATTGTAAATGGGATCGACTCCTTGATTTGTCTCTCTTCTGTCTTGTTGTTGGTGTATAGGAATGCCACTGATTTCTGTGCATTGATTTTATATCCTGCCACTTTACTGAATTCCTGTATGAGTTCTAGCAGTTTTGGGGTGGAGTCTTTTGGGTTTTCCACATACAGTATCATATTATCTGCAAAGAGTGAGACTTTGACTTCCTCTTTGCCGATTTGGATGCCTTTGATTTCTTTTTGTTGTCTGATTGCTGTGGCCAGGACTTCTAACACTATGTTGAATAGCAGCGGTGATAGTGGACATCCCTGTCATGTTCCTGACCTTAGGGGGAAAGCTCTCAGTTTTTCCCCATTGAGAATGATATTCGCTGCAGGTTTTTCATAGATGGCTTTTATGATATTGACGTATGTACCTTCTATCCCTATAGTCTGAAGAGTTTTGATCAAGAAAAGATGCTGTACTTTGTCAAATGCTTTTTCTGCATCTATTGAGAAGATCATATGATTCCTGTTCTTTCTTTTGTTAATGTATTGTATATCATTGATTGATTTGCAGATGTTGAACCAACCTCGCAGCCCAGGGATAAATCCCACCTGGTCATGGTGAATAACCCTTTTGTACTTTGGGTGAATAGGTAAATTGTAAATTGGGTGAATAACCCAATGTACTGTTGGATCCCATTGGCTAGTATTTTGGTGAGAATTTTTGCATCCATGTTCATCAAGGATATTGGTCTGTAATTCTTTTGATAGGGTCTTTGTCTGGTTTTGGGATCAAGGTAATTGTGGCCTCATAAAATGAGTTTGGAAGTTTTCCTTCCATTTCTATTTTTTGGAACAGTTTCAGAATAGGTATTAATTCTTCTTTAAATGTTTGGTATAATTCCCCTGGGAAGCCATCTGGCCCTGGGCTTTTGTTTCTTGGGAGATTTTTGATGACTGCTTCAATTTCCTAAATGGTTATAGGTCTGTTCAAGTTTTCTATTTCTTCCTGGTTCAATTTTGGTAGTTGATAAATCTCTAGGAATGCATCCATTTCCTCCAGGTTATCTAATTTGCTGGCATAGAGTTGCTCATAATATGTTCTTATAATTGTTTGTATGTCTTTGGTGTTGGTTGTGATCTCTCCTCTGTCATTCATGATTTTGTTGATTTGGGTCATTTCTCTTTTCTTTTGGATAAGTCTGGCCAGGGGTTTATCAATCTTGTTAATTCTTTCAAAGAACCAGCTCTTAGTTTCGTTGATCTGTTCTACTGTTCTTTTGGTTTCTAGTTCATTGATTTCTGCTCTGATCTTTATTATTTCTCTTCTCCTGCTGGGTTTAGGCTTTATTTGCTATTCTTTCTCCAGCTCCTTTAGGTGTAGGGTTAGTTTGTGTATTTGAGACCTTTCTTGTTTCTTGAGAAAGGCTTGTATTGCTCTATACTTTCCTCTCAGGACCACCTTTGCTGCATCCCAAAGAGTTTGAACAGTTGTGTTTTCATTTTCATTTGTTTCCATGAATTTTTTAAATTCTTCTTTAATTTCCTGGTTGACCCATTCATTCCTTAGTAGATGCTCTTTAGCCTCCATGTATTTGAGTTCTTTCTGATTTTCCTCTTGTGACTGAGTTCTAGTTTCAAAGCATTGTGGTCTGAAAATATTCAGGGAATGATCCCAATCTTTTGGTACCGGTTGAGACCTGATTTGTGACCTAGGATGTGATCAATTCTGGAGAATGTTCCATGGGCACTAGAGAAGAATGTGTATTCCGTTGCTTTGGGATGGAATGTTCTGAATATGTCTGTGAAGTCCATTTGGTCCAGTGTGTCCTTTAATCTCTTTATTTCCTTGTTGATCTTTTGCTTAGGCGATCTGTCCATTTCAGTCAGGGGGGTGTTAAAGTCCCCCACTATTTTTGTATTGTTGTCGATGTGTTTCTTTCCTTTTGTTATTAATTGCCTTATATAATTGGCTGCTCCCATGTTAGTGGCATAGAGATTTACAATTGTTAGATTTTCTTGTTGGATAGACCCTTTAAGTAGGATATAGTGTCCTTCCTCATCTCTTAGTACAGTCTTTGGTTTAAAATCTAATTTGTCTGATATAAGGATTGCCACCCTAGCTTTCTTTTGGTGTCCATTGGCATGGTAAATGGTTTTCCACCCCCTCACTTTCAATCTGGGGGTGTCTTTGGGTCTAAAATGAGTCTCTTGCAGACAGCATATTGATGGGTCTTGTTTTTTTAATCCAATCTGATAGCCTGTGTCTTTTGATTGGGGCATTTAGCCCGTTTACATTCAGGGTAACTATTGAAAGATATCAATTTAGTGCCTTTGTATTGCCTGTAAGGTGATGGTTACTGTATATTGTCTGTGTTCCTTTCTGGTGTATGCTGCTTTTAGCCACTCTCTTTGCTTTGAGGACCCCTTTCAATATTTCTTGTAGGGCTGATTTCGTGTTTGCAAATTCCTTTAGTTTTTGTTTGTCCTGGAAGCTTTTGATCTCTCCTTCTATTTTCAATGACAGCCTAGCTGGATATAGTATTCTTGGCTGCATATTTTTCTCGTTTAGTGCTCTGAAGATATCATGCCAGTCCTTTCTGGCCTGCCAGGTCTCTGTGGATAGGTCTGTTGCCAATCTAATGTTTCTACCATTATAGGTTACATATCTCTTCTCCCAAGCTGCTTTCAAGATTTTCTCTTTGTCTCTGAGACTCGTAAGTTTTACTATTAGATGTCAGGGTGTTGACCTGTTTTTATTGATTTTGAAAGGGGTTGTCTGTGCCTCCTGGATTTTGATGCCTGTTTCCTTCCTCACATTAGAGAAGTTCTCTGCTATAATTTGCTGCAATATACCTTCTGCCCCCCTCTCTCTTCCTTCTTCTTCTGGGATCCCAATTATTCTAATGTTGTTTCACCTTATCGTATCACTTATCTCTCGAATTCTGCTCTTGTGATCCAGTAGTTCTTTATCTTTCTTTTTCTCAGCTTCTTTATTTTCCATCATTTGGTCTTCTATATCACCGATTCTCTCTTCTGCCTCATTTATCCTAGCAGTTAATGCCCCCATTTTTTATTGCACCTCATTAATAGCCTTTTTGATTTCAACTTGGTTAGATTTTAGTTCTTTTATTTCTCCAGAAAGGGTTTCTCTAATAACTTCCACGCTTTTTTCAAGCCCAGCTAGTATCTTTAAAATCATGATTCTGAACTCTAGGTCCGACATCGCACTAATGTCTGTATGAGTAGGTCCCTGGCTGACGGTAGTACCTCTTGTTCTTTTTGTTGAAGTGATTTTTTTTCGTCTTGTCATTTGTCCAAGGGAGAAAAGATGAATGAGAGAACAAAATGCTAACAGATTAACAAATTCCCCCGAAAATATACTCTAAACAAATCAGAAAAGACCTGAAACCATGGGAAAAGACAGGGAAAGAAAGAAAAAAGAAAGAGAAAAAGAGAAAGAGAAAGATAAAAACAAACAAAAACAGAACAAAAGAAAAAAAACAGAATATGATCAAATATGATCAGGCTGGTGTGTAGATCAGTGCCACACACTAGCTTTTGGGTGTATTTTGGTCTGTTAGAAGAAAGTGCCTCCTAATATTTTAAAGAAAGAAAGACTTATATCTGTACAAAATAACGGCTGATATGTTGAAGGGATGGAATATGATTGTAAAGATGAAATTATAAAATATTTTTAGAAAGGAATTGATAAGAATGTGTTTGAAAAAATAAAGAAAAGGATTTTAAAAAAAGGAAAGAAAGAAAGAAAAAAAAAAGGCAGAGAGAATGTGATCAGGCAGGAGATTTGAACAAAGCCATACACTAGAGATTTAGGGTATACTTTGATATGTTAGAAGAAAATATCTCAAAATTTTAAAGAGAGAAGAACTTATATATATATGCCAAAAATAAGGGTAACTACTCTGAAGGGATAGAATATGACTCTAAAAATGAAAAATAAAAATATTTTTTATAAAAAAGGAATTTATAAGATGTTGGTTGTAAAAGGGAAAAAGAAAAATTGAAAAGAAAACAGTTAAAAAAATTAACTTTGGAAGACTAATGAATCATGGTAAAAAAGCCATGAATTCTATGTCCAGTATTCCCCTAGCGCTGGAGTTCTCCGTTCTCCTTGATCGGTAAACTTGGTCTTGGCTGGCTGTTCGTGCTGATCTTCTGGGGGAGGGGCCTGTTGCCATGGTTCCCAAATGTCTTTGCCGGAGGCGGAATTGCCCTGCCCTTGCCCGTCCGGGCTAAGTAATCTGTTCGGGTTTGCTCTCTGGAGCTTTTGTTCCCTGCAAGCTTTCCGTGCAGCTTTGGAGGATGAGAGTGAAAATGGCGGCCTCCCACTCTCCATCCCGGAGGAGCCAAGAACTCGGGGCCCCACTCCTCAGTGAGCCCCAGAGAAAAGCAGTCAGTCACTCCCGTCTCCCAGTTCTCCAGCCGCACTCCGTGCTCACCCAGCCTGTGACCGAGCATTTCTATCTCTGGCACACGACCCCATGTGGAGTTTCCAAACCTAGCAGATCCCTGGCTCCTGTGCCACTCCTCCCAGGGGAGGAAGGGGAGTCTCCCCAGATCTGCCACTTGTTGGGTCCCTGCTGGAAGAGCAGTGGCCCGACTATCACCGATCACAGTTTATGGTAACCCCGAGCTGAGAGCCCGCGCCTCGGCCCCGTCTCTGCCGCCGGCTTCTCCGCTCCGATACCTGGGAGCTCTGCCGCACTCAGGCACCCCCGGTCTTTCTGTGACCCCGAGGGTCCCGAGACCACACTGTCCTGCAAGGGTTCCACCCCCCGCTTAGCCACTGGAGTGACGTCCCTCAGCAGAGCCGGCTTCTAAAAGTTCCGATTTTGTGCTCCGCGGCTCTAGCACTTGCCAGAAGCGGCCGACGGAGGCCCCCTCCCCCGCCGTCTATCCTCCCGAATATCGGCTCGGATTCACTTCTCCACACGTCCTACCTTCCAGAAAGTGGTCGCTTTTCTGTTCAGAGAGTTGTTGCTATTCTTTTCTTCGATCTCCTGTTGAGTTCGTAAATGTTCAGAATGGGGTTTGATCCCTATCCAGCTGAATTCCTGAGACCAGACGAAATCCAGGTCTCCTACTCCTCCTCCATCTTGCTCTACCCCTTCAGTGTGGTTTTGATTTGAATTTCCCTGATGGCTAATGATGATGAACATTTTTTCATGTGTCTGTTAGCCATTTGTATGTCTTCTTTGGAGAAATGTCTGTTCATGTCTTCTGGCCATTTTTGACTTGATTGTTTGTTTTTTGAGTGTTGAGTTTGAGATGTTCTTTATAGATCTTGGAAATCAGTGTCTTGTCTGCAGTGTCATTTGCAAATATCTTCTCCCATTCTGTGGGTTGCCTCTTTGTTTTGTTGACTGTTTCCTTTGCTGTGCAGAAACTTATTATTTTGATGAAGTCCCAAAAGCTCATTTTTGCTTTTGCTTCACTAGCCTTTGGAGATGTATCTTGAAAGAAGTTGCTGTGACCCATGTCGAAGAGGTTACTGCCTATGTTCTCCTCTAGGAAAATCCCACACTCTTTAAGGGTTCCACTCTTTCCACTGTTCCAGGGGCTGTCTGGTATAGTGTTGTACAGACAGCATTTCTGTTTCTCCTTCAGTGTTTGTGGTGTGGTGCTGTAGCTTCACTTTTCACAGAGCAAAATCGTTTCACTCTAGAAGGCTTCAAAATGAGCTCCATATAAAAGGTAATCCAGAAAACTTGTCTAAGGATGTTTCCCAACCTCAGGGTGTGAAAAACACTGCTTTTGGGCCACACATATGCCATGTCTTGCACTCCGACAAAATGTCATGCTCATCAGACATTCAACATAACCTCAGACATCAGCAACACAGAGCTCTGGGACTCTTACACTTGTCTTCTGCAGCGACAAACCCATGGACCCTCTGATCCTCCTCCATGTTGGAAGAGGGTGGAGTGGGGCACAGGTGAGACAGGAAGGTTATTCTCTCACCTCACTGATTGCATGATGTAATAGATCATTGGTTGTGGGATCCAAACAGAACTAATTCAAATCCATACCTTTTAGCTGTAGCAACTTAGGCAAGTTATTAAAGTTCCTTGAACTCTAGTTCCTTCATCTATAAAATGGGGATAATATTGCTTACCTCATTCGGCTGTCATGAAAAAAAGAATGTAAAATGTCTAAGGCAGCAACTGATGAGAAAGCACGCAATGAGAGGTATCTCTTATTATTACAATTCTGTATACTTCCCTAAAGTAAATAGCAGTGTGAAGGCAAAATTGAGGGAAAGATTCGTGATAGCTACAGAGGTTGGTTCAGCAGGGGGAATGACTGACTGCATGCATGGAGGTGATTTCCATATGGTTGGGTAATGACTCCAGGATGCTCATTCCCAAAAACCTGCCTGTCCTTGATCTTGGAGGACAGTAAAATGACCTTGACAATTCAGCTGTTAACTGGAGTCCTAGAAAAATCCTCCAGCTTGAATTCCACTGAATCTAGAATTTCAAGTTTCCCATTAGGGGCGCCTGGGTGGCTCAGGCAGTGAAGCATCTGCCCTCAGCTTAGGTCATGATCCGGGGATCCTGGGATTGAGCCCCGTGTCTGGTTTCCTGTTTAGCAAGGAGCCTGCTTCTCCCTCTCCCACTGCCTCTCCCCCCTGCACATGCGCTCTCTCTCTCTCTCTCAAATAAATAAATAAAATCCTTTAAAAAACATTTAAAAAATAAAGTTTCCCATTAAATATTTATTCCCATTAGCTTATTATTCATCTCAACCACCAGAACATACAGTGAAAACTAGACATAACTTAGCGTATTTGCCTGTCTTCTGCATACCACTGGCTCCCCCCTCCCCAAATCCAATATGTGTCTTCTGCATACCACAGGCTCCCCTCTCCCCAAATCCAATATATGTAGTTTATTGCAATATTTAACAATAAATAATATCTAACAATAAGTGATCATTTAAAACACCAGAGAGAAAAATGTAAAGGAAATTTGCAAGGAAAAGGGGAAATTTGGAAAAAGATAACAAAGGAGAAAATGACCCAAGTCACCTAAGGAACACATAGAAAAATAGCTTTCTTATGAAACTGCATTTGACCCCTCCTGCCTCCCTCTCTGCTGGGTGCCCTCATGTGGTGACTGTTGGGTTTCCCAAGTGTACAATCACTGCTTATCAGCAGAAAGCACAAGTTTGTGAGTCTCAGGGGCTTACTCCCTCCGACCTCTGGGAAGCCCTTCTGGGGAGGAAGCAATGTGGAGTAAACACAATCCTAAGCCACAGACTCAAAATCGACTGAGCTTTTAGTGATGTCCAATGCCCCATCTTCCAGACTTGGGATGACTTGAGATGCACCAAAGGGTAGAGAACTAATAAGTACACAAGAGACCCAGACAGCCAACCACCCTCATCAAAATGTCTCCCAGCAAGCCGCTAATCTTGGCCAACCTAAGGAGTGAGCTGAGGGTGACATGAGGGTCACAGGGCACCGGACCAACCCTCATTCTCCATTGCTGCTGCCCAGAAGGATGCCAAATTGAGCCCGAGAGGAAGGACCTTCTGATCACTGCTCATGTTGCAGGTAGTGCACTGACAGGTGCACAGAGATCACTGGGAACCTGGAGCTTGCTCACCTGCCAAGGGCAGATCTCTTAATGAACCTTTTACATGAATCACCCTCCCTCCCCAGGGCCCCTCAGGCAGGCTACGAGTGAAGAAGTTTCTAGAGTTAGGTTAGGTGGGTTGTTAGCAGCTGCCTGTGAGCAAATGGTTGGGGGCCTGGAAATGGAATGTCCCTCTCTGCCCCTGGCTGGTCACTGGAAGCAGAGGTGCCTCTCATGTCAAGCCCAGCCACTTTCCTTTGGTTAAAATAGATGGCGCATCTGGGGTTGTTGCAGCTCTCGTTTGCAACCTCCCATGGGAGCGGGGGCAGCATCTGCCCTGTGCCCACATGGGTTTCAGGCACAAGGAAGGGCTGCCCTGAATGCTGCCCCTCTCTGACCAGCAGGAGAGCTTCGTTACCATGTGTCTATTCACTGTACCTATGCTCTCAATAATTTATAGATAAATTCAAATTTCTGAAAATCATTTCTCTGGTGACGCCGTTTTCCCCATGAAGCTCCATTTAGTTTAATCAACTGAGCATAACCTTCATCTCTTGCTTAGAGGGTGCCCCAGGGAACCATTTGTATGAGGATTCAGAGAAGAAAAATGGGTCCTTAACCTGCTTCAAAACTGCCGTATCCACACAAGTAGACCCTGAAAAAATTATTAATTATTTTTCAGCTGGGAGGAATTTATTGGAGAATTTCAATCACGGGTTCTTGGCTGAAACATGTTGCCTTCCCCCCAAATTAGTAACTTTTTTTAACATCAGTTGTGTATAACACCCAGTGCTCATCACATCATGTGCCCTCTTCGATGTCCATCACCCAGTTACCCCATCTCCTCCCCCGCCACCTCCCCTCCAGCAACCCTTGGTTTGTTTCCTATAGTTAAGAATCTCTTATGGTTTGGAGCAGCTTCTTTCAGATTCCTGGGTATGCCTGGTTCTAAATAAAGGTTTCTTTTTTCTATTTGCACTTACAGGAGAAAAATTTCTAAGCTTTTGCTCATGTACTGATAACTTGCCCAAAGCAAAGATGCCCCAAATCTTCCTCCTTACATCTGTGTTTTAGGTCCTAACCTTTCCAGGCTTCTATTGGCCAGAAACAGACACAGTAATATTAGGTATGCATGGCAAAGGTGAAAAAGAACAAGATATATTATGGGGTTTCTGATATATATATATTTTTAAAAGATTTTATTTATTTATTTGACAGAGAGAGACACAGCAAGAGAGGGAACACAAGCAGGGGGAGTGGGAGAGGGAGAAGCAGGCTTCCCGCGGAGCAGGGAGCCCGATTCGGGCCTCGATCCCAGGACCCTGGGATCGTGACCTGAGCCGAAGGCAGATGCTTAACGACTGAGCCACCCAGGCGCCCCTCTGATATATATTTTTTATGATACAGTTTAAAACTGAGGAAAATTGTGCTGAACTATTTTTTCCTACCCTAAGTTCCTGGTTGTTTATTGGGCCAGTAACCTTTGTTGACCTCTGACCCGTGACTGAGTTCCTACAACAAGTCATGGACTCTTCTCTGTTGTCCTGAGCTTTTTGCTTCCTAACCCCAGCTTGCCTTTCCTTGAATCTATGTCCTCAGATGGCTGTTTTCTTCTGCTCTCTGATCA
This sequence comes from Callorhinus ursinus, assembly GCF_003265705.2. Classification (NCBI taxonomy): domain Eukaryota; kingdom Metazoa; phylum Chordata; class Mammalia; order Carnivora; family Otariidae; genus Callorhinus; species Callorhinus ursinus. Next base: position 1,833,997 of record NW_027397161.1, on the reverse strand, counting down.
GGGATGGCATGATTTTAGAGCCCAAGGAAACTCTTCAAGGAAGGGATTCCAGTGACCGAAAGTGGCAAGCACATCTCAGGTCACTACAGCTGGTCACGTCTGCTCCACAATAGCAGACTGGAGAGCAGAAGACAGAGAAAGAAGAGTGCGGGCTGCTGGGGCGCCTAGGATGCACCTCACTGTCCACGCAGTACCTTCAGTGTAGACGCCCCACCTTGTCTGCCCTAGAGCATGTGGGTACAGTGGCAGCTGTGGTGAGGGGACAGGGTATGCGAGAGAGACTGAGACCAAGACAGAAAAAGGGGACAGAGGACAGAGAGGGAGGTTTCATGGCCGGTGGAAGGCACTCTTTTCTTTTCCTCACTCAAATCTAAAAAAAAAGTGATGCTTTGGGAATTTGGTGTATCTGAAAATAGAGAACTTACTTTTTTGGCCCCTTCTCCTCTGCACTTAGATAGCTTTCTCACTGACTCTTCACATCTTTTCAGAGTGGGGGCATCTGGTCTAGTCGAGTGGCTTTCCTATGAGAACCCAGTGGTGAAAATGCCAGGGGGAAAAGATATCTGATATACAGTAAGCATTCAATATATTTCATTATTTTTAATTATAATCATAATTAACCAGCTAGATACTCAGTGAAAATATATTTTTTCCACTCAATATTGAAACCACAGGAATTTTTTATATTAAAATATCTTTTTAAAAAACCTTTAAGAATAGGTTCTAATGTAGTAAAGAGACCTAACAGGTAATCCCTGTGAGACTAATTGGGGTGAGTTGGCTGCTTCCTTTCATAACTTAATACAGAGGCTTACGTGTGACCTGGTGGTTTACATGTGTCAAGTGCATTGGACTCAAGCTGGAAACACTCTGATCAGAAAATGTAACCATTATATTACCTGCTTTCTAGGCAGACCACATGGATCCCCATCTCTTTCTCAGCTCCAACCTTACATACTCATTGAATAGCTCATTTTCTGTGTCTCAGCCATGAAGCTGGATGCTGACCACAAAACACATGTTGTTCGTCCTTCCTCGTGGAGCTTCTAAATCAAGATGTACAACAAAAAAAGGGAAGAAAGGCAGACAGGAAAATAAAACTTGTGCATAGCTTCTTAATGACTCTTGGAAAGAATCAGTAGGGCTGCTTTACTTACTTTCATTGTTTGTTTTCCTGTCATTTTCCAAAAAGCAACAAAAAAGACTGACTTCTCTAAAAGTGAAGAACTGAGGGCATTCTCTTAGGACCAGAGACAGATAGGTACTCCTCAGGCTAGAGAAGCCTGAACTAAGTTCATTGTCTGTACCCAGGACACCTGACACCCTCCAGTCAGTCATTAAATCATTAGCTGGGGCAAGTTTATGTATTACGATCAAGAAAAAAAATTCTAAAACCTATGAAATTTACCATTTTTTCTTTCCCTGAAAAGCTTCTGGACCTTCATGACTTATTGCAACAATAGAGTTAGTGTTTTCTTAAGAATTTTATACAAGGAAAAAGGACAGTGAGCCTATCAATCCTGAGAGAGAAGCCAACCTTTGATGGCTCCTAAATGCCAGTCTGATGGCTCCTTTGGACCTCCTTGTGACTGACTTCCTGCTCCTAAATGCCAGTCTGATGGCTCCTTTGGACCTCATCGTGACTGACTTCCCTACCCCATTTGGCGCTAGTGTACATCTCCTCTGGATGCCTTCTCCTTCTGGGTCTGGGACACCTCTCTCTCTTGTTTTTCCTTCTGCCTCTCTAGCAGCTCTTCTGCCCCTGCAGTGGGCTCCTCTTCTTTTCTCTGACTGATCCTCTTCTGCTGCCCCCCTGTCAAGACTTCTTGGGCCCTCGGTCTCCCTCTGTCCTCCACACACTTCCTCTCAGCCACATGGTCAGTCATTTGGCAAGAGTAACACAGGTCATATAGACGCAGTACTTTGTGAGGTATAGAGTGGAGTCACATCATACATGCATCCGAGTTTCATGCATTCTACATTGCAAAGCAAAAACAAACAAACAAAAAATGTGCACATGCCCAAGGAAGAACAAGATGGGGGTGATAATCTGCTGCTTCCCCATAGGTATCTTGTTGGGCTGGTTACAGTCAGGTCTTTAAAAATAATTTTTAAGAGTATGCAACATACTTCCTAAACACAAGCCAGACTGGCACTCAATCCAGGAGGCAGAAATCTGTTCAAATGCTGAAGGGGAATGCTGCATAAGCATTACTGAGAGAAATCTATCTCCCTATGTCATATTGTCACTTACAGGTGATATAATGAAATTGACTATGTGCCATTTCTGATCTCAGATGACTTGAGACCTTCCAGAATAAGAATCCCACCATAGACGAGAAGTTATGATGATCACAATGGAAAGATAAAAGGAGGACCTGTAAAGGTGTCACTAAGAGTAGAGAGGAGAATCCTGTTCAGGACTGACTTTCTTTTAAAAGATAATTGTGTATTATTATCCTGAACTATTTCTGCAGCCCACAATTATACTGAAAATTCATGTGAGTTACCCAACAGTTTTGCCCATAACTAAAAGCAGCTCGCTATTTCTGTGGAGTCAGACCCAAATCTTCCTCTTCTCTCTACATTTTTCCTGCTTTTGTATTTATATTTTTAAGTTTGAAAATGCTCTATAGCCTCAGGATGCATCAGGCCAAATTAACAGAACATGCAAGCCTGACCCAAAAAAACTGAAGCAATCAACAAATGCCAAGTGAACCACAAGAAGGCTCTTCTCCTTAGGGACGTGTCAGCCTGAAAGGCAGTAGTACCATGCTCTGAAAGCAGGACAGAAAATGATTGCTCCCAAACTCCCGGCCTGGAACTTGCTTTGGGGCTGCGGAAGAGATTTAGCCATCAAGGGAGAATCAGCAAAGTCTAAATTCAGAATTTTTATGCTAAATAAGATTAGGGCAATACATTTCATAAAATGATCTTAATGTAGATGTGTTTGTTATGTTATTAGCCTCCTGCTGCATAAGATGATTTCTCAAAAAAGCTTCTGTACCAACCTTCAAAAACATAGAACCTCAGAGGTTCAAATGTTAGCTTATTTGGAAAAGATGATGGGAAGCAGAGGACTTTGGTTAGACTTAGCATGATTTTGATAATGGACACTTGTTGTATTGTTACTCCTTTCCCCCCTTCCCTCTCTCTCTCCCACCCTCCCTCCTTCCCCCTCCCTCCCCTTCTCTCCCTCCCTCCCTCCTTCCCCCTCCCTCCCCCTCTCTCCCACCCTCCCTCCCTGCTTCCCCCTCCCTCCCCCTCTCTCCCACCCTCCCTCCCTGCTTCCCCCTCCCTCCCC
>NW_027397161.1:1791608-1830683 GCF_003265705.2 Callorhinus ursinus | reverse complement strand
CCTCCCCCTCTCTCCCACCCTCCCTCCCTGCTTCCCCCTCCCTCCCCTTCTCTCCCTCCCTCCCTCCCTCCTTCCCCCTCCCTCCCCTTCTCTCTCTCCCACCCTCCCTCCTTCCCCCTCCCTCCCCCTCTCTCCCACCCTCCCTCTTTCCCTCCCTCTCTCCCCATCCCTCCATGCTTTCCCTCCCCCCTCCCTTCTTCCCTCCCTCCCTCCCCCCTCCATCCCTCCCTCCCTCCTTTTTTCTTTCCTTTTTCCCCCTCCGTCCCTTTCCTCTCTCCCTCCTTTCTTCTTTCCTTCCTTCCATTCACTCTCTATCCACCCATTCATTCAGTCATTCAGTATTTATTCAGTGCATACAAGATGGGGGGAGGCAGTTTGGGTGAGGGGAGACAGGTACTCTGTCAAGCACTGGGGGATTTACAAAGAAATGCAATACTTCATACACAATCTACTCTTTAGGAGATGAAAATGAAGTCACACACTTGACACTGTACTACCAATACAAGACATCCAAAACAAGTGGTACAGTAAGTTCTATAAAGGCTCACAGGAGAGAAATATCACTACGGGCTGTGAGGGGAGATGAGGGACAAGTTTACGGCATATATGAAGCTCGATGTAGTTTATACAGCTTCATGGGTGAAAAGGTGTGTGCAAATTAAAGGCAATTATTATCTGCTCGATTCAGATTTCTTATAGCTTAGTTCTTGTTTGTTTTTATAAAATCTGAATCTAAGTATCTTCAGAGGGAAAATTCCTAACAAACTCTACTTCCTTCACCCCATATTGCCTACAGACCTTTATTGAATAATAATGATGTACACGTACAGTTACCTACTATATTATATTAAGATTCTTTTTGCTTAACGTTATCTCATATAAAGTTTACACCCTTATTATTATATTTGGCTACTTAATCATGGATTGGGTTCATATAATGGCAACTTGCTTAGTATTCCCTTACCATTGGACACTGAAATTTTAATTTTTTCTGTCATAAATTATATTTGACTCTCTTTTGGTTCTTCTTTGGAATTGGTTTTGGATGTGTAATACAGTCCAAAAGACACAAACAATTCCATTTCACATAGTGCAAGATTGCCTTTCAGAAACATTACTGGTGTTACTAGGAATGTACAATCCTTCCTTTATCCTCACCAACATTGTCTGTTATTCTTATTTATAGTTGCTAGTTTGGGGAATCATTAATGGTAACTTACAGTTGCTCTAATTTCTATTGCTTTATCCTCCCTAGGAAGGTTGTGCGTTTGAGCTCTGGCTGGGGAGCACACTGATTTTCTCCCCTTGACAGGAGTGTAACAGGGTTACACTTCAAGGAGTGCATGGCCTCATGAATGTGTCTGGGCCGTATGGATACCCATGGATCATGTTTTGATTGAGATAATCCTGCTTAAAACCTGTCATCATCCCTGTCACTCTCACAAGTGTCCCGGTTTGGGGGATAATTATGTGGTCACCTTGGTGATGGAGGAGGGGGCAAGCCAGCCAGATAGATTTGTGACATCACCCACCTTCACATGTGCCCAAATTCCGGACCGTGAGGTCTGAGCTCCAGCTCTGTTTTCCTGTGATAGTTCTTGGCTCTGTTTCTTCATGAATAAGTGGTATTTTCACACTTCTGACTAGTCTAAGTTTTATATATTTGGGATTTTAGACTTTTATCACTTAAATTTATCATCTGTGATTTTTCTAATTCTGTAGCCTTCTTTTTAAACCTTAGTTTACTAAACTTTGTTAAATTCCTATGTCTCTGAACACATTCTCCTTCTCTATGATGATAAATTCCATTTCTCCCATAGTCTGGAAGAGATCTTCTTCAGATGGAACAATTCTGTTATTTTGGTATTTTTATGTGTAAGTCAGATAATTCAATAACTTAGTGCATTATATGTTATCTGTTATGGATCTAAGTTAGTCCACTTTCATGGTGATGATTAATGTTTCTTATATTACATTTTCTTTTAAAATGAACACAAAAGGAATGTTTTTGGAACATTACCCTTTGATGATTATATATTAAACACTTATGCCAGATGGAAAACCATGTATTGATACACTTTACAGTATCCAGGGAGTAATAATTTTATGTTGATTAAAGTCAGACAGAAAAGGGAGATATCATTTGAAGATGACATTAAGCAAAAGCCAAAGTCTTTTCTTGAGCCTAAAGACTACTATTCTTTGCGACATGAGATAACAAAATCTTCCAAATACAGAAATGTTTCCCCCTGTCTTGGTAGATGAAAACCACAGATATTTAGGGTGAGAAACTTCCAAAAGATGACCGTGGAGGGAGACTCATTCTGGGTTGCTGGTCATTTTGCCAGCTTGACTGCACCCAAACTTGTGTGTGTATATGGACACATGCATTTGTCTAAGGATAGTGTCCATAATTTTCACCAGATCTGAAAAGTGTCCATGATACCTCTATAATTGGGAACAAACAACCAGTCTCTTCATTTCATAGATGCAGTTACTGATCCACAAAAAATAACATCAATGCACAAAGCTAAAAATCTGATTAGTGAGCAAGCCAAGACTAGAACTTGGAATTGGGTCTCTTGATTCTTTCCCTGCCAGTCTGCTGTAGAAAGCTGCCTATATCTATTTTCAATAAGAACTCCTTTCTCTTCTGCCTCCCAACATCAATGTGTACTTGCTGCCCAGGGTCAGCCCTAGCCAAAAGTGTGGAGGGGTAAACTTTTGGCAGCTTACCTTATTCTTCTCAGCACCCTTCTGTCTTTATGCCCCTGTACTTGTTACTATGTTTCCCCATCGGATCCTATCAATTTCCAGTTATAGTCACCTATCAGAAATCTTTGTTGGGTGCAGGGGTGAGTATTAATAAGTATCAGTTCTCTGAGAAGTGGCTGTTGTTCTTGTTCCTTCTTCTGGAACCCTGACCACTTGCTTTGTGTAATTTCTTTCACCCTCTAGATGCATGGTTCAGTGAATCTTCAATTTCATTAAAAACCCAAGTTTCATTTTACGGGAGATTTGTTCCAAATGACCCTGGACTTCTGGGGCTACAGAGGGACCCACCCCTGTAGTGCGGTGGTTAAACTGATCCCACTCCTGGATCCTGTATTCCCACACTGGTCCCTGCCTGTCCGAGGGTTCACAACTGGTCACATCCCCTAAGGTAGCTTTTGATACTCAAAACAAATTCTCCCCCTCCCCCAATAAAAATGTATTGGTCTCATATTTAATCTTTCCAGAGCTCAGTTTTTGGCTTAATAATTGGAAATCAAATTTCTGGCTATTAAAAATACCAATGTATTACTAATGGAAGCTGTCTGATATATTATCACTCCTAAACTTATTTACATTTTAAAAGGGAAATTCTTGGAACAAATCCCTCAGTGCCAGAGCAGATCTCAGTGTTGCATATTTCAGGCTCTCAAGCATCACTAATGGAGATGCCATCTGGTAACAGTAATAATAGTTTACCAACACTACAGTCTGTATTTTATGCTAGGCTCTTGTCTAAATTCTTTTTAAACAACCTATTGCCTGAGTTCTTATTTCTTAAGAACCTTAGGATAGGTAAATGTTATTCCTATTTTACAGATGGGCAAATAGAGGCCCAGAAACATTAAGGAGCTTGCCTACATCACATGACTAACAGCATTGGACAGAATACTTGACCTCCACCTCTACCATCTTTTAGTAAGAGGTTTCCGACAGTGAGGTCAAATTAGACCACAGGTATTCACCTTTAATGCCTAAATAAGCTGTTCTCAGGGATTATCTTTGGCTTTTAGTCCTGAAAACATTTTACTGACTTATTCTGTTCCCTTGGTCTGTGCTGCTTAGAAACTCTAAGGGATTGGAGAAGTAAAGGAAAAGATCAGCCTTCTGAGATACCTTCTTGTTTTCTCTTGGATCTCTGACCCAAGCCTACTTTTCCCTGGCTATATATAGCACATCCAACTGGGAACTTTAAATATTTGTTTTATTTTATGTTTGAGAAAGAAGGCTTGGTATGAATGCTTGCTCTCTTTGTGTTTACTTTACAATAATGGAGTTACATTTGAGCTCTCAGGATCTAATTACCCTAACTTCTCCATCATGCTACAGTGCTGATTCCTTGAGGTTATTTCCCACTCTACAGCTCAATTTACTATTGTCTGCAGATTTTTGTTATGTGCCTTCCTTTTCCTGAAGCATGAGGCATGATGGTAGAGTCTATTATGGCCGAAATGTCAAAACCCGGAGTTCTTACTGTGGGCCATTCACATATCAGTGCCAAATAAGAGCCATAAACTCTCCCTTGACTCTCCTCCATGCACACCCCAGCCAGGATCCTGAGTTCTGGAGTAGCCATTTCTGTCAGCCAAAGGGAATGATTCATAAGAAGACTGGCAGGATTGAAGGGCAGCCTAAGCTTCTGAGGATATTGACACCTAAAAAAGTCAATGTATCATAGTAAATGAACTTTTAGTTGGTGAAGCTTGAGGCCCAGCATCAATAAGTTGGGAGGATGTTTATTACTTTTCATTTCAGTTACTGTGCTTCTTAACTCCAGCATTTCTATTTGAAGATTTTATTTTTTTTGAAAGATTTTATTTATATATTTGACAGAGAGAGAGAGAGAGCACAAGCAGGGGGACCAGCAGACAGAGAGGGAGAAGCAGGCTTCCTGCTGAGCAAGGAGCCTGATGTGGGACTTCATCCCCGGACTCCAGGATCATGATCCCAGCTGAAGGCAGACACTTAACCAACTGAGCCACCCAGGCGTGCCCCTATTTGAGGATTTTTAAAAATATATTCATAGTCTGACCTCTTTATTGATACTTTCTATTTGATGAGATATCATTCTCACTCCCCTTCATTTCTTTAGGCACGGTTTCCTATATTTCTTTGAATATATTTAAAATACCTGATTTAAAGTCTTTGGCTAGTAGGTCTGTCATGTGGTCTTCCTCAGGGAGTTTCTATTGGTTGCTTGTTTTCCCCTGTGTATGGACAGTGCTTTCTTGTTTCTTCACATGCATTATAATTTCTTTTTGAAAACTGACAGTTTAAATAATACAACATGGAAACACTGGGAATCAGATTCACCCCCTCTCCAAGGTTTGTTGTTGTTGCTTGCTTTTTTGTAGTAGTAGCTGTTGTTGTTGTTGCTTGTTTACTGCCTTTTCTAAGTGATTCTGTAAAGCCTCTTTTCTTTGTCATGTGTGGCCACTGAAGTCTCTGTTTAGTTAGCTTATTTTCAGATAATGATTGGTCCGATTTCCTTAAACACCCAGAACCAATAAGTCTCTCAGGCTTTGCTAAAGGATTCTGTATGATTGCTAGGGCACACCCTCAACAATCAGCCAGGCAGTTGGCAGCTCTGCTTTGGCCTTCACTTCTTGCTTGTTCAGAGGCTCTCACCTCAAGGTCAGCAGGAGGTGAGAGCTTCTGAAAATTAACCAAAGGTATTCTTTAATACCTAGGAAATTTTGGGAAAGATATGAATTTCATTAGTATAAAATAATTGATCTTCTTCTCCCGTCTTTCCTGAGCATGCACATAGCCTTGGGGTATGGGAACTTTACAAAGTTCCTGCCCGCATCTCATTACCCAGTCTTCCTTTCATGGCTTCCCGGTCAGCCTGTTGTTTGCCAACTGTTATCCACTGCCTCAGGCAGCTGTGAAGTTAAAAAAAAATTGTCTGTAATTGTTTTCAACAAGTACCCCTGGGGAAAAGGCTTTCAGGCTGGCCAAGTTCCTAGCCAGCTCAAATATAGACAGTGTTGCAAGTGAGGTCTTCCAGAGAACCTCCAGACAGGTCAAATAATGACGATTCTCAGAGCAGGAGGCACCGATTGAGCTCCAAGTCTGTTTCTTGGCTCCAGTGGCTTGCAGGCTGCTGGGTCTCACTGTGAATACAGGTTGTTAGTTTTTTGAGGCTACCAGAGCTTGTTCTTAATGAGATTCAGCCACTTGTCTTCACTGAAAGCTCTCCAGATTCCTGCAAGCCTTTGGTTAATTTTCAGACCTCTTTGATAATGTTGATTCTGACAATTTGTGCTACTGTTTGCTTGCTTTTATGGAAAAGAGGATTTGGGGAGAAACTTACTCCACCATTTTTGCTGATGTCACTCCAGGATATTTATTGTAACAACACACTTTAAATCACACATAAGACTAGTGAGCTTCAAACATTTTGCTTGTTTATACCGGAAGAAAAATACCCAATATTATGCACTCTCTTGCATACTTTTAAATTGACAGCAAAAATTATTATAAGTATGCATAAAGGATATAATTTCCAACGCATTGTAAATGTTAACATTTCAAAATGACGCTGTTACATACTCTTTTAAATGTTGTCAGGGAAATCTAACTACACTGGAGTGCCTGGGTGGCATAGTCCGTTAAATGACTGCCTCCTGGTTTTGGCTCAGGTGGTGATCTCAGGGTCATGAGATCAAGCCCTGCATCAGGCTTAGCACTCAACATGAAGAAAAAAAGAGAAAAAAGAAATCTAAATATGCTAGCAGTTTGATACCTACCTTCATCCATCTCATCCATTTAAAAATACATGAACAAGTTCCACTTTAACAGATGGAAAGTCTGAATGGAACCTCATTCCTTTTGGATTCTTATTTGTATTTCCACAGAGTTTTATCCTAAGGTAATATTTTTATGCTGTACAGTTTTTTATTGATCAATTATTTTATACCAATGAAATTCATATTTTTCCCAAAATTTCCTAGGTATTAAATAATGTCTTCTAGATTGAGTTATAATTATAATTATTAGTAGTATACAATGGATCAAAACATAAATATATACATGGGCCTTTCCCCCATAATTGCCTCATCTATCTTTTAATGGAATTACTTATTGCTAGATTGTGGCAGGATCTAGTACCAATTCTATTCCTTCTTTTCACTTTTATAAATGTTAAGTGCCAAGAAATCTTATTCACAAAGATAAGTGATGCAAATAGAAGGAATTTTGCTATAACAAATCACTAAATTCTCTTAATTCCTTAGGTTACTTGGCAAAAACACTTAAGTTGTGAGTTATCAACAATGAATTATCAACTTAAATTAAGTTTAATGGTGAGCTAAAGGCATGAACGATCCCCATTCAATTCTATTGAAAGCAAAGACTTAGAAACCATTTGACAGGCATAGGATTGGTCACTTAGTCATCCAAATCACTGTCCTGGACCATTACTCATGTTCTAAACTGGTATGTCGTGTGGAGAGCCTGCACTTAGACCAAAGTTGTATCCAAAGGCAGTTCTTTTACCAGAAAGAGCATATGGAAGTTAAGAAGCTGGAAAGTGGGTCTCTTGAAACTACCCATGTCCATGGAAAGTCCTTACATACCTCAACAATATGCATTCTCACTCAGGATCACCAATTCTCCATTCCACAGCATCAGTGAGCCAACACTATTTGATGAGTGATCATGATGCACCAGGTATAATACTTGTCCTTTCCTAAGATGTTCAGATGTCGCTGATACCTGCTAACTGGGATTTAGGCTGACTGCTCATTTAAGTGTCCTCTTTGATGTACTATACCTTCCCCCAAGGATTTAATCACATTTATTAAACTAGATGTAAGTCAACACAAAACCATAGAAAAATCATGCTTTCCAATAAAGAAAATAAGCAAACTCTAGATTGATTCTTACATGATTAATTTGAAAGGTTCCCTAACAAAAAGTTATCTGTAAGTCCTATTAAATTAAATAGGAATGATGCATAATCATTAAATGCAATTTTACTTTGAGTATTATTAAGTTATTTCAATGAAGGGCATTTGTTCCTTAGCTTGTTTCTTAGTGTGCTTTTGAAAAACAGTGTGTAAATAGACATTTCATGAATTGAGTTACATTGTCCATAATTAGGCAATTTATCATTTAAAGGTGTTTTTTAAAATAATGACATATCCTTTGCTGAGTCAAAATGCATCCTCTAATGTGTCTTTCTTGTTAAATTTTCATTGTCATATAAAAGATTTCCTCAGCGGGGGGCACCGCTGTCTCATTTTACAGCTGCTTTGCCTTACAAGGTTTTGCCATTTCGTTTTGTTTTTTCTTTACAAAACTGTGCACTCTTTTCCCAGCTCTGGTAGAGAGCCCAGCAGCTGGTCTATGAAAGGGTATTACAAATTTTTAAATCATAAAATGCATGTAACACTGGTCTTAATAAATGTTTTAAAAGATATACTTTAAGATATCTTGGAATCTTGAGTCTTATTTCATTGGAACATAAATGAGTAGAAGCAATGATAAAAGAGATTATTTTGCTTAATAAGATGTCAGTTATGTTTTTTACTGCTATGTGGATCCATGAAAATTAAGGAACTTTGTTCATATTTTATAAAATTATTATTTTATTCGATTAGATTAAGAAGAAGGATTTGGGTATCTTCCTGACTTCTGCTAGAAAGAAACCAAGAGAAAACTGTATATTTTGAGAGACTTTGTATTACTTAAAAATTGCCAATTGTCTTCACTGCCCCCTGTAGAAATATATTTGGGGTTAAAATTATTTAAATAATTTTTGTTTGATGTTCTACTTTAGCCCTGGGCTATATTCTCCTTGATGGATAGCCCTGACCAAGAAAGCAAACATGCTAAGTCCCTTGAAAAATAACAAATATGAACAGTTATCCCTCAGCCTTGAACACAACACTTCAAGCTCGGCAAGAAACAATACTGTTTAATTGTGGTTTTGAGCCTCTGGTGAAGAAACAGATCACAAAATCGAACAATCATCAGAATATTGAATTGTATATTACTCATATCCCCCACGTAAAGAAAAGAAAAGGAAATGAGAAGATGGGGAAGAGGGTCTATTTGGGCACGAACATGTGTTTTATGATTTTTAAAGGAGTAGCTACAGTTGAAAAAAGTCTTAATTTTGGTTTAATACAAAGTTTATTAGAGCCAGCTTCAGATGGCTTTGTCTCAAGCACACTTACTCAGGACAGTGTTCCTGGCTTAACCAGATGTTGCATGGTGGCTGCCTTCCTCGTGTTGGATACAAATAGGGCCATACAAGGAGAATGTTTCCTTTCTTTCAACAAGCACTATTTTTGGTAAATTATTTCGGGCACCCTGAATCCAAGTAGTGATGGTGCTTTTCCCTCAAAAATGGACCATGCCCTTTGTATTAATTATCTACTGCTGTGTAACAACTTCCCATAAACTCACCAGTTTAAAACAACTTATTTTTATTATCTCACAGGAATCTCTGTGTGACTTGCCCAGATCCTCAGCTTCAAGGTCTCTCATGAGGCTAAAATCAGGTGTTGACCAGGGCTGTGGTCTCATCTGAAAGCTTGATTGGAGAAGGATCTGCTTCCTAACTCATTGGGTTATTGGCCAGATTCAGTTCCTTGGGACATGTTAGATTCAGGGTCTAAGTTTCCCTTCCACCACAGCTCAGGCCCTAGTGTGGGGGTGCTCCATAGGATTTTATTGTTTCTTTGGCCTTGCCCATGCCTCTATCCACAAGCTCTTTCTTAAACCCTTGTTTTCTTTTGCTGGGGCCTCACTCAGTGCTTCTCCTTTGTCTTAGAAATCTCATCACAGGGCATTGGAAAGTCCTACTCCAGTCGATGAAGAAGCTTGTCTTACAGAACACTGCCCCAGTGGTTTTTCTGCCCTACTCATAGAAGGGTCTTTCTGTTGGAGAAAAAATGGCAGATCCTTCACTGTCCTGACCCCCTTGAAGCCTCTCTGCCCATTCCCTAACCCAGAGATACACTTTTTCCTAATTTATCATAGGTTTTTGAGCAAAGGAATGCTGTCCCTGAATTTTGTTTTAGGAAAAGAACTCATAACTGGCTGAAATTTAAATATGGTGACCAGAATTGAATTTATTTATATTTTATTTCACATAGTTTGATGAAACTCTGAAACTCTAAAATGGTGGTGACCATGGAATAAATGTGGAATGCTCACTGGGATGGAGCAGAAGAGTAAATATGGGCCTTGACCCTGGGGTTCTGTAAAGGTTAACTCTTGCTCTGCTGTGTAGGGGTAGTGATCTCTTCAACCTCTGACTCAAGAGACCTCTGCTTCAATTCCTTCCCCAGCATTTTGGGGACTGTAGTCATATGATGAAGACTAGAAGCAGCCCAGCTTTGTCTCTCACCTCCAGGCTTAGGCTAGGTCCCTCATCCTCAGACTGGAAGCTGGTTAATTCCACAGTCTCCAAATGTTTTTGGTTATGCAATACTCTCAATAATATAAAAATATAAATAATATTAAAAAATCAGGAAGAAAATCTTTTCCAATGACATGTAACTGTCTGTCTTTATTAAGTAAGAAACTTTGAAAAAGATCCTCACATAAAGTCTTGTAAATTAGTGAATTGGTTACTTATAGTTTCTGACATCACTGATTAAATTGCAGAGGTTTCTTTTTGTGCTCCTAAATGCCCAGTTTCTTAAAGTATTGTGAGTCATAAATGACATCACAACCTCACTAGTTAATATCTCCAGATACAAGATAAAATTAAGATGGGTTCATTGTTAACAGTGAAGGTGAGTCCATATTACAACTAATCATGGCAATTGGCTTTTTACAAAATATGATTAGCCCAATATTGTTTTTCTCCTAATTGGCTGATGAAGAACTCTAAAAAGAAGTAACCCAATATGTACAGGCTCTGACACTTGCCTCGCTTTTTTCAGGAATTTTTCATAACCTCTGCTCAAGTATGCTGAACAATTTAACTGGGAGTAGATACTGCAATCTACAAATCTATGACCAGACATCTGTAAACTGCAACATCTCTCAAAAGGAAAAAGGTAGTAGGGGCTTGAGGGCCACAGCTTTGCATTGGGAGCTGGAGGGCTTCAGCCTCTGGGGAGAGCAAGCCAAAGAGAAGTATATCAGAGACATAATCAGTTTAGTGGGCTGAGCTGGCCACTCAAGAGGTCCATCCCAACAATAAGAAAAGGAGTCTTTCCTCCTGATTTGGACACTGGGACACTTGGATTCCGAACAAAACCCTACAATATTCTGGGAAATAACAGCTCCCTATAGTCAATCCCACTGCTGCAAGGGAAAAAGCAAAAACACAGGATAATGTAGAGAGAATAAAAGCACATTTGGTGGTTGAGGTCATGGCCTATATCTGAGGGATATGGAGTGGTGAGAACTGCTGGGCTGAGACCACAGAGGACAGGTCTGGAGGGCTTTAGGTGACCACTACAATGTATGAAAAATAAATTCTCAACTGTAAAATTCTCATTGCTTCTGAATTCTCAGAAACACATCTTTCACTAGAAGGTAGACCTGAATTTAAAAAAAATATATGTACCACTCCAATTTATGGCCTAATGCCTCTAAAAGAAAGTACACAGTAGCAAAAGACCCTTAGAGTCTAGAGGATTTTGAAAAGCAATTCAGAGCTCTGAAATAGCCCCTGCCTAAAAGAAATAGCTAACCTAGTATAAGATTCAGTGGCAGTTTTGCAGTGTTCAAATACAAGAGCTGATAGCATGATTTGTCTTTAATTCACTTAAAAATATGTATAAAATCAGGTCCCTGCAGGGTCTAGCCTCAATTCCTGCTAGTTTCCACCAGTCCACCCTCAATACATTGATTGCCTCCCTGCTGCCTATCTTTGCTCTTACAGTACCATCGTTGAGACTATTGCCCTTTTCTACCTTCTAGCCTAGAATCTGAACTATTTTTCAAGATGTGACTCCCATGGAGCCCTCCCCAATGACCAAATTCTAAGAGGTTTTTCTTCATCAGGAAGGACCCTGATGGCAGATGCTGTGAGTACTGGCTATGTCCCATGGCAATTGCCATATCCATGTGTGCCCAGTGCTTCCAACAGCAAGGACCTGTGGCCTTTTCCCCTGGAGCCTTTGCTTGGCTTCTGGAATCCACCTGACAATCCCGGGAGCAGGCCAGCAGTCCTGGAAGCAGCCCTACACCAATGGTGACATGAGCTGGTAGGTAAATGCTCCAGCTGTGGCACCTTGTCTGGGGTTCCTGGGAGTATGTGCCATACCATCTCCCAGAGTACCCCCCTAGAAGCTTGAGCCCCAGTTGAGCACAGAATGGTTTAGTTTATTTCCTCCTTTTTTCCTTTTCATCTTTTTTTCTTCTATTTTCCCTTCCACTTCTCACTTCGCCATTCCCCCATGGAGGCTTCCTAGGAATTATCCCAAATACATTGCTTGCAAGCAACTCTCTGTCTCGGGCTCTGCTTCTGGGGGAGTTCAGCCTAGGACAATCCCCACAGACCTGACCATAGTGCTCATTTATTAATTGTTGCTTTCTTCTATATGTATTCATCAATAAGATCATAGCCTGTTGGGGGGAAGGAGCTACACTTACTGCATCATTAGTTATCCCTACAGTTTCTAGAATAGTATAGTATAGAGTAGCAATAGTGTGATTGAGCTTTTCGGTTCCAACAGTTTCTGATCACGTCGCAAGTTTTCATTTATACCACCTAGAGTTTAGGAAATGGGATGCACATGTGTTTACTACAATGCATTAAAAATATGTAAATGCTATTCAAATTTAGGATGTCATTACTGGTGGCTGGACTCCTGGTTTGGGTTTTACATAATTTTTCTGTACATATCCATCAAAGGGAAAGTCAGTTGGGATAAAATAGACCATGCAATCAGGAGTCAATTATTTGAACATACTGTGAAGACTGTTTTCCCCCTTTGAAGTGAGAGATGGAAGGATAGCTGTTATTTAGAGCAGTTCACAATAATTACAGAGTCAGAGGGACCTTGGGACCATCTGGGATCTGACCTTGGTCTATCCAGTTGGTACTTTGTAAGGAGGTCAAGATAATCCTAATATTTCAATCATAAGACTTCTGGTAGTAAGCCAGAAGAAAACAATAGAGTGAAAAAGGAGCTCTCATTACACAGTATTTCAATTTTCTCTGATCCTCCATGTGTAAGATCATTAAGCTTTAGAGAAGGACAGACTTTACGGATCCTAGCTCTGTCACTAGAAATTAATTTTAGACAAATCACTCATCTTTCAACTTCATCTTCTTTATCTATAAAATAAGGAAATAATAATGGGATCAACTTCATAAGGTGGTTGAGGGGCTTAGAATAAATGAGATAATTAATGTGCATACAGTGCCCAGCACAGTGTTGAGCACCTAACAAATTCTCAGTAAGTGGCTCCTACAGCCACCACCATGGTTGTCTCAGTGTCACCATGGCCTTGTGTGCTCTTGTAGCAGTGGAGATGGGGAGCACGAAGGAGGGGCTCCTGTCCCCACAGACTCTCCTGCTGCTCCAGTTCATAGGGGAAAAGTGTTCATCCTGGGAATGACAGCTTTTCTAGATGCTTTGAGAGTTTGACAAAGTGTGGCTACTGGATCTCTAACCTCTTCTCTCTGAATAATTTTATAAACTCTGCTCACTGGGTACACTTTAAGCAAAACTCTAAAGCTGGGTTAGGGTTAGGTTTAGGGTATTGCATGGAGCACTGGGTGTCACACATAAACAATGAATCATGGAACACTACATCAAAAACTAATGATGTACTGTATGGTGACTAACATAACAACAACAACAAAAAACTCTAAAGTTGGTGATATTTTCCTCTGGACTTTACTATGTCCCCTTTAGTCTCTGTTTCCCCAGGATCTACGCTCCCCCTGCCTCAGTCCAGGTTTTTCCTCTTGGTGAACCTGGTAGTTAAGCTCTTCCCCTCCATTAAATCTTGCTTCAGTGGCTGTGCCAATGGAAAGCGTCTCATCATACAATTACACTAAAAATTTAGTTAACTTTGCATTTTATCAACACTAAATGCCTTAATCCAAAAGAATAAATATCTTATTGTATAATTTCATGTTTTTAGGAAAGTGGGTGAGTAGGGGAGCAGATATTTATGGTAGGTTTGACTTCACCCAAATTCTTCAAATCAACAGCAGGATACGTGAGAGCTGAAATAATATCATCCATTATTTCTTATGTTTATTTATCATTGTACTGGTTTGAATAGTGTCCTCCCAAACTTCAGATCTACCTGGAATCTGTGAATGTGACCTTAGTCAAAAACAGGCTCTTTCCAGATGCAATTGTTTAAACCATTCATGTAAGTTAGGATGAGGCCATACTGGCTTATGGGACACCTTGATTCAATCACTGGTGTCCTTATAAGAGGCCAGCACACAGATACACATGGGGAGCAGAGACCACATGAAGACACAGGCAGAATGCAGTTATGCTGCCAAAGGTCAAGGAGGGTCTTCCCTGAACTTCTAGAGGGAACACGGCTCTGACAACACCTTGAGCTTGGACTCTGCCCTTGGACTATGATTGAAATAAATTCCTGTTGTTTTAAGCCACCCAGTTGGTTGTAGTAATTGGTTAAGGCAGTCCCCAGGAAACTAAGTGGCTTCTGCTGTCACCACCACCACCACCACCACCATCATCATCATCAAGGCCTTGCAGCAAATCACAATGAGCTCTTAATGAGCTTATATAAGCATCTATGAAGTTCTAGGAATGTAACAGGAACCTGGATAAAAAATGCAAATAACTGACCACTGACACTGAGCATTCCGTGATATGGTGAATAACAATAATAAACTGTGTTCCTCTTCTGTGGCCCTGGAAAGTTAAACAAACCTGAATGTTAAGTCTCCTCTCCTAGGAACTTCAAGAGGGTGAATGGAGACTTTCCTTCTCATTATACAGCAGCAGCTGCAGAGCTGAGCAGGATTGAGCTTATCCTCAACACAACGTGTTGACCTTAAAAATCAAAAGAGCCAGTTATCTTAACAGCAAAATTAGTTTATTTGGGAATAGCAAAGGAAATGCAATTCAGGACAAGCAAACTATGGCAAACCATAGGCAAGTCCAGAGAACAGAGGAGAGGGGCTTGCTTTTATAGGGGAAAGGAGGTAGCTGGGAAGGAATGTTCTGCTGAGCTCTCATGGACTGAGCTGTTTCTGGGTGAGGAGAAATCCTTCCTTCCTCCTGTTGGGGTAGAAAAGTAATGTAAGGTATGGCAGTGCATGACAGCTCCCCCTCCAGGGATTCCTGACTCCATTTTTAATGATGTTTCCTTTACTTATTTTCATAGCCATAACCTATAACTCATGAGGTGCCTAGAGTCTGGCATCATGAGTGGGGGTGGGTGGGAGTGGGGCAGGCAGAGGGAGTGACAGAGGCTCACCTGGCAAGGACACCACTGCCCATAGTGACCTACATGATGAAGTGGCTCTGGGTCATCAAGACTTGCAGTATAGGGGACTGAGACTTGGGTAGGGGGAAAGGGGCTAAAGGGTCACTTCAGTGACCCACTGAATGTTTGTGTTCCCCCAAATCCACATGTAGAACCTTAATCCCCAAAGTGATGTTATTTGAAGGTGGGGCCTTTGGAAGATTAGGTCATGAGAGAGCCCTTGCCCCCTGCAGCAAGTGAGGACACAGTCAGAAGAAGGTTGTCTAGGAACTAGGAACTGGGTGTTACCAAACATCCAATCTGCTGACATCTTTATCTTGGACCCCTCATCCTCCAGAACTATGAGAAATAAATGTTTGTTGTTTAAACCATTCAGTCTGTGGTATTCTGTTATAGCAGCCTGAAGAATCCAAGACAGTTAAATTTCTCATGTGCACATCCTTCTCTTTTCCCCCAAGACGGTGGCTGTTAGGTCAAGACAGTCATTGCTCAGGTGACACACAGAAGAGTTTAGGTGTGTCAATGTGCAGTGTATGAACACAACAGCTGTTACATTTGATAAAGGAAAGCTGAAAACCTTGTGTACTCATCCTATAAATAAGGAAATCAGGGCCAGAGATATGACATAATTTGAAGGTCAAAATAGTGTCACATTTGGATTTCAAGTCTAGATCCTGTGATTTCTAATCTAAGCCCCAGCAGCAGCCAGGAAGAAGAAAAACAGGCAGACAACAAGTTGCACCTCAAGGGGTGGGAGCACAAGACGCTTTAACTCCTCATATGGTCCTTGCGTAGACACCCCTATCCCAGGTTATTTCATTCAAGCCTCTCAGACCCACAAAGGCTGGTATTATTTTCACTAGTTCAGTACAACATTGAATATTCATTACAACATGAGTCATAAGGAAAAGTCCAAAGTGTGGTCAGTATTCTCTGATTCAGAAGACCTGCATGTATATATAATAAGTAAAAATATGCTTTAGCTTTTTAGAAAATTCACTTATGTAGAGACACACTGTGTCAATGTTAAACAAATAAATTCTTTTTGCATAATAACTATAAGTCTCATTTTCATTCAAAGAACTCATAGCAATATTTTAATGTCCTTAAGCAATGAAGAGTAAATACTTAAAATTTATTTCAACTAGGCCCAGAAATGATGCTGGGCATTTTTTTTCATCTTTTTATTTATTTATTTATTTATTTTTATTATTATGTTATGTTAATCACCATACATCACATCATTAGTTTTTGATGTAGTGTTCCATGATTCATTGTTTGCTTATAACACCCAGTGCTCCACGCAGAACGTGCCCTCTTTAATACCCATCACCAGGCTAACACATCCTCCCACCCCCCCTCCCCTCTAGAACCCTTAGTTTGTTTTTCAGAGTCCATCATCTCTCATGGTTCATCTCCCCCTCCGATTTCCCCCCCTTCATTCTTCCCCTACCACTATCTTCTTCTTCTTCTTCTTCTTTTTAACATATAATCAAAGTCCCAGGAGCCTGTTGCCTTGGAGCATCACCCCCTTGGTACAATATTTTAGGCACAGGCACTTCGTGTTCTAACACTGGGTGGATTTTAAAGAAACCAGTAGATGCATGAATTCTAATTTTTTGTCTTCTGTTGGGTTTCTAATTCAAAATGTGTTGAAAATGTAAACTATAAATATTTTTACTAAACAAAATTAAAGTACCAATGCCAGAATAATAACTTACTTTCAAAATCCTCCATCAGCTGCAAAATCAGCTGTATGTGTGTCAAAGAGAAAGAAAATTATTCTAAGCTGAGTAACTTCCAGGATAAGCAACCTGTAAATACCTTTTTTATTTTTTTATTTGGCCTTGTCTCTTGATGAAAAAATAGCTAACAGTGAGCAGAGAAGCTTAACACGCCAATACTCCCCTGCGTACAAGGACTTCTCTTTGGAAATGTCCATTCGCAATTTCTCTTCTAGGGTCGCCCACATCAGAAGTGGAGTGTAGTGCTGAAGAACATGTTTTTGGACTCAGATTAATTAATTCAAACAAACATTTATTGAGTACCTATTATGTGCACACTGAAGATACAATGGTGGACAAGACAAACTTGGTCCCAGCCTATGGAAGTCTTATTCTAGTGGAGAAGCAGATGAACAATAGAGTTTCAGATAGGAGTAAGTGCTGTGAAGGTCTTGGGGGAAAGTCTTCAGGTAGAGAACACAGCACGTGTCATGGGCCGGGGGTAGGAGCAAGCACATCATCTCAGGGACCAGGTGAGCAAAGCACAGAGGGGAAGGAGAAGAGGTGGAGGGTGGGCTTTGGTGAAGAGTTTTGCTTCTATTCTAAATGTAATGGGAACTTACCAGAAGCTGAGGTGGGGGAGAAACAGGGTCTGACCCTTGTCTGAGAAAGGTGGCTCTGGGAGCTGGGTAGGGGTGGAGACTGCAGGGAAGGTGGCGCAGGAAGGGCAGTCAGGGGCTTCTCCACAATTAAGGCCAAGGTTCAGCAGATGTGATTGCGGGGGGAGGTGGAGCTGCTGAGAAGTCCTCAGTGGCAGATAAGTTCTAAAGTCTCAGCTTCCAGGGTCTGCTGGGGACCGAAGGACAGGAAGTAAGGCTTCCTTATCTGGGGAAGTATTTTTGACTTGAACACCTGGGTAGTGCCATTAACTAAAAAAAATTTAAAAAAGAAGAAAAGAAAAAGAAAAAAGTCAGTGATTAGAAGACATGGGAGGGAGTATGGCCCAGTCCTTGAGGAGGTGGTAGGTGGATGGGACTTGTGGCCTCAGATGGGGCCCTGAGTTTATCCACTGAGACAGGACAAAGGTCAACCACATGGGTATAGGTAGAGGGAGGTTGACAGATTTGGGGTTGGAGAATACGATTCTAGTCCGATTGCTCATGTTTTATTTGTGAAATTACAAAAGGCATTGCCTACATGTGACAATAGGAGAGGTTGTGGCAGCATCCTGAGGAGAGTAGCAAAGATGTGACTTTGAGGTCTTGGATGGGGCATGCATGTTGCCCAGGATACAGAACGATCCATGCAAGCCAGAGAACATGTAAGTGTTGTGGTCAGAGGTGAAGCGAGATCACTCAACATATTGGGCCTTGGAAATCTATCACATTAGGGTTACATAGAGCCAAAGAGTTAAATCCTGGGTGACCTGTGGATGGAGGGGAAATACGCCAGCAAGGCCTGGTGGGGCAGTGCTCCCATGTCTCCCAGGAAGGAAGTGGGCAATTAGTTCTACTTGGAGCTGCTTGCAGGATGTGTCAGAAGCACTTGGGAGAAAGGCTGTCTATGTCTTGGTGGGAAAACGCAATTTTACAAGGAATACGTGGGTCTCTGTGAGGTGTCCTTTACATCCTGCCTGAGTAGGGTCATGACAGGAAGGGTTTGTTCCAGATCTGGGGTGAATCCAGCTCCAGTATTTAGTAACTCACTGACCTCAGGCAAGTCATTTCTCATCTGGAAAAGAGAGGTCATAACACTACCTACTTCAAATTTTGTTATGAACATTGAAAAAATTATTAGGTATAGCACTTGGTACATTTTTAGATATGGATAAGCCATTCAACAACTCAAATACTATTATTTTTAAGACTCCAGTTCTCACAATGACAATGAATCACTTCCATACTCTGTGTTGTTTCATCATTTTCCAAAAAGGAGAGTGGATATTTTTGAGAACATTGTTAAGCATCAGCAAGACCTCTTGAGAAAGGCATCTTCTAGTGTTGAGGGCACTAACTGAATCTCTGGCCAGCTTTCTGATAATAGTTTATTGTCGGAAACAATTTCTCAAAGTAAGAGTATGGGTGCATACAAACACACACATGCACCATAAACACAGACATAAACACACACACCACACAGGCACATGTGAGTTAGGTGCCTCTGAAGAGAGCTTATATCATGTGTTTTCATGAGTGGAGGAGCTGTTGGGCAGACATCCTGGTGGTCTGAGAGTCCGCCATGAAGCAGCTAGTATCTGCCTCTCCTGAGCACTGCCTTACCCTCTCTCCTTCTCTGTTTGAAAACTGGCCTCCATTTTTTAAAATAGAAGAGGAAGCGGTCACCAGCTAAAAACTCCAGACTGGTTTATATGGCTAAAGCCTGTGGACACAACGGCTCACACCTCCAGTTCACACTTCCTTACCAACTCCTCAGCACAATGTTCTTAGTGGTGCAATCCCCCAGAGAGTCCTGCTCCCTGCAGCACTGGTGGAGTCTGGCCTCAAGTATCCACATAGGAATTGCAGATTATATGACACAAGGGAGTAAAATGGATTGCAGTGTGTATCATGCACTCAAAATATTCTGTAACTGGAATGGCATTGATCTAGTCCATGCTCTGTAACCTGCGGAGGAAGCCATGGTGAACTGTGGTGATGTACAAACTTGCCTAAGACTTCTCACCATATTAGTGCAGAGCTAAGACCATAACCTTATGGGTCTCATTCTAGTGCTATGGATGCATATTTACTTTATTAACACTTAATACACATTTGTGGAAGAAAAATTAGAAAATCCAAATAAGTGAAAAAAAACTGTAATATACACGAGACTTCTCCCACCAGGAGAAGGTCGCCATTGACATTTCAATGTATACCTTCCCATAACTCCCCTCCAGATCCAGTTTTGCACAGGTGGACCTTCTTGGCAGAATGTAGGTCATATATGGAACACTTGCTGCAAGGGTATTTGGACAATATGTACTGTAACTTCCCACTTTCATAGTTAATGATGTAAATGGACTGAGGAGGGTGACGGTATAATAAGCCAACCCACCAGATTAGATTACCACAGTCTGTCCGTGTTAACATGCACACTTGTATGATGTCATTTATGGTTGTATAATAACATTATTTAAACTAAATTTCCTTGTTTCATTAAGATATATACCTATAAATAATGAGTCCAGGTTAAAGAGTCTATGACTTTTTTCCCCAGACATTTGCTATGCTCTAACAAACTGTTCTGCAAAAAGATTACACCCATGTGTTAGAGGTTCACTCAATCCCTAACCAGTGCTGGATATTATTTTCTCAAGTATTTTCCCTTTTTGTCACCAAAGAAAAAGGAACCAAACAACATTACCACTCATATTTTCAATAGTTTTATTTTAAACTACAAAGCAGAAATTGCCTAAGTAAAAACAAATTAACAGCAGGAATCCAGGCATTTGGAAATGTGTTTGGTTTTAAGTCGATGTTCTAGCTCAGCACCACAGTGACAAGCAAAAATGATTCATATTAATTCAAGAAATTCCAGTGCATTATCATCATTTCTATTTGGAAAAACATTTCAAATACCAAGCTAGGCTCAATGCTTTTAAGTCTTATAAATGTTTTTTTTTGATTCAAAGAGATATCAATTTTACCCTCTTTATCTGATCCATCTCAAAACATTGCACATTAGTGCTCTTTCACTTCATTAGCAGCACTAAGTGTACCTTTTCTTTTTAAATTTTTATTCTGAAGGTTTTTTCAGTTTTTTGTTTTTTAATCATTGAATTTATCTAAGGAAAGAGGCATAGACATTCTTCACATGTATAAACTAGTTCTGAGAGCATTTCAGTCTTTATAAATGTAATTGATGTCTGTGACTTGAAGTGAAATTACTGGAAGCTTGAACGGAAATCAAGATAACTCCTAGAACTAAGAAACTCTAAATAACTGAAGGTGTGTAGCTGAATAAATGTGTTCATAACCTTTAAATAAAAAACCTTTATATTCTTTGTGTATGGTGTAAGAAAATGGTCCAGTTTCATTCTTCTGCATGTGGCTATCCAGTTTTCCCAACACCATTTGTTGACGAGACTGTCTTTCCATTGATGTTCTTTCCTGCTTTATCAAAGAGTAGTTGACCATAGAGTTGAGGGTCCATTTCTGGACTCTCTATTCTGTTCCATTGATCTATGTGTCTGTTTTTGTGCCAGCACCATACTGTCTTGGTGATTACAGCTTTGTAATAGACCTTGAAGTCTAGAATTGTGATGCCACCAGCTTTGGTTTTCTTTTTCAACACTCCTCTGTCTATTTGGGGTCTTTTCTGGTTCCAAACAAATTTTAGGATTGTTTGTTCCAGCTCTGTGAAAAATGTTGATGGTATTTTGATAAGAATTGCATTGAGGGCGCCTGGGTGGCTCAGTTGGTTAAGCCACTGCCTTCGGCTCAGGTCATGATCCCGGAGTCCCGGGATCGAGTCCTGCATCGGACTCCCCCTTCTCTGTGGGGAGCCTGCTTCTCCCTCTGCCTCTGCCTGCCATTCCCCCTGCTTGTGCTCACTCTGTCTCTCTCTCTCTCTCTCTATGTCAAATAAATAAATAAAATATTTAAAAAAAAAAAAAGAATTGCATTGAATGCATAGATTGCTCTGGGAACCATAGACACTTTCACAATATTTGTTCTTCCAATCCATGAGCATGGAAGCAATGTCCACAAGAGCCAAACTATGGAAAAAACCCAGATGTCCCTCAATAGATGAATGGATAAAGATGTGGTATACACATATACAGTGGAATATTACTCAGCCATCAAAAATTATGGAAATCTTATAATTCACAATGACATGGATGGAGCTGGAGAGGATTATGCTAAGCGAAATAAGTCAGAGAAAGACAATTATCATATGATTTCAGTCATATGTGGAATTTAAGAAACAAACAGAGGATCATAGGGGAAGGGAGGGAAAATAAAATAAGAGGAAATCAGAGAGGGAGACAAACCATAAGAGACACTTAACTCTAAGGAACAAACTGAGGGTTGCTGGAGCGGAGGTTGGGAGGATGGGGTAACTGGGTGATGGGCATTAAGGAGGGTATGTGATGTGATGAGCACTGTGTGTTATATCCAACAGATGAATAACTGAAGTCTACATCTGAAACTAATGATACACTATATGTTAACTAATTGAATTTAAATAAAATAAGTTAAAAAAAGGGAAAAAAGAAACAGAAAACCTAATAAACTATAATGCATAGTTAAAAAAAAAAGAAACTTTATATTCTAATACCTGCTCTTCTCTCTTATAGTTTAATTGGTCCAAAACTAAAGCCCAGGATTACTCCTTGAGAATTCTAATTCAAGTAACTTGAAATATTGCTTATTAATTTTAAAGTATGATTTCCCATCATACAGCATTTTTATCAGCCTGGCTTGACAGTAACCCTGGTCATCCTTTCTTCACAGGCACTTAACAGTGTTGGTGAAACAGACATCATGTGCCCAGCTGGGAGTCAGCTTGAGGAAGATAGCAAAGAGATATGAAACATGGCTCATTCCTCAGGTAATACATGGATGACATGAGCATATCAAAAAGCATGGCAAGGTAAAAAGTGTGGCCTTAGTAATGATCACCTAGATCAGGGGTTGGCCAACTGTGCCCACAGCATGAATCTGGCCAACACCTGATGTGGAAATAAAGATGCACTGGGACAGTTAAACTCTCCCATTTACAGGTTATCTGCATCTGCTGTTGTAACATGATCGTGTGAGAGTATGGCAGTGTGGGAATGTGTCTGTATGGCTGTGTGGCCATGTGACTGTGTGACTATGTGGAAAAAGGCAGGGTGACAGGGTGACAGTGTTACTGTGTGGAGAGGTGGCAGTGAGACTATGTGACTATGTGGCAGCGTGACTGTGTGGAGGGGTGGCGTCTGTCGATTATTCATCCTTCTTATTGGTTGGTAGTACCACAATTTGCTTATCCATTCGTCTGTTTATGGACTTTTGGATTGCTTCCAGTTTAGGGCTATTACAGAAAAACAAAAGATAAAAACCCTGCTATCAACATATATAAGTCTTCATGTGGACATAAGTTTGCATTTCTTTAGGCTGAATACCCAGGAGTGGAATGACTAGGCTGTATGGTAGGAGTATGTTCACTTTAAAAGAAACTACCGAACTGTTTTCCAAAATGATTATGCCTTTTTACATTTCCATGAGCAGTATAGGAGAGTTCCAGTTGCTCCATATTCTCACCAATAGTCGATATCATCAGCCTTTTTAATTTTAGCACATTTGAAGTATGTGTGGGTAATATCTCATTGTAGTTTCGTTTGCATTTCCTTGATGACTAATGATGTTGAGCATCTTTTCACAAATGTATTTGCCATCTGTTTACCTCCTTTTGTGAAATATACTTCAGGTCTTTTGTGTCTGATCTATGCATGACTCAGGCGTTCAGCTGAGATTTATTGTAGATGATCCAAATGTCAGTTCTGTTCTCAAAACTTTTATCTCATTTGTCTGGATCTTTCCTGTGCATGCATAGTTCAGGAATTAGGTTGAGACTTGTGCGGATTCATAGATTGGAGAACACCTTCTCTGGCCCTCTCGCTCTGCCATTTCCCTATACACTTGGGCCCCTTTCTTCAGGGGCCCTTTCCATTGTTCCTTTTGGACTTTCAGCCACCAGCCAAATGACTGGAGGCTGCTAACTGGAAAAAAAAGCGAGGGGAATCCATTCCCAGGTAGATCACCTCTCCAACTTGTGACTTCCTTCACGATCTCCCCTTTTCATTTATTTTTCAGAATCTACAGGGTTATTTTAATTTGCCCAGGTCTGGTTGTAGTCAGCGAGAGGGATAGGCTGTACGGGGCTTACCCCACCACAGTGGAGCTAGAACTGAATTACTAAATTGTAGGTAATTATTCTGTAACCTGGTCTTTCTTATTGGCCTACAAAGAGCTCCCTTTCCTCTCCCCCTCCTCTCTCTCTCTCTCTACACACACACACACACACGCACACAGACATACACATTTTTCTAGAATACTAAGAATTCTGGCAATAATTTTCAGAAAACATAGCCTCCACACTCATAGATAATTATTGGGTACCTGATCAATGGCTGTTGAAGTTCAACTCACCTGCCATGTTGAAATTCAGCCAGACTTGATGGGGGTGCCTGAGGATGACTGAATTGGAAATATTTTGTGCGTTTCACTGCTGAATAGTGAGGAGACATTCAGTGTATGATAGATTTCTCATTTTTATATAAACTGTTTGCATTCTCTTAGTAAAAAATGACATTCTATGAGTTTAGTGGCAGATCTAGAGAGACCAAAGATTCATGGGACACATTCCTTGCAAGAATTTGAGTGGCATTGACAATTCCATGGTGAGTAAAAGCAAAGTCTTGCTAGTAAGAAGTACTTCTTTAGCCTTGGGTGAACCTTCTCCAAGGCCCTAGATCTTTTGGAAGCAGCATCAGAAGCACCTTGTATTCAAGGTGGGCAATTGTAGAATTGGTGAGATGAGGCAATCAGCAGTTTAGTCTACCTTACCTCACAGGCAGGTAGCATCTGAATTTGAATTTGTCACAGTGATGATTTCTTGGTGGCTGTTGATATCCTACTGTAGAGATGATTAATATGCTAAAACACACATGAGGATTTGGAGATGCTTCACAAACCATTTCAAATATAAAACTGCCTGACATTTTTTTCTTAATTATTTCTAAATAAATAGTGCCATAATAATACTATGACAAATAAAGCTATGAGAGGTGTTAACTGACTGGTAATGTGTGGTCAGTATGATAGGGGTACCTAACAACTGGAAAAGCAACCTAAGGAAAAACCAAGATATCTTTCATTACCAACTTTCAATTTTTATTATAGTCATAGAGTAAATTTGATATTATTAATTTTCTATGGAAAATGATCACTTTTCTCATTTTGTGGGGTTTCTTTTATTTTTAAAAATTGAATGGTAGCTATCTGTTCCATTTCAAGGCTGTAGGCAGGTGTTAGAATGTACACAGTTGTGCTCCGGCTGGTGAGTGTGTGAGTACAACATATATATCTGAATATAGTAATTGTAAATAAATTATCAGAGACTTAAATCAGATTGAATTTAAAACCAAAATAGGGGGGCGCCTGGGTGGCTCAGTTGGTTAAGCCTCCAGCTCCTGGTTTTGGCTCAGGTCAAGCTCTCAGGATCCTGGAATCTAGTCCCAAGCAGGGCTCCATGCTCAGCAGGTAGTCTGCTTCTCTACCTCTCCCTCCCTCTCCTTCTGCCCCTCCTCCCACTCACACACTCTCACTGGGTGTTTTACGTGAACAATGAGTCATGGAACACTACTGCAAAAACTAATGATGTACTGTTTGGTGACTAACATAATAAAAAAATAAATGAATAAATCTTTAAAAAATAAAAAAAAACAAAATAGGTATAAACAGCACTATTTTTATAAACTTTGAACTGAAATCATTGGTTTTGCATAATGTCACATTTAATTAACTTTTTAGAGCTAGAAAGAATTGGATTAAATTTCAATTTTTCAAATTAATATTGCTTTATGATGCAGGCAAGTTAGTCAGCTTCTCTTGGCCTTAGTTTCTTCATACAAAATGTGATGATATGGTTGTTGGGAGACTAAATTTAAAATTTTTATGTATAGCACAATATAAATAATAAAAGTCTCCTAGAAATATTTTTTTAAAGATTTATTTACTCATTTGAGAGAGAGAGAGTGAGTGTGAGCCGGGAGAGGGGCAGAGGGAGAGGAAGAATCACAAGCAGACTCCCCACTGAGCATGGAACCCTATTACTTGTAACTGGGGACAAAATAAAAATATATATAACCTAATTAATTAGTGCAAGTCATAATTGAAACTACGTATCTAGTTTTTCAAAACAAACCTTGCCAGGCTGATTTTTCATTTGATTCAAATCTCTGAGCCAGATAATTCTTTCAGCAGAGCTCAGGGGACCCAGCAACTTCCTGTGTCTACAACTCACAACGGTCCCCTCCTGTTTCCATTTCAAATATTCCCGTTCGTTGTTCTCATCTTGCATCTCCCTTTTCCCACATCTGCCACTTTTTAACACTTTGATCACTTTATCTGTAAAAAAAAAATTTGTCTTTCCTCAGAATTCAAATTTATGAATGCCCAGGGCCCCTTTAGAGACTTCCTTTTTAGTTTTCTTGTGTGGTACATGGTGTCTTTTAAAAATATCTAAGATACCTGAGAGTTAGGAAATGTGGCCAGCAGGTTCCCGTCTAAGAGTGCGGCATACAGACCATGTGGGAGACAACTAACCTCCTCCCTGATGCAGCTACTCCTGAGAACACAGTATTCAGGGCTTTCCCCACCTCGGTAGAGTGGTTTCAATGAAGAAAACTGGACGAATTTCTTTTTTTTTTTTAAGATTTTATTTATTTATTTGACAGAGAGAGACACATCAAGAGAGGGAACACAAGCAGGGGGAGTGGGAGAGGGAGAAGCAGGCTTCCCGCGGAGCAGGGAACCCGACGTGGGACTCGATCCCAGGACCCTGGGATCATGACCGGAGCCGAAGGCAGACGCTTAATGACTGAGCCACCCAGTCGCCCCTGGATGGATTTCTAAGGGGACAAATAAAACACCCTCAACACAAACTATGATTTGCATCAAACTTATTTATTTGAGATATTTTATGTGATTTTATTCCTCCTATTAATGACTCTTCTTTATGTTAAGTTTGTGTGTCACAGGAAATAAATTTTGTTCCAGATTTGCTGTAAAGAAGATACAATAAATATGAAAGTCTTCAATAATTTATTTTAGAGGACTAATTTTTAAATTCACAAACATATTCATCTTTTTTTACAGAAAGAGGTCAAGCTCATTTTTATTTAACTCATTTTCATATTTGGAACCCTTTCTTTGTTTGAATCAAGTGAAAACACAATGTCTCCACAATTCCTGTTTATACCTTTTATATATAGCAGCACCAAGCCACTGGAACAGAATGCATTGGTGCTAGTTATGCCTTAAAACAAAATAAACCTAGCAAATTCTATTAACTCTGATCACATGGCAGACTATATTTTGAATGATCATATAATGATTTAAACATTTATCCTTCTCAGAAGAAGCATTCAGAAGTTTTTCTCAGCATCTATTTTTTAGAGTCATAGAAAGCTTGAAAGTTTATGTAGTAATCTCTCTTTTGCCTGCAGGCAAGATTATCCTTACATTATCCCCCAAGAGGCAGCTAGAGCAATATGGAAAAAATTTTTTAAATGTTCTCATGTGTACAATAAAAGCATTTACATAAGAAATGCCAGCAAAAGCAAGAAAAAGGGGGGGGAATAGAAGAGAATCATATTATTTTTGAGAGCCTGCTGACAAGTCTCATTTTCCCCCTTCCTTTGACTGGAAGCATTTTGCTCATTTTGGCTTATCTTTTCTTTCATACTGTTTTCTTTTCTTGCCTCCTTCTTATAAGTCTGATTATTTTTTCCAAGAAAACTAATGATTCAGGAAGAGGAGAGACAGTTTAAGGGCAGTTAGACTCCAGTGATGAAGTGAGGGGAGCTGTGTGTGTTTGCACACAGAGAGCATTTATGATTTCAGCTGTTCCCAGAGCAGCCCTGGCCATCCACTGCTACCCATCAGTGTCAGGGCTGCTGATTGCCAACTGATTCACAGAAACTTTTCTGGGTCCCACAGGCTCACCAAACTGATTTGGGAGCTTTGAACTAGAAGCCAAGTGTGCATTTCCAGTACCAGAGTCTCTACTAATCTGCTCCCAGCCGCGGGTGTCTGGAGGAGACGAGGTGTGGGGTGAGTGAGATGGTGTAGAGTGGATGATGAAGACAGACTTTGGGGCACTCCTTTCACCAGGATCCATGTTCAGTCCAGAGCTCCAGGCTGATTAGCAGGTCCACTGGTCTGATGGTCTCTGAGCCACAGTTATCAAAGTGGGAGCATCCTGAGCCACTGGGTATGTAGAAATGGGAGTCTGGGTTACCAAAGATTTCAGTTAAGCCAAGCAAATGAATGGGTTGGACTTGATGCTTCTACCACTGGAAATTTAAAAACCACTATGTCATAGTAAGTATCAGAGAATATTCTTGACTTTCAAATTCTTTTTTAACAGATTTTATTCATTTATTTGTCAGAGAGAGAGAGGGAGTGAGAGAGAGAGAGTGAGCACAAGCAGGGGGAGCAGAGGCAGAGGGAGAAGCAGGCTCCCCTCGGAGCAAGGAGCCCGATGTGGGACTCAATCCCAGGACCCTGAGATCACAACCTGAGCCGAAGGTAGACGAGTAACCAACTGGGCCACCCAGGCATCCCTTGACTTTCAAGTTCTTAACCTACATTTTAATGGTATCATAAAATAGAATGAGGAAGGGATATCTCTTCTTCCTGAAGTTTGTGTTCTGGTGCACAGTCATGCATCCCTCTTCTGGTCATACCTGTGAGGTCTACATCAATAAGATTGTTCCCATCCCTCAGAAAGACCTCATCCAAAGCATGTGATATACTTTGGAGAAGCTGCCATCCATTCAAGCTTACAAGCTATGAATTCCTCATATACACCCCAACTTTGTTGAAACCCATCTTCCAAAGTAACTTAACCTGGGGTGCTCATTTCCCTATATCATGGTATTTTGTTCCCTCATCTCTCCAGAACTTTGCCATGTCCTTGCTGGCCTCCAACTCAGGGTAACAATGTTTGGGGGACCTGGGACCCTTTTACTGTCTGCTTCTCTTCCATGCCCATCTTCCTCAAATTCTGCTCTCTTCCATTCTGTCCTTGGTTGTTGAGCATAGTTGGAGAAATTAATAAACTATACCATAAAGTCTTGCATTGTTTACTTGGCCAAGAGTGGTTGCTTCCTTCCCTGAAAACCTACAGGCTTTGTACCTCTCCTACGACAGCCAGCTCATACTGCTTTCATTCTTTACTTGTACATATCCCTCACACCCTCCTTTAGGAAAATGTCATTCATCTTTTTATCCCTCATAGTACCAGATCAATATGTAGCAGATAATACATATCTAATAAATAGAATGTGTTTAATATTTATTAAATTGAGTAGAAAAGACTGAAGAGAAGATAGTTTGAATATTACCGGAAAAGCCCTTACAGATGAAAATTGTGTGTGACCTGCAATATCTGATTAGATAATCTCCTACATTGTACAATTACCGTTTCTTGTGTGTAAATCTTATCTAAAAGAGCACATGCAAGGTTTGTAAGTAAGGAATGGCATGCTATATTTCTCTTGAAATTCCCACGTTATTTATCCAATGTGCTAAATAATTCACCAAATCATAGAATAAAAAGAGACTCTAGAAGTGGGTCCACAAACTGCCTACATCAGAATCACCTAGGGAGGCTTATAAAATATAGTTTCTCGGACTGTAGTGAGGACCCATTGAATCAGAAGTTGTGGAGCACAGAATATGGGACTTTAAGAATCCCCAGTGTAAGGCGCCTGGGTGGCCCAGTCAGTTAAGTGTCCAACTCTTGATCTCGGCTCAGGTCTTGATCTCAGGGTTGTGAGTTCAAGCCCCACATTGAGCTCCATGCTGGGTGCAGAGCCTAATTTAAAAAAAAAAATTCTCCATGTAATTGGTTTGGGAACCTGGAATCTAGCCCAATTTTCACAATTTACAGACGGATAGACTGAGGGAGGGCCAGGGAATTTAAGTGATTACCTAAGATGGAACAGCAAGAAGTGTCTGACATTCTTTCCACTCTTGAATTGGAAATGCCTAAATGTTTCTCTTACAGACCTTGCACCCTTTAGCCTCACAAGCAGGTCTACTTGGTGATAACTGTGCCTTACTTCAAGCTTCAGCTGCACTTTCTGCCTGTGACTTCTCTGAGGCTTGCTGTGCATTCACGCATACACAAGCTGAAACTGCAAGGAGTGTGTGCTCCCTGAGGCATTGCTCAACCAGTGGGAGTGGGGGGAAGGTTGGGAGCTGATATTTCTCACCTTCACCCCTTTAGCAGATAATTCTGAAAAGCATTTTATATGCTCCTGAGAAGGTCCTGGTGAACAGTAGATAATGCCTTCTTGTGTCAACTTCCCCTGTTTCCCTGCTTCCCTTTCCCTGGTCTTTCATTTCTGCTCTCTGGAATTACTTCTAGAGGTACACATTGTACATATAAACCCTTACCTTGTGTTCTGCATTTGAGAGAACACAGACTAAAACAGGCTCTTAGGATGAGATTTTGGAGCCAGATCTGATGGCAGTGAAGATCCCATGGCGAGTAGGCGCCATGCACTAGCATCAAATTACTGACTTTTATCTGATAACTGATGGAAGCGATTGGAATGTGTGAAACATCAGGCTACGTGGTAGCTCTAGCAGTTGAATGATTTAGGGACAATACAAGTATAATTAAAACAGTTATCATGATCATGGACATAGTTGGTTTTTATTAACTCCTTAGAAGCCTTGAAAAAAAAGTGGTAAGCTTAAGATTTAGCAACCCAGCAAGAACACCTGAAGCTGATCTTCACATGCTGCTGGGGTGGCTCCCAGGACAAAGTGATATCCTCCAGGGAATGAGACAGAGATGGCAGAACAGCCTTGGTACAGTCTTGAGAAAGGGTCAGAAGCTTCAGAAAGGTGGAAATATTAAAGTGGATTTATTATGTGATACCAATATACTCTGTTGGGAGACCCTGAAGAACATTCCCTTCACTAAAGCTAGTAACAAGTCTCCTGGGGAGAGGATACTGATATCATTGAGTACCGTGGGATGGCTAACCCCTGAAATCTGGGGTTGGCAGTAGGAGATGTAGCTATGAAAATGGATTTCCTTGGATCCATTGGGATTACAGGGTTCCAGATGGCAGAGGCCATGTGGCAGTACAAAACTATAAGGAGCAATGTGACCAAAATTGCCATAAAAAGGAAGAAGGAAAGTATGGAAGTTTGTGTTTCTTGAACCACAGGAATGTGGTCAGGCAATAGTGGGTCTCTCATGGTGTTTCAAGTTGGAGATACAGATGAACAGCTGATTTAGGGTGTTTCTTGTGTTGTAGAACAAACAAAAAATCAAGTTGACGAGACATCTGTGTTGTATTTTCAAAAGGTCACTTTGTATTGTAGAAAATAGGACATAAGTAGCAAACGTAAATATAGGAAGAACAGTTCAGAGACTGGCACTTCCCACTGATAGAGTTCCCAGAGAGACAATGCAGAAGAGAAGGTAGGAATAGAGGGCCAATCAGAGACCTCCAGGGCTCACTGAAGTTACCTTCTGGTATAGGAAAAGGACCCAGTAAGGAATCTGAGAGTGTGCAGCCAGTGAGGTTAGAGGAAAACCAAAGGACTGTAGTGTTGAAACAAAAGTACTCTAAACAGGAGAAAAGTAAAAGTGATCTTATATAGTGATGGACTGTGTTGAATCCTGCTGAGAGGTTTAGTAATAGCCAAGGACAGGGAAGTGACAAATGGATTTGGCAAACTGGAGGTCAATAATGATGCTGACAAGAGTCATTTCAATAGTTGGATAGAGAAGCCTATGGGAGTGAGGTGGAGTTACCACCTCAGGAATAGAGTGGGACAAGTAAAACTTGGGGTTCAAATCTGCAAATAAGGTCACATTTGTTATAAAGAAGCTACTAATCCTATTCAAAAACTGTTGTGTTATGTTTGGCAGTTTAAGATATTTAGGGAAGACTGTGTGAGCTCTGTGGGTGTGTTCAGGATTTTGGTTTTGTTTTTAATCTTAAGGAGTGGAAATCCTCAGAAATATTTCAGTTGAGATGGTGTAAGGTTTGCATTAAGGTAAAAAAATGGGTCCATTCTCTAAAAAAAAAAAAAGATATTTAGGGAAAAAATTATTTGATTTCCTAAAAAGACCAGATGATAAAATGGAGGATCCATTTCCTAAGAAAAAGTGATTCCACACGTGAGTCATGAGAAATTAGCAGACTGAGAACATTATTCATCTCTCTTTTGAGAGTGGAAGTTCAGAAATTTCAGTGGTAAAGATTAACAAAACAGACAAGGTGTTGATCTGGAGGAGAAAGCGATGGATGGGAAATCACATGGGGATCTGGAATGGTAGGAAGAGATGGAGCTAAAGCCAAGAAAATGTCCTGAGGCCACCACGAAGTTGAGAGATGGTTTAGCTGGGTAGGATTTAACATGTTTAGTAATAAGAAGAATCTACTATTGGAACTTTGGAATATTTCAATTCACCTTTGTTTTTAAAAGAAAGTGGAAGTTAACAAAAGTAGGCTGGTAATAAAAATTTATATTTGCAAAGACAAAACACATGTGTGTGGTTCATATATTATATGCTGATCCTTTCATCATCCAAGTCTACACAGAGTAAGCATTATGCCTAACCCGCATACTATTATTCTCCATGTAGCACCTGAATAAATTAGTCATCGTGGCTAGGATGGCATGAGAAGAGAGAACGCAAACATTCCATGAGGATTCAATTTTCTAACCATGAATACATGGAGAGAAAATAAATGTGTTAATGAAGGTCAAGTTGGCTTACTTGGAAAAAAATTTTAGTAGCCCTGCCATTATTATGCTTTATAGTATTTTTAAGGCCAGGCAATATAGTCATCACCCAATCTTATTTGTAGCCGGTCATGAACACTTAAAGGCCAAAAGATGCCTTGGGGTACACTAGAAATTTTGTTCATGCTATTTAAACAGAAATGGAGCTGATATTTTAAAAAGCTAAAATATTTTATAGATTTTAGGTAATGATTGCTCTAGTTTTCTCCACAGAATGAAAACACAAAGTTGTGTCTCAAATGAGGTGGCAAAGTTTCATTTAACTTACATAGACTGCCCAGAAGGGGGCCCTTTCATCTGACCGGCCTCTCTGCAGAGTTAATGATTATCCCAGGAGAACCACTATTTCTCCAGAGCAGATCCTGTTTCATTTTTGGTCTGAGCTACATTTATTGTCTCTGAACCATGAACTTCAAACCCATGGGAAGGAATGTTGTATTAGCTTATTGTGTTTAAAGGTATAACTGAAATTGAGTTCACTAAAGAAAGAGTCTACATCTAGGTTTAATTGTTTTACAGCTTTGTTGAAATGCTTTCTCACTGTTTGTCAGTCATAACTTGCTTTGGGAAAATTAATGTCTATAGCAGTAAGCTAAAGCTAGAATATTAATCATTTTTAACTTTACATTTTATTGCTTAACCCAATCAACTGTTCAAGTAAAATTCAGTCTTTGGGAAGTTACAATACAACTTGAATTGCCCAAATCCTAGTCTTTATACCAGAAGTGGGGCTCAGTTAATGTTTAGGTGCTAATTCCTCTTATGAAAGGAAAAGACTACAATAAAGACATTTGTGAAATGAACAGTTAAAAAAGCTCTTTTATGGTTCTTCCCTGTGTTAAACATTAGCTGGCTCTGTCTTTTTTTTTTTTAAGATTTATTTATTTATTTTAGAGAGAGAGCTTGAGCAGGAGAGGCAGAGGGAAAGGGAGAGAGAATCCCAAGCAGGCTCCACCCTGAGTGCAAGCCTGATGCAAGGTTCGATCCCAGGACCCTGAGACCGAGACCAAGATTTGGTCGCTTAACTGACTGTGCCACCCATGCGCCCCGTGGCTTTGCCTTTTCTTTAAAAAAGTAGGTAAATGTAGAGTATGTATCAAGCCACCCCCTGGGTTTCCTTCAGATTTGCTATCTAGATAATCCATGAATAAGCAAGATGTAAATATCCTGTAGTATGAGCGTGAGGTGATATTTATTTTATAGAGCAAACACATGATATTAATAGATATTGAATCTCTTGGGAAGCAAATGGGGTCTTGTCTCAAGTTTTCACAGGCAAAGCAGCTCTGCAAGAACTGCACTGTGTGGGCCAACTACTTTCTCTCATGTGATAGGAACAAAGAACAGCCAAGGATCTGGAATCCAGCAGTCCGTGTCTCAGAATCTTTGGATTGCTTGCCCAAAAGTTTTCCATTTCTATTCTCAGAGAAGTTGAATGAACTGTAGAATTATGTGCAACTCTCTAATTTATTTTGGCCTGGCAGCCAGAAAGTCCATGATTCCTGGAATTTGTTGAACAGAACGATCTAAGGCCACCTAAATGCCTGTTTGTCTACTTTGAGGCAAGTTTGAAATTGACCATTCCCTTGGGAAGACAGAACTACATCCCACTGATTGCACTGTTGTTTTGAAGCATATAGTAAACACAACTACAGAGGGTTCAGGGTGATGCAAAACCAAAATAAACCCTTTGCCACCAGTACTGAAATTGTCTGAGTTATAGCCATAAAAGACAATGTGTGCATTGAATGAAATTAGACTGAAATCACTAGAATACCCCAGATTTGTGTAGAAAATAGAATGGAATGGAAATTTTTTCTTAAATGAATAGTTTTCCCATTTGCAATCTGTTGGTAAGATTGTTACCAATCTCTGGGGGGTTATCATGAGGATAGATGAGATGATACATGCTGCTCCATGCCAAATCTTGAACAAGCTAATTGAATTTAAATCAGAATAAAAGGCAGATACATAGATCTGAAATTATCTTTTGAATCAGTTGGCCATCCTGGAACAAAATAGTGATCAATAGGTGAAATTTCAGTGACACTCAGAACTGTGAGCAAAGTTTTCACCTACCTGAACAGGGTATAGAATGCAACTTATTTTTTTAAGAATTGTTTCCTATTTATTCTGCTTTTCTAAATTTCCTTGATTCCTTATTGTTTTAAGGGGTTGTGGTGGGGTTTTTTTGCAATAACTATAGATTCTTAACAAGCTGCAAGTTTAGTATAGAGAAGCCCTGTGTACTATAGTAAATATCAAAACCAGAAAAATGGACATTGGTACAAGGTGTAGATACAACTTTGTCATCTTACCCCATGTGCAGATTCATGCAAACACCACCTCAGACTGAAATGTGGTGAATTCTCTCAACACAAAGGAGTGATCGCCCATGGTGCCCCTCTGCTGCTATAATACATTGATACTGTCAGACACAATGAGGACTATGAAATTTGAGATCAGAAACCTGTAGTTCTTGTCCTAGCTTGGTTACTCACGAGCTAGTTAGCCATGAGCAAGTGTCTCAGTCACTTCCTGCCTCAGTTTCTTCATTTTACATGGGTTGGTTGTTAGTAAGTCCCAGATGATTTAATAGATGTGAAAGTTCTCAGTGAAGTCAAACACCAGGAAAATGCCAGGTGCTGTTATTAGCTAGGAGGAATAAAACTTGGAATCCCCTAACCTTCACCACTGAAATTCATTCTTTTATCACAATGTGCTACTCTAGCTATAACAGGTGGAACTGAAGACTGGGACTTTTAACTCTCTTCATCTTACAGTAAGATCTGGGAAAATCAAGGGCCAGTTGGGAGTAAGGTCTCTCTCTGTTCAGTTTGCCTTCACAAGCACGGGTTGAATAGATCATTTCTACCTGGTTGAGTATAGAAGTAGTTAAAATCTTAGTCACCCAAAAATATATCTTCCATTGTCTGTGATAGTTCTTTGTAATCTCATTTGGGTCACTTTGAAATCTATGAGTCAGCCCAAGACCAAAATGGACTTTTGCCATTCCTCTGAAAACCTTTTTGTAGCCCTTATGAAGCTCAGAAAATGTAAAACAATTCTGGCCAAAATTATTGCACTAAAATTAGAATATTTGAAACTATAACATGGTTTGCATCACCAAAAACAGAAAAATTATTTCAATATTCAACTTTAGGCGATTGTTAAGTAATTTTCATAAACAAACTGAACATAAAAAGGTAGTATACAAAGTATTTATTGACATAGAAAGATATTCAAAATGTGTAATTATATGAAAACAGAACAGATTGAAATATTTATAAAGCAATGTATTTCAGTATCTATTCATAGAAAACAATCTGAAAGACCATGCACCAAATTGTTACAAATGTCTTATTTTGAATTTATTTTCATTTGCTTCTCCCTATTTCCTGCAATGAGTATATATTCTTTCGGGTTTTGTTTTTCTTATTATTATGTTCAGTTAGCCAACATATAATACATCATTAGTTTTTGATATAGTGTTCAATGATTCATTAGTTGTGTATAACACCCAGTGCTCATCACAACACGTGCCCTCCTTACTTTTTAATTTGTTACATTGCTGTAGAATTTGGGTATGACAAAATTCACTCATTTTAAATATGAAATTCAATGAGTTTTGAAAAATATACACAGTCATGTAACCACTAGCACAACATTGAGAACATTTCCATTACCTCTCCAGATTTTCTTTTGCTTACCACCAGCACCATCCCCAGGCAATCATTGATCTTCTCTCTGTCACTATTTGCTTTTTCTAGAATTTATAGAACTGGAATCATATACTATGTGGTATTTATGTCTGTTTTTTTCTTCTTCATTAACATAATACTTTTGAGATTCATTCATGTTGTTGTGTTTATGAGTATTTCAATCCTTTTTTATTGCTTTGTCACATACCATTGTATGAAAATACCCTATTTTGTTTATCCATTTACCAACTGAAAGACACTTTAGTTGTTTGTTTGGTTATCATGAAAAAAGCTGTTATTGAACATTTGTGTACAGGCTTTGTAGACATCTGAAGTAGAAGTGCTTGGTTAAATGGTAAGTGTACATTTATAAAAAAAATGCCTAAAATGTTTTTCAAAGTGACTGTCTCATTTACATCCCCATCAGCAATATAAGAGAGTTCCCATTTCTTCACATCCTCTTCAATACTTGCTTTTGCAAGTCTTTTTAATTTGAGATATTCTAGTAGTTAGGTGATGGCATCTTTTGGTGTTTTTAACTTTCATCTTCATTTTCCTAATGCAAATATCCTTTTGTCTGTTCAAATCTTTTATCAATATTTTTATCAGATTGTATGTCTTCATAATATTGACTTTTGAGAGTTCTTTATGAAGTCTAGATACAAGTACTTTATCAGATATATTTTTCTCACAGCCTGAACCTCA
The DNA here is from genome assembly GCF_003265705.2 of Callorhinus ursinus. Classification (NCBI taxonomy): domain Eukaryota; kingdom Metazoa; phylum Chordata; class Mammalia; order Carnivora; family Otariidae; genus Callorhinus; species Callorhinus ursinus. Next base: position 1,793,828 of record NW_027397161.1, on the reverse strand, counting down.
CCTTTTCAGGTATTTTTTTAATTCTTGTTTATTTATTCTTACATTACCGTATCATTAACATCCTGTCTTGTATTAGTTTCAAGTGTACCATACACCCCTTCAACAATTCTACATACTACTTCATGCTCATCGCAAGTGTGCTTTCAGTCCCCTTCAACTACCTCACCACCCCCCGCCCATCTCTCCCTGGCAACAACCAGTGTGTCACCCCCCACCCATCTCTCTCTGGCAACAACCAGTGTGTCACCCCCCACCCATCTCTCCCTGGCAACAACCAGTGTGTCCTCTACACTTAAGAGCCTATTTTTTTTTTTTTTGCTTGCCTTTTCAGATTTTTTAAACAGCATCTTTGGAATAGTAAAGAACCCTAATTTTGGAGAAAGCACAGTTATCAATTATTTCTGTTATAATCCATGCTTTTACTGTTATATCTAGTGTATCTTTGCCTAACTCTAGATTAGAAAGATTTGTTTCTACATTTTCTTACAGTATTACAATTTTAAGTTTAACATGTATGTCTATGATGCATTTTCAGTTTTGGGTTTTTTTTTTGTAAATATGGTGTGAGGTAAGAGTAAATTGTTCTTATCCATATAGATACTCAATTGTTCCAGTAATATATATGAAAAAAAACTATTCTTTCTCTGTCAAATTATTGTAGCACATTTGTCAAATAATTATGTGGATTTATTTCCGGATTCCGTTTAGTTCCATTGGTTTATATATCTGTCCTTACACTACTAATATCTCATTGTCTTGATTAATATAGCTTTAGTATACATATTTAAATCATGTTTTTAAATCCTCCATATTTGAGCTTTATTAGAATTGTTTTAGCTATTCTATATTTTTTGAATTTGCATGTAATTTTACAATCTGCTTGTAAATTTATACAAAATACTCTTGGAATTCTGATTGAAGTTTTATTAAATCTTTAGATCAATTTGAAGACAATTGTCATTTTAACAATAAGATTTCAAATTAATTGACTTGACATTTCTATTTATTTAGATGTTCTTTACTTTTTAATTTTATTATGTTAATCACCATACATTACATCATTAGTTTTTGATGTAGTGTTCCATGATTCATTGTTTGCATATAACACCCAGTACTCCATTTAGTACATGCCCTCTTTAATACCCATCACCAGGCTAACCCATCCCCCCACCCCCCTCCCCTCTAGAACCCTCAGTTTCTCAGAGTCCATGTTCTCTAATGGTTCATCTCTCCATCTGATTTCCCCCACTTCATTTTTCCCTTCTGCTATCTTCTTCTTCTTTTTTTTTTAACATATAATGTATTATTTGTTTCAGAGGTACAGGTTGGTGACTCAACAGTCTTACACAATTCACAGTGCTCACCATAGCACATACCCTCCCCACTGTCCATCACCCAGCCGCCCCATCTCTCCCACCCCCCACCACTCCAGCAACACTCAGTTTGATTCCTGAGATTAACAATTCCTCATATTGGAGAGATCATATGATACATATCTTTCTCTGACTGACTTATTATGCTCAGCATAATACCCTCCAGTTCCATCCATGTCATTGCATATGGCAAGATTTCATTTCTTTTGATGGCTGCATAATATTCCATTGTGTATATATGTATGTGTGTATATATATATATATATACACACCACTTCTTCTTTATCCATTCATCTGTCGATGGACATCTTGGCTCTTTCCACGGTTTGGCTATTGTGGACGTTACTGCTATAAACATTGGGGTGCACGTACCCTTTCAGATCACTACACTTGTATCTTTGGGGTAAATACCCAGTAGTGCAATTGCTGGGTCGTAGGGCAGCTTTATTTTCAACTTTTTGAGGAACCTCCATACTGTTTTCCAGAGTGGCTGCACCAGCTTGCATTCCCACCAACAGCGTAGGAGGGTTCCCCTTTCTCCGCATCCCTGCCAACATCTGTCATTTCCTGACTTGTTAATTTTAGCCATTCTGACTGGTGTGAGGTGGTATCTCACTGAGGTTTTGATTTGGATTTCCCTGATGCCAAGCGATGTTGAGCATTTTTTCATGTGTCTGTTGGCCATTTGGATGTCTTCTTTGCAGAAATATCTGTTCATGTCTTCTGCCCATTTCTTGACTGGATCATTTGTTCTTTGGGTGTTGAGTTTGGTAAGTTCTTTATAGATTTTGGATACTAGCCCTTTATCTGATATGTCATTTGCAAATATCTTCTCCCATTCTGTCGG
>NW_027397161.1:1746057-1771608 GCF_003265705.2 Callorhinus ursinus | reverse complement strand
ATGACCTCACTGATATGAGGAATTCTTAATCTCAGGAACAAACTGAGGGTTGCTGGAGTGGTCGGGGGTGGGAGGGATGGGGTGGCTGGGTGATAGACATTGGGGATGGTATGTGCTACGGTGAGCTCTGTGAATTGTGTAAGACTGTTGAATCACAGATCTGTACCTCTGAAACAAATAACGCAACATATTTTAAGAAAAAAGAAAAAGAAAAAGATAGCAGGAGAGGAAGAATGAAGGGGAGTAAGTCAGAGGGGGAGACGAACCATGAGAGACGATGGACTCTGAAAAACAAACTGAGGTTTCTGGAGGGGAGGGGGTAGGGTGATGGGTTAGCCTGGTGATGGGTATTGGGGAGGGCACGTTCTGCATGGAGCACTGGGTGTTATGAACAAACAATGAATCATGGAACACTACACCAAAACAAATGATGTAATATATGGTGATTAACATAACAATAAAAAATTTAAAAAAAATGGAGAGTAAAATGGTAGCCACCAGGGGGTGGGGAGTGCGGGAGATAGGTGGGTGGGTACAAACTTGTAAAGAGTAGTAAGTAAGCCACAGAGACCCAATGCACAGTGTAATGATATAGTCAGTAATAACTATACTATAATTATACAATGTGATAAATACTGCTTCAGTGGCAATCATATTACCGTGTATAAATGTATTAAAGTAATAAGCAAAACAGCATAAATTTACAAATTGTAACATGTCAAATTTATTAAGTTAAAAAAAACTGAAGAGGGAGTCTGGGGGGCCCGTTGTAAAGTTGTAAACAGCTCAGTACTCTGGGTCTTGCCCACTCTGAATCTCCCCAGGTATTTCTGTTTCTTCAAAACTTTCTAACAGAAGGTCCCATAACATGCCTAATTTAAGCCATTATTCTGTATTGAGTAATCCTAAATATTTAGGGTATAAAATACTACATAACTGTAAACCACCAATGACTACAGAGTACCTACTTAGCTGTTACACATGAACATTGAAAGGAATGTTTTCATGTAGCAGGCCTGACATATTCCCAGGAAGCCCAACTTTCAGGTCCAGCTTCCCAACTGGGCACAGCTGCCCTTACTGCACACTTTTACCCTCCCTACGCAGTCCTTATTTCCCAGATGGACAAAAGGCCACCAGGCCCTGCCTGGCTATCTTCTGAATGACCTTGTCCTGGTTGGGACAGATCTTCCATTGCCTCTTTATGGAGCTGGACAAGAGGAATCACATGTCGACTCTAGAAAGCTCAATGGCCTGCAAAGCTCAACTCTTCATAAGGCTTACAGAGATGTGTGCACCCAATGTAGGCTTGTAAACCCAGAACTTACCAGGAATTAGAAATGAACTGCATCCAAGTGTGAAGAGTTAGGAAACAGGAACCAGAGGCTCCTGTGGAGATGGAATCAGGGTGTGGTTGTGCCTCTCACAAGTGATAGGGGGAGGTCCTGTCAGGAGAAGCAGGGAGGTAATCAGAAAACTAGGTGTTTCAGTAGGAAGGTGAATAGAGATAAATGTTGGCAGAAGGCCTCAGAGAGTTCCAGGTACACATAGCAGGAGGATAGCCACTGAGATGAGGCAGGGCTGAACCTCCTGGTGGGGAAGCCAAGGAGGTCCTAAATATGTAACTCAGGACCCAGGTCAGAGGCTTAGACCCAGTCAGCTTCCACAGAGGTGAAGATTTGATCCCAAGAGCAAGACTGCTAACACCAGACAAGGTCTAAACCTTGTTTAGACTAGTTGTAAAGATTCCTTGGCTTGGTTCTGAGTCAACTAAATAATACCCTTGATTTCTTTAAATTCTCCAAGGCCAGAGTCAACTTTTCTCCCAAGTCCCACTGAGGGCAGAGGTCAGGTACTCCCTGCTGCATTCAAAATGTAGCTTTTGGCTCAGGAAATGGGGTCGGTCCTGACAGTCTCAGGACACTCTGCTTTCTTTCTAGGAGAGTTCGTAGTATGTGTGTGTGTGTGTGTGTGTGTGTGTGTGTGTGTGTGTGTGTGTGTGTGTTTATCAGTACCAGACATCAAAATAGAGTTTTGATTATATCCATTCTCAAATGTTGCTCTTAATGAAGTCTTCTGTGAGTAAATGCTATATGGCACATGACATCATAGCAGACAATTTTAGTTAAATTAGATTTGAAGGACATTTTAAAGGAGTTTAAAACTTACTTAAAGGGTTAAACAGTGATGAGGGATGTGTCCCCTTGCCATAACGACTAAAGGAGTTCTCTGGGAGCTCAGGGGAACTAGCACATTTGAGTCAACAGACAGAAGAAACAGAACAGCACCCTCCATGCAGAAAACCATCAGGCAAAACAAGGGGCCAGGATGAATGCACTGGCACATAACACATTATATAATGATATTTGTAAGACATAGAAAACAGTATAAAGATAAAAATAAGAGCAAACAGGTGACCACACATGGAGTTAGGTTAATAAAATATTACCAAGTAAATGAAGAGTCACCGCACACCTGGACATCTTCCTGCCTCGTTTCTGTTACCTTGACCAACTCCTTTGGGGATCACCACTATTCATCACTGTACCCAGACCTAATTCCTGATGCCAGGATGAAAACTCTCCACTAACCATCAGTGCCTCCTTCTCTGAGACTTTCATCCTTTATAATATTTTTGCAGAAAATGTTACCACTCTGCAGTTCTCAAACTTGAGTGTGCCTCATAATTTCCTGAAGACATGTTAAAATGAAATTGTCAGGAAAACACTCTTTGAGCTTCTGATTCAGTAGGTCTGGGGTGGGGCCCAAAAAGGTTAATTTCTAGAAGTTCCCAAGTGATGCTGGTGCTGCTGTTGGTCTGGAACCCACCCAGTGAGAAGTTCTGCAGGGTGGATAGAGAACGGAGACAAACTGTTGCCAAGTGTCCAGGACACAGCTTCATTTGGAAACCAATGTGAGCAGCCCAGCTGTGCAAATGTTTCTCTGGAGAAGCTATCACAGCTCAGCAGCCTCAATGGAGGGTTGGAGAAAGGAAGTGGGGATTTCATTTTCATTTCTCCACTCATACCTTCAAGGTGGAAAGGGATCCATTAGGAGAAATAAGGACGTGAGGATCGTCAACCTGTCAAATAGATTACTTTAAAAGAAATTATGTGCCATATATACACAGACTCTGACAACTTGAATGCATTTATGAGTGATAGATTACCAGTAGAATGGTAAAGGAATGTAGGGTGTTTAATCAACAAACCTAGACTTTACAAATATTGTAAGACTAATTGTCTGTCTATGGTTTGTCTTATGGGGAAACCAATGAAAACAAAATGCTGAACTGGATGAACTATTGGCCTGACATAATATCATAATCATGCTCTTAAGTTTTTGTGGAACACTTTTGGAGAGCACTAGAATACATGGGCATGCTGGCTGCTTTGATGAAAAAAACCATTTTATTTTTCTGTATCTCCCATTAGAGCAGGAACTTTGCTTGTCTTGCTCCCTACTTTATCCCAATGCCTGGCATATAGAAAGCATTTAATATGTATACTTTTGAAAAAGCATTGAATAATAACAATAAAAAATACATTCCTAACATCCTAGAGCCCATAATGATGCAAATGAAATATTTGTAATATGTATTATGTATACACATGTAATATGTATAACAAGTTACAAAGCTATGAAAGCTAAGCCAAAGCCCTTTATATGATGTTGTTAGAACATAGAAATTGCCCCAGTGAAAATTGACCAAAAAATTATGAGGCTTATTCATACAGCAAGGTAAATAATAACAATTGGTCAATGACTTTCGAAATTTATTGTGAAATATTAAAGCACACAAATGATGTAGTATGATACAATAAATGTGTTCCTGCAACTTAACTTAAAGAATTTAATATTGCCAAAACAGTGAAGGCCCTTAATGTAAACATCTTCAATCATTTTCTCTTCTCTCCCCACTAGAGGTAACATTTCATCTTGATTTTTATATTAATAACTTTTCCATCTATTTATTTATACTTTTACCAAGGATGTATACATTTTTGCATGTGATTAAGCTTGTAACTAAATGGTAAATATATTCTTCTGGAAGATGCTTGGAAATTCATCCATATTATTTTTGTCTGTAATTTTATTTCTGTTCTTTTTTTAACCCCCCAAATTAGACATTATTACTGTCCTAGAAGGTTAGGATTTATTTAGATTTGCTTAGATGTGGGCCAGTTTCTCTGCTTACCAGTTATTGTAGTTATATTATTGAATACTGATTAAGAGCTAGTTATTGTTGTAAAATGCTTTCTACGTACTAACTCTAGTCTTCACAAAAATTCTGTAAGGTGGCTATATTATTATCCTCGATTTACTGAAAAGGAAATTGCAGCACACAGTGGATCAATGACTAACCTAAGTTTACTGCCTAATACGGGCTACAACCAGAATCTAAGCCCTGTCAAATACATAAGGAAAGAAGATACTATGAATGAAAGACAGAAGAAACAAAACAGACTAGAACTAAAGGCCTAAAATCTAAGATAGTAGAATTATCAATTTCAGAATATTTGATTAAAATTCTCCAAAGCCTTAAATAATAAAAAGAAGAATTTAGAAATATAACTAATAAATAAGGAAATGTCAGAAAATGACCAAAAGTTCCAAAAAATAAAGCAAACTTCTGGAAATTAGATAAATAGCTCGAATAAAGCAAAAAAGACCATGAACAGGTTGAAGAATATTTTTTAAAGAACGATAAAGGTTTGTGGTTCAGATACTTCATCAAGTCTGGTGAATTTTTAGCAATGTCTCTTCCCTCTTATTCCCATTATCTGCAGTTTCTTCTTTAGGGATTCCCATTAACTATATGTGGGATCTTCTCATTCTACTCTCCACACTTCTTAACCTCTTGCTTACATTTTCTCTCCATTTCTGTTCCTATGCAATTCTAGGTAAGGTCTTCAGATGTCTCATCATTTACTGATTCCCTTTATAGTTCATCCTAATAGGACACAGCATTTTACTGCTGAGTGGAGTCAATCTAAAGATATATCTGGTCTGGAAAATATGTCTTCTAGTTTAGAGATAAATGTCCATGCTTTATGCTAGTGTGATTGGGATGGGCCAGTTTCTCCCAGACTTTGGTCACTACCCTTATGATTTTTTTATTTTACCTCTATATAACCTATACTAATAGTTCCTTAAGATTTTTCTTTAAAATTGTTCATTTTTTACTTACATTTATTTAAAAAGGTATCTTGGGTAATTTTCTGTATTTTTAAATGTTTCAATTTTCTAAATTTTTCATTTAAATTCAATTTAGTTAATATATACTGTACTGTTAGCTTCAAAGGTAGAATTCAATGAAATGTTTCCATTTCTTTAATTTAGGACAATTATGCCAGTGGAAAAGCAGTATCATTTGTTTTTATAGGAGTTACTTTTTAAAATATTTTAAAAACCAAATAATATTAATTTTAACAGTTCAAGCAATAATAAATACAGTGATAAAGTAAACTGCTTTAAAAAATGCATATACAAAAATCAATTTCTCAGTGACCATGGACCTCAGTCAGTAAGAAAGGATATTCACCTTGACATTAGTTATTTTAAGATGAAGATGAGGCTTTATATCAGTAAAGTGACTGCATATGAGTGTTAACCAACACTGGGAATTAACATTTTACTTGTAAGGATAACATTAGGTTGTTCTTATTAGTAAATGTATTTGTAAGATCCTCTGCTGGTCCTGAGCTTACTGACCATCCCAATGATTTTGTAAGATCCTCTGCTGGTCCTGAGCTTACAGACCATCCCAATGATGGAAGGTTTTCTTAGGAAATGTTGGAAGGTTTTCTTAGGAAATGTTTTGTAATCTTCTCATCACACAAATGGATTTGAGGACTTTTCCATATGAAAAGCCTAAGTGATTCCTTTTTGCATAGAGACTGAATGCAGCAGCACCATGCTCCAGAAAGCTGAGAGAGCACTCAACATGATTGACAATGCCCTGCTTCTCTCAGGTGTCAATCATACCAGCACGTGGATTTGGCTTTGGTGTGACAGACCGACTGCATGGAACATCGTCTTCCCAATGCCTCATTTCCAGTCTGTGTTATACTCCAAGTGAGAGGGGAGGAAAAGATGGTGGAGGAGTAGGGGACCCTATTCAAACTGGTCCCCTGAATTGAGCTGGATATCTATCAGACCACTCCAAACACCCACGAAATCAGCCTGAGATGTAAGAACACATATCTGGATCTCTACAAACAGAATATCACAGAGAGCTGGTTTCAAGGTATGAAGTGGGGAGTCATGATTCTTCGGGCAGATATCAGAAGATAAATGGAAGGGGGCAAGAGCCGTGGGGATCCTGCACCTCAAGTTCTCGAAAGCCTCCCAGGCTGGGGACAGGGCACAGACTCGCAGACTGGTAATGGTGGGGAAAGAACTTTAGGGAAGCCCACCAGACTGAAACCCAGAGCAGCGGGGCCACACATGTGAACTGCATGGCTGGTGGCTTTAGAAGCACAAAGGGCAGAGATATGTCCCTGTGCCCTGACCTGGAAGTAAAGACTGGGAGCACAACTGAGGGGTGCACAACCCAGGACACTGCAGTTTATAGTAGCACAGACAGAAACAGAGATAGTGTGGCCTGGAGAGCTCACTGAAGAACAGACTGCAATCTCTTTGTTCTGAGGCAGAAGATTGGAACCGATCTCTTCTGCTTTGACACTTGAAAGAGATGCAGAAGGCCCCCAGGGAAAGCTTCCAGAGAACAAAAGCCCCAAAAAAACAGTTTTCACTGACCCCCACCCCCCCCACACGGGGCAGGGAAACTCTGCCCAAATAGGGTTGCCTGAGTAACAGTGTGGCAGGCCCCTCCCCCAGAAGACAAGCTGGGAGAACAAGAGGCCCAGCAACCCTAATGTCCCTAGAAAACAAGTGTATCTTGCTTGGGTTGTGGTCAATAATTTGGACTCTGTACATTCCCTCAACCACCCCTCAACAGAATGACTAGGAGGAGGAACCCCCAAAACAGGAAAGACTCAGAGACTGTGACTTCTGTCACAGATTTACAAATGGATACAGAGATAACCAAGATGTTGGAAATGGAATTCAGGCTAACAATTGTGAAGACAATAGCTAGAATGGAGAAATCGATTAATGGCAACATAGAGTCTTTAAGGGCAGAAATGAAAGCTGAATTGGCAGAATTTACAAATGCTATCAATGAGATCCAATCTAATCTAGATAATTTAACTGCTAGGGTAAGCGAGGCAGAAGAATGAATTAGTGACCTGGAAGACCAACTGATAGAAAAGAAGGATAAAGAGGAGGCCAGGGAAAAACAACTAAAAATCCATGAAAACAGATTCAGAGAAATAAGTGACACTATGAAACAATCCAATGTCAGAATTATTGGAATCACTGAAGGGGTGGAGAGAGAGAGATCTAGAAGATATATTTGAACAAATTGTAGCTGAGAACTTCCCTAACCTGGGGAATGAAATAAACATTCGTGTCTTAGAGGCAGAGAGGACCCCTCCCAAGATCAAGGAAAACAGGCCAACACCCCAGCATGTAATAGTAAAACTTGCAAATCTTAGAACCAAGGAAACCATCGTAAGGGCAGTTAGGGGAAAGAGATCCCTTACGTACAAAGGGTGAAACATCAAAATGATGTCAGACCTATCCACAGGGACCTGGCAAGCCAGAAAGGGATGGAAAGACATATTCAGGGTACTAAATGAGAAGAACATACAGCCAAGAATACTTTATCTGGCAAGGCTGTCATTTAGAATGGATGGAGAGATGCAGAGCTTCCACGACTGGCAGAAACTGAAAGAATATGTGACCACTAAGCCAGCCCTGCAAGAAATATTAAGGGGGGGTTCTATAAAAGGAGAAAGACCCCAAGAGTGACATAGAACAGAAATTAACAGAGACAATCTATAGAAACAAGGTCTTCACAGGCAACGTGAGGAAAATCAATTTATATCTTTCTATAATCACTCTCAACATGAACAGCCTAAATGCTCCCATAAAACAGCACAGGGTTGCAGATTGGTTAAAAAAGACAGGACGCATCCATATGATGTCTACAAGAGACTCATTTTGAACCTAAAGATACATCCAGACTGAAAGTGAAGGGATGGAGATCCATCTTCCATGCCAACGGACCTCAAAAGAAAGCCGGGGTAGCAATTCTTATATCAGACAAATTAGATTTTAAGCTAAAGTTAGAGACACAGAAGGACGCTATATCTTTCTTAAAGGGTCATCCAACAAGAAGATCTAACAATTGTAAATATCTATGACCCCAACATGGGAGCAGCCATCTATATAAGCCAACTGTTAACTAAAATAAAGAGTCATACTGATAATAATACGTTAATTGTAGGAGACCTCAATATTCCACCCTCAGCAAAAAATAGATCATCTAAGCAGAAAATCAACAAAGAAACAAGAGCTTTGAATGACACACTGGACCAGATGGACCTCATAGATATATACAGAACACTCCACCCTAAAACAACAGAATGCTCATTCTTCTCGAGCACACATGGAACGTTCTGCAGAATAGACCACATACTGGGTCACAAATCAGGTCTCAACCGATACCAAAAGATTGAGATTATTCCCTACATATTCTCAAGCCATAATGCTTTAAAACTGGAATTCGATCACAAGAAAAATTTGGAAGAAATTCAAACACTTGGAAGCTAAAGACCACTCTGCTCAAGGATGTTTGGGTCAACCAGGAAATCAAAGAAGAACTTAAAAGATTCATGGAAACCAATGAGAATGAAAACACATCAATCCAAAATCTATGGGATACTGCAAAGGCGGTCCTAAGGGGGCAATACCTAGCCATCCAAGTCTCACTCAAAAAAATAGAAAAATCCCGAATTCACCAATTAACTTTACACCTTAAAGAACTAAAGAAAAACAACAAACAATGCCTAAGCCTCGCATTAGAAGAGAAATAAGTAAGATTAGAGCAGAGATCAATGAATTAGAAATCAGAAACACAGTAGATCAGATCAACGAAACTAGAAGCTGGTTCTGTTGAAAGAATTAATAAGATCGATAAACCACTGGCCAGACTTATCCAAAAGAAAAGAGAAAAGACCCAAATTAATAAAATTATGAATGAAAGGGGAGAGATCATTACTAACACCAAGAAAATAGAAACAATTATTAGAAATTATTATCAACAACTATATGCCAATAAATTAAGCAACCTGGAAGAAATGGATGCCTTCCAGAAACATATAAACTGCCAAGACTGAAACAGGAAGAAATTGACAACCTGAATCAGCCAATAACCAGTAACAAGATTGAAGCAGTGATCAAAAAGCTCCCAAAAAACAGAGTCCAGGGCCTGATGGATTGCCTGAGGAATTCTACCAAACATTCACAGAAGAAATAATATCTATTCTCCTGAAGCTGTTTCAAAAAATAGAAACAGAAGGAAAGCTTCAAGACTCATTCTATGAGGCCAGAATTACCTTATCCCCAAACCAGACAAAGACCCCATCAAAAAGGAGAATTTCAGACCAATATCCCTGATGAATGTGGATTCCAAAATTCTCAACAAAATCCTAGCTAATAGGATCCAACAATGCACTGAAAGGATCATCCACCATGACGAAGGGGGATTTATCTCCATGATACAAGAGTGGTTCAACATTTGAAAATCAATGTGATAGAACACATTAATAAGAGGAAAGAGAAGAACCATATGGTCCTCTCAATTGATGCAGAAAAGCATTTGACAAAATACAGCATCCTTTCCTGATTAAAACTCTTCAGAGTGTAAGGATGGAGGGAACATTCCTCAAGTTGATAAAATCCATCTATGAAAAACCCACAGTGAATATCATCCTCAATGGGGAAAAGCTGAGAGCCTTTCCCTTAAGATCAGGAACAAGTCAAGGATGCCCAATCTTGCCATTATTGTTCAACATAGTGCTAGAAGTCCTAGCAATGGCAATCAGACAACAAAAAGAAATAAAAGGTATTCAAATTGGCAAAGAAGAAGTCAAACTCTCTCTCTCTTCACAGATGACATGATACTTTAGGTGGAAAACTCAAAAGGCTCCACCCCCAAATTACTAGAACTCATACAGCAATTCAGTAATGTGGCAGGATACAAAATCAATGCACAGAAATGAGTTGCTTTCTTATACACTAACAATGTAACTGTAGAAAGAGCAATTAGAGAAACAATTCCATTTGCAATAGCACCAAAAACGGTAAGATACCTCAGAATAAACCTAACGAAAGAGATAAAAGATCTATACTGTAGGAACTACAAAACACTTATGAAAGAAATTGAAGAAGACACAAAAAGATGGAAAAACATTCCATGCTCATGGATTGGAAGAATAAACATTAAAATGTCTATGCTACCCAGAGCAATCTATGCCTCCAGCACCATCCCGATCAAATTCCAATGACATTTTTCAAAGTGCTGGAACAAACAATCCTAAAATTTGTGTGGAATCAGAAAAGACCCCGAATTGCCAAAGAAATGTTGAAAAAGAAAAACAAAGCTGGGGGCATCACGTTGCCCGATTTCAAGCTATATTACAAAGCTGTGATCACCAAGACAGCATGGTACTGGCACAAAAACAGACCTATAGACCAATGGAACAGGATAGAGAACCCAGATATGGACCCTCAACTCTATGGTCAAATAATCTTTGACAAAGCAGGAAAAAAAGATGCAATGGAAAAAAGACAGTCTCTTCAATAAATGGTGCTGGGAAAATTGGACAGCTATATACAGAAGAATGAAACTCGACAATTCTCTAACACCATACACAAAGATAAACTCAAAATGGATGAAAGACCTCAATGTGAGACAGGAATCCATCAAAATCCTAGAGAAGAACATAGGCAGTAACCTCTTTGACATCAGCCACAGCAACTTCTTTCAAGATACATCTCCAAAAGCTAGTGAAGCAAAAGCAGAAATGAATTTTTGGGACTTCATAAAGATAAAAAGCTTCTGCACAGCAAAGGAAACAGTCAACAAAACAAAGAGGCAACCCACAGAATGGGAGAATATATTTGCAAATGACACTACAGACAAAGCGCTGATTTCCAAGATCTATAAAGAACTTCTGAAATTCAAAACCCAAAAAACAAATAATCCAATCCAAAAAATTGGCAGAAGACATAAACAGACACTTCTCCAAAGAAGACATCCGATTGGCTATTAGACACATGAAAAAATGTTCATCATCATTAGCCATCAGGGAAATTCAAATCAAAACCATATTGAGATACCACCTTATACCAGTTAGAATGGCAAAAATTGACAAGGCAAGAAACAATAAATGTTGGGGAGGTTGTGGAGAAAGGGGAACCCTCTTACACTGTTGATGGGAATGCCAGTTGGTACAGCCACTTTGGAAAACAGTGTGGAGTTTCCTCAAAAAGTTAAAAATAGAGCTACCCTATGACCCAGCAATTGCACTACTGGGCATTTACCCCAAAGACAAAGATGTAGTGAAAAGAAGGGCCGTATGTACCCCAATGTTCATAGCAGCAATGTCTGGAACAGGCAAACTGTGGAAGGAGCCGAGATGCCCTTCAAAAGACGAATGGATAAAGAAGATGTGGTCCATATATATAATGGAATATCACTCAGCCATCAGAAAGGATGAATACCCAACTTTTACATCAACATGGACGGAGCTGGAGGAGATTATGCTAAGTGAAATAAGTCAAGCAGAGAAAGTCAATTATCATATGGTTTATTTGTGGAACATAAGGAACAGCATGGAGGACATTAGGAGAAGGAAGGGAAAAATGAAGGGGGGAATCGGAGGGAGAGACGAACCATGAGAGATGACGGACTCTGAGAAACAAACTGAGGGTTTTAGAGGAGAGGGGGCTGGGGGGATGGGTTAGCCTGGTGATGGGTATTAAGGAGGGCACGTACTGCATGGAGCACTGGGTGTTATACGAAAACAATGAATCGTGGTCACTACATCAAAAACTAATGATGTACTGTATGGTGACTAACATAACATGATAATACAAAATAAAATTAAAAAAAAAATACTCCAAGCGACTGTGATTGTCAGGAAGTCATCCACAGGTTGGAAAATCTCTTCTCCAGTGGTTCAATCTGTCAAAATTCTGGGCGCCTGGGTGGTTCAGTTGGTTAAGCGTCTGCCTTGGGCTCAGGTCATGATCCTGGACTCCCAGGATCGAGTCTCACGTCGGGCTCCCTGCTCAGCAGGGAGTCTGCTTCTCCCTCTGACCCTTCCCTCTCTCAAGCTCTCTCTCTCTCTTTCATTCTCTCTCTCAAATAAATAAATAAAATCTTTTTTAAAAATTTGTCAAAATTCTGTGGTTTCCAAATGTCTTCACAGTCTTTATTCAGTTCACAGCTAACAAACACCAGAAGATGAGCTGAGTTCAGAGGTTCTGCAAATTTATCAATTTTCAGGGACTTATGCTAACTTTGTCCTACTTGGGAAAACTGTTGCTGGTCATACTTGTAATTTTCCTGCAAATATGTTATTTGACAGGGGCTCCTTATCAACTGCGCTTTATTTGTCTTGGCTCATTGGCTTCGCGAGGGCTTTGCAGCAGGCTGTGTCTTGGCTCCGCAAAGTGTGCAGTAGCTCAGCCTTTCTGGTGAAATTCAGTGTTAGGAAAGAGGCCTTCATGGCTCCTGCACTTCATCTCCTGTCCCTCTGCACATTTGCTTCAGGTATTCGTCCGCATTCTTCCACCTTGAAAAAAAGAAAAGGAAGTTTTACAGGGCATTTGTTATATGTCTCCAAAACAGCTCTTGGGAGTGAATGACTTTATATTATGATTAGAAGAATTTTTGTTTTCTTTACTGCTGGTGCTTTCGCAGTAAGAACAGCAGTTTTACATGACTGATTGACCTGACCATCTACCCCTTCAAAGCATATTGCATCACATCACTAGCTCTCACATTTCCACTCAGTCTTTATGCTTTTAACATCCCAAGATTTCAAAACAACACAGAGAGAAACAAAACAGAGCTCAGGCCCTTTATCACTGTATAAGTGCTGTTCTTATTGCAAATTATTCTCATCCTTGGGGTGCCTCAACTGCTGCAACTCTGACACCCACATGTCCAGTGACTTAGGTAAAACAAATCTCTCTCTCCTGTACAGACCATCCAGGCCATGGGGCAGTTTGGCTCAATACAGTCGCTTAGGGGCACTGATGCTTTCCATCTTGTTCTCCTTTGGCTCTCGTTCCTATCAGTCCACAGTCCAACCCGACCGCCACCCCAGGAAGGAATGGAGGGCAGGCAGCTCCCGTTGAAACTGTGGTGCCCTTCTAAGGGTTCTACCACATCTGTTCTTCCTTGTTTTCCTTTCGCCTTTCTCTATTTTGTGGCCAGAACAAAATTTTAAAATGAAATGCCCCCTCTGTGCTTCACATCCTACTGCACCCACTGTGTGTATTAGATAAAATTCAAACTTCCTAATGTGAACAACAAAGTCCTGCAGGATCCATCCACCTCTTCTGAGCTCTACCGCACTGTGCCCTTCTGCCTATCATTCTCTGCATGTCTGCTTACATCGCTGACCTAAACCAGCGCTCTCCCCATTGTGATCCTCGTCATACTCATATAGGACTTACCATACTTGTGATCTTATGCTTGTTTTATGATATTGGTTTAAAATCTCTGACCTTCTGAATTAAGTATTATGTTTTTGGTTGCTAGACAACAACAAAAAAAGAAAATTGAGTCACAAATGTTTTTAAATTTATTGCGACTTGTTTTATGGCCCAATATATGTTCTATCTTTATGAATATTCCAGGTACTTGAGAAGACTGTTTTCCACAGCTGCTAGGTGCACAATACTTAATTATGTTAAAATGATTAATAGTGTTGTTCAAATTTATTACACCCTTCTGTATCAATTATTGATAGAGTATGATTGTGGATTTATGTATTTCTCCTTTAAATTCTATAACACTTTTCTTTAAATAATTTTAAAGCTAAATTATTAGGTGCATGATTTTTATGTCTTACTGGTGAATTGACCCTTTTATCATTATGCAAAATATCTCTATATTTTATAATATTCCTTGTATTGAAGTCTACTATGGTCAGATACTAATATAGCCAGACCAGGTTTCTTTCTGTTAGATTTGCATGGTATATCTTTTTCTATTCTCCAATTTAAATCGATATTTCTCCTTATACTTTAAAGTGTGTAACTTTTAAACAGTTTAGAATTGGAATTCTTAGGATTTGTAGGTATACACAATAGAATGCAGAGATCATAGGGTATAGTCAGTGAGTTTTTGATAGCTGTATACACCTACATAAACACAACAACAATAAAAATGTATACTGTATCCATGAGAGTCACCCATGGGGTTTCCTCTCTTAGTAGTTCATTCCTTCTTATTGCTGAGTATTATTGCTGTGATATGACTATACCACAGGTTTTGGTTATCCATTGTTTTGTTGATGGACATTTGAGCTGATTACAGCTTGGGGCTATTATGAATAAATGGTATAAGAGTCTATACAAGTCTTTTTGTAGACACAGGTTTTCATATCTCTTTGTTCAGTACCAAGGGTGGAATGCCTAAGTCATAGGATAAGTCTGTTTAACTTTATAAGAAACTGCTACCCTTCCTCCAAAAGTGACTCAAAATTCTAGATATTCATTACTCTTCAACATTAGGTAGTGTTAAATTATTATTTATTTTAGTGGGTGTGAAATGATATCTCATTGCGGGTTCCATGTGACTTTTCGCTGACGACTAATGGTGACACTTAAGTTGTCAGGAACTTATTGGCCATTTATACATCTTTGGAAAATGGCTGCTCAAGTTTTTCCCTGTTTTTAATTGGGTTGTCTGTCTTTTTCTTAATGATTCATGAAAGTTTCTTGTATATTTTGGAGTCTTTGTCAGTTATATGTACTGAAAATACTTTCTTTCAGTCTGCAGCTTATTTTTTCATTTTCTTTAAAGTGCATTTTTATGAGCAGAAATCATTGATTTTGATGAAGTTCAATTTATCAGATTTCACTTTTTTTTATTGTGTTATGTTAGTCACCATACAGTACATCATTAGTTTTTGATGTAGTTTTCCATGATTCATTGTTTGTGTATAACACCCAATGCTCCACGCAATACGTGCCCACCTTAACACCCATCACTGGGCTAACCCATGCCCCCACCTTCCTCCCCTCTAAAACCCTTAGTTTGTTTCCCAGAGTCCATAGTCTTCTCTCATGGTTCATATCCCCCTCTGATTTACCCCATCCTTCATTTTTCCCTTCCTTCTCCTAATGTCCTCCATGCTGTTCCTTATGTTCCACAAATAAGTGAAACCATATGATAATTGATTTTCTCTTTCTTGACTTATTTCACTTAGCATAATCTCCTCCAGCTCCATCCATGTTGATGTAAAAGTTGGGTATTCATCCTTTCTGATGGTTGAGTGATATTCCATTGTATATATAGACCACATCTTCTTTATCTAGTCGTCTGTTGAAAGACATCTTGGCTCCTTCCACAGTTTGGCTATTGCAGACATTGCTGCTATGAACATTGGGGTGCATGTGGCCCTTCTTTTCACTACATCCATATCTTTGGGGTAAATGCCCAGTAGTGCAATTGCTGGGTCATAGGGTAGCTCTATTTTTAACTTTTTGAAGAAGCTCCACACTGTTTTCCAAAGTGGCTGTACCAACTTGCATTCCCACCAACAGCGTAAAAGGATTTCCCTTTCTCCACAACCTCTCCAAGATTTGTTGTTTCTTGCCTTGTCAATTTTTGCTATTCTAACTGGTATAAGGTAGTATCTCAATGTGGTTTTGATTTGAATTTCCCTGATGGCTAATGATGATGAACATTTTTCATATGTCTGTTAGACATTTGTATGTCTTCTTTGAAGAAGTTTCTGTTCATGTCTTCTGCCCGAAATTCTCAACAAGATCCTAGATAATAGGATCCAACAGCACATTAAAAGGATTATCCATCACGACCAGGTGGGATTTATCCCTGGGATGCTAGGGTGGTCGACATTAGCAAATCAATCAATGTGATAGAACACATTAATAAGAGGAGAGAAAAGAACCATATGGTCCTCTCAATTGATGCAGAAAAAGCATTTGACAAAATACAGCATCCTTTCCTGATTAAAACTCTTCAGAGTATAGGGATAGAGGTGATAGTCCTCAAGTTCATAAAAACCATCTATGAAAAGCCAACGAAAAGTGGATGAAAATATCCCATGAAAAGTGGATATCATTCTCAATGGGGAAAAGCTGAGAGCCTTTCCCTTAAGATCAGGAACACGTCAAGGATGCCCAATCTTGCCACTATTGTTCAACATAGTACTTACTAGAAGTCCTAGCAATGGCAATCAGACAACAAAAAGAAATAAAAGGTATTCAAATTGGCAAAGAAGAAGTCAAACTCTCTCTCTCTTCACAGATGACATGATACTTTAGGTGGAAAACCCAAAAGGCTCTACCCCCAAATTACTAGAACTCATACAGCAATTCAGTAATGTGGCAGGATACAAAATCAATGCACAGATATTAGTTGCTTTCCTATACACTAACAATATAACTGTAGAAAGGGAAATTAGGGAATTGATTCCATTTACAATAGCACCAAAAACGGTAAGATACCTCAGAATAAACCTAACCAAAGAGGTGATGGATCTGTACTCTAGAAACTACAGAACACTTATGAAAGAAATTGAAGAAGACACAAAAAGATGGAAAAACGTTCCATGCTCATGGATCAGAAGAATAAACATTGTTAAAATGTCTATGCTACCCAGGGCAATCTATACTTTCAACGCCATCTTAATCAAAATACCAATGGCATTTTTCAAAGTGCTGGAACAAACAATCCTAAAATTTGTAGGGAACCAGGAAAGACCCCAAATCACCAAGGAAATATTGAAAAAGAAAAACAAAACTGGGGACATCACATTGCCTGATTTCAATTTTCACTTTTGTGATTGGCGGGGGTTTTTTAATTCCCATTTTGTTTTGTTTTGTTTTTGTTTCATGTCTAGACAACTTGTGTTATGTAGAACCATGCACCTTAGGAATGTAACATCTTGATAATACAGATTTTAGTTATTTTTTATATTATGTAATAATTTCTCTCTGTTACTAAAATATCTGCAGTAGAAGTCTGTCACACAGAAAGCATGGTGTCAATGGTGCCTGGGAATGAAGGAATATCCTGGAATCAGCTTCTTCTCTGGAGACTGCTCCTCACTCCTCTTTCTTAAATCTTTGGGCCCTAACTTGACCTATTTCCAGGGGCACAGATCAAGGAAGGAAGCCAAAAATCAAACTCTGATTTACATAAGAGTAAGTTTCCATCCAGCGGCAGCATGTTTCTGTCTCACTTGTGTGGAGCAGTGTAACTCTATATCATGACCTCTTTTTTACACTATGTCTCAGCCTCATCTGATATTACCAAAAGTCCTATGAATATTTTCTAAACTAGTACACAGTTTCTCTTCTGAGGAGAACTCCAGCTTCATACTCTCACCCTTAACTTCACCTGACATGGCTTGTAAGATCTCATGTTTTTATCCTTTGTGTGTGGGGAGGGGAGGGTGTAAAATATACCTAACACAAAATTTACCATCTTAACCATTTTCAAGTGTACAGTTCTGCTGTATTAAATACATTCATATTGTTGTACAACCATCACTACTATCCATCTCCCAAATGCTTTTCATGTTTTGCCAACTGAAACTCTGTCTAAAAAACTCCCCATTGCCCTCCCCCAGCCCTTGTAAACCACCATTTCTGTCTCTATGAATTTGAGGTGTCTAGGAATATGTAAGAGGAATCATACAATAATTATTCTTTTGTGACTGGCTTATTTTATTTAGCATAATGTCTTCAAGGTTTATCAAAGTGTCAAATTGTCCTTCCTTTTTAAGGCTGAATAATATTCCATTATATGCATGTTTTACACGTCTATTCTTTCATCCATTGATGAACACATGAGTTGCTTCCACCTTTTGGCTATTGTGAATAGTGCTGCTAGGAACACGTGTGTACAAATACCTGCTGTCTTCCCTACTTTCACTTCCTCTGGCTATACAATCAGAAGTGGAATTGCTGAATCAAATAGTAATTCTATGTTTAATTTTTTGAGGAATTGCCATACCACTTCTCACAACACCTACATCATTTTACATTCCCACCAGAGTATGAATTTCTCCACATCCTTGCCAACACTTGTATTTTCTAGGTTTTTTTGATAGTAGCTATCCTAATGGTGTAAGGTAGCATCTCATTGTGGTTTTGATTTTCATTTCTCTAGAGACTAGAGATGTTGAGCATCTTTTCTTGTGTTTATTGGATATTTGTATATTTTCTCTGGAGCAGTTTTTACTGAAATACTCTGCCTATTTCTTAATCTTTTTTGTTTGTTTGTTTTTATTGTTGAGTTGTAAAAGTTCTTTATATACTCTGGACATCAATCGCCTTTTAGAAAATTGTTTTGCAAATATTTTCTCCTATTTTGTGGGTTCTCCTATTTTTCACTCTGTTGATTGTGTCCTTCAATGCACAAAAGTTTTAATTTTGATGAAGTCTAATTTGTTTTTTTCTTTTGTTGCTCATGCCTTTGATAGTCAAGAAATCATTGTTAAATCCAACATCATGAATCTTTCCCCTATGTTTTCATCTAAGAGCTTTATAGTTTTAACTTTTGTGTTTAAGTCTTTGATCCATCCTGAGTTAATTTTTTATATTGTGTGAGGTAGGGATCCAACTTCTTTCTTCTGCATATGAATATTAAGTCTTCCCAATGCCATATATTGAGAAGACTATCCTTTCCCAATCGAATGGTCTTAACACCCTGGTCGAATAGCTTATATTTTAAAAATAGTAATTTTCCCACTTCCTGTGTTGATATGTCACACAAGTTTTAGATTTACTTTTGCTGTTCATTACCTTACTAAACTAATTACAATTGGGTTTTTGAGGGCTATCAGATTCATTGTGGAGAGTCTACAGGATAATGTTCTATCTATCTATCTATCTATCTATCTATCTATGACCTATCTATCTACATCTATATTTATATCCTCATCCCCTGTGTTGTTTGGTTCCTCTGAATTTAGCTCCTTATGTTGTGTATGTTCACCAACTTCAAGGTGACATTCAAATTTCCTGCCTTCAAATATTGATCCATTTTGCCAAGTTCAACTATAAAAAGTAAATGGAGACTGATGGTAAAGATCCCATTCCAACATCTTTAGTCTTTTGTTATCAGGAAACTCCTTGCAAAGGGAAGTGAGACTAGGTCTAATCTTTTGTTTATAAACAAAGCATTTGGCGGAATTCAGCTGTGGCAGAAAGTTGAACTGTTAACATTTTGTATAATGTCAATTCATTTAGTTCATTGAACATGTGTTTATTGAGTGTGTATTACATGCTGGGAAATGTTCCGATGATAGAGTAGTGAAACAGAACAGACAAAATCCCTGTTTGCAGGGAAGTTATGTTCTAGTGAGGAGCCAATGTTTAATAAAAGAGGAAAATCACACTCATCTGCAAGAGGACAAACTAAATGTCTCAAAAACCAGGCACTTGATTCTGGTCAGACTTGCCAAAGAATTCAGTTTATGCTCATTTGTTTCAGTAGACTAACCCTGCAACTAGCCCTTCTCGCCCCAGAAGCATGTTCTTACCACAGCGACCACTGAATTTACTAAAAAACATAAATTAGTTAATTTTGTAATTACTGCACATACTAGGTAAAGTATGATTGAGCAATGTATAAAGACAAGACTTTCTGTGAATTTGCATGCAATTTGACAAAACTTTTTAAAAGCTCAAAAATTCAAAATGTTTCCACCAAATCCTTAAGGAGGTTGGACCTTCCTCATCACCTAGGCCCTGTGCATCACCTACATTTGAGAAATGTACATGTGAAGAGGAAACAATGAACTTTGGAGTCAGGAAAACCAGGATCTGAATTCCAGAGATGCTACTTATTCTCTGTCTATAAAGTAGGGATAATGATGCCTCACTCTTGTAATTATTGCAGGAATTAAATGAGATCAGTGATGCAGGAAAACTGTCTGGCATAGTATCCAGCAGAGAGCAAGTGCTCAATAAATATTACCCATCACTTTTGTATTATTACTCAACAGTAAACAATGGGATAAGTCATGGGAATGCTAATGTCTCTACGAATGGGGCTTTCTACAATACCTTTGGGAGACTATGCAGTTAGACACAGTGGTAGAAAAGCTGAAAGAGAAAAATTTCCTCTTCTCTGACACTGGTTCCAGTTGGGGTTGGAAAATTTTCTTCCACTCTTAATTGCATTATGTTTTTCAATCATCAGCATATTTCTATCCCCATTTTTTGCCCACCTCTTCTTTTTCCGTCCCCTCAGCCAACATATTCACGTTTTGTCTCCAGTGACTCTGGACGTTGTGTGGTGGGACTAACTCAGCTGTGAGAACTGGAGTCTACAGCAACCCCAGGGGAGTCAATTCACACCCAGCAGAAACAGAACAGAATCCCCACAAGAGGTTAGAGAACATGGCTCTGCTATTTAGCAGGAGGCTATAGATTCTTTTGAGATACCTTCTAATTTGGGGGCTTACTATCTTCTCTGCCTCTCAGGAACAGGAACAATGATTCAACTCCTAAACAATTCCTCATAAGGGTTTTTGGACTGCTTTCCATGTATGCCATCATCGTCAGGAGTCTCAGCTGCTTGATCTACTTAAACAATTTTGTTTATAAATTTTTCTCTATATTCTTAAACATTGTTTTGGGAAAGAAAAGGTCACTTCTTTAAGGTAATTTATTCTCCTATTCCTAGACTTAAATTAATTGTTGGCTATGAACACAAAGATTAATTCTTCTCTTTTGAAAAGAATGTTTTTTAATTATGCACAGTAGAAAATGTAAATTCTCATGTTCCTTCATTAATCTGAATAGTTTGTGGGAAACAATGTAAAAAAAAAGTCAATGTAGGATTTCTTCTTATTTTAACAGTAAAAAGATGTTTCTAGAAAGTGTCTCAGTATTGATGTCCTAGTTTCAGTGGGAGGGATTCATTCAACCCCGTAACATTCAACTTCAATTAGAAACCACACTAGGCAAGAAACAAGAAAGGTCTCAAATATACAACCTAACCCTATACCTAAAGGAGCTGGAGAAAGAACAGCAAATAAACCTAAACCCAGCAGGAGAAGAGAAATAATAAAGATCAGAGCAGAAATCAATGAAATAGAAACCAAAAGAACAGTAGAACAGATCAATGAAACTAGGAGCTGATTCTTTGAAAGAATTAATAAGATTGATAAACCTCTGGCCAAACTTATCAAAAGGAAAAGAGAAAGGACCCAAATAAACAAAATCATGAATGAAAGAGGAGAGATCACAACCAATACCAAAGAAATACAAACAATTATAAGATCATATTATGAGCAACTATATGCCAGCAAATTAGACAATCTGGAAAAAAACGGATGCATTCCTAGAGACCTATAAACTACCAAAACTGAACCAGGAAGAAAAAGAAAACCTGAACGGACCCATAACCAGTAAGGAAATTGAAGCAGTAATCAAAAATCTCCCAATAAATAAGAGCCCAGGGCCAGATGGCTTCCCAGGGGAATTCTACCAAACATTAAAGAAGAATTAATATCTATTCTTCTGAAACTGTTCCCAAAGATAGAAATGGAAGGAAAACTTCCAAACTCATTTTATGAGGCCAGCATTACCTTAATCCCAAAACCAAAGACCCCATTAAAAAGGAGAATTATAGACCAATATCCCTGATGAACATGGATGTAAAAATTCTCACCAACATACTAGCGAATAGGATCCAACAGTACATTAAAAGGATTATTCACCACGACCAAGTGGGATTTATTCCTGGGCTGCAAAGTTGGTTCAACATCTGCAAATCAATCAATGTGATACAATACATTAATAAAAGAAAGAACAAGAACCATATGATCCTCTCAACAGATGCAGAAAAAGCATTTGACAAAGTACAGCATCCTTTCTTGGTTAAAACTCTTCAAAGTGTGGGGAGAGAGGGTACATACCTCAAAATCATCTGTTCATGTCATCTGTGAAAAACCCACAACGAATATCATTCTCAGTGAGGAAAAACTGGGAGCTTTCCCCCTAAGGTCAGGAACATGGCAGGGATGTCCACTATCACCACTGCTATTCAACATAGTACTACACGTCCTAGCCTCAGCAATCAGACAACAAAAAGAAATAAAATGCATCCAAATTGGCAAAGAAGAAGTCAAACTCTCACTCTTTGCAGATGATATGATACTTTATGTGGAAAACCCAAAAGACTCCACCCCAAAACTGCTAGAACTCATACAGGAATTCAGTAAAGTGGCAGGATATAAAATCAACGCACAAAAATCAGTGGCATTTCTATAATGAGACTGAAGAAAGAGAAATTAAGGAGTTGATCCCATTTACAATTGCATCCAAAACCGTAAGATACCTAGGAATAAATCTAACCAAAGAGGCAAAGAATCTGTACTCAGGAAACTATAGAATACTCAGGAAACAAATGAGGAAGACACAAAGAAAAGGAAAAACATTCCACTGTCATGGACTGGAAGAACAAATATTGTGAAAATGTCTATGCTACCTAGAGCAATCTACACATTTAATGCAATCCCTATCAAAATACCATCAACTTTTCTCAAAGAAATGGAACAAATAATCCTACAATTTGTATGGAACCAGAGGAGACTCTGACTAGCCAGAAGAAGTTTGAAAAAGAAAAGCTAAGCTGGTGGCATCACAATTCCGGACTTCAAGCTCGATTAACTAGCTGTCATCATCAAGACAGTATGGTACTGGCACAAAAACAGACACATAGATCAATGGAACAGAATCGAGAGCCCAGAAATGGACCCTCAACTCTATGGTCAACTAATATTCGACAAAGCAGGAAAGAATGTCCAATGGAAAAAAAAACAGTCTCTTCAACAAATGGTGTTGGGAAAATTGGACAGCCATGTGCAGAAGAAGGAAACTGGACCATTTCCTTACACCACACACAAAAATAGATTCAAAATGGATGAAAGAACTAAATGTGAGACAGGAATCCACCAAAACCCTAAAGGAGAACACAGGCAGCAACCTCTTCGACCTCACCCACAGCAACTTCTTCATGGAAACATCACCAAAGGCAAGGGAAGCAAGGGCAAAAATGAACCATTCGGACTTCATCAAGATAAAAAGCTTTTGCACAGCAAAGGAAACAGTCCACAAAACCAAAAGACAACCGACAGAATGGGAGAAGATATTTGCAAATGACATATCAGATAAAGGGCTAGTATCCAAAATCTATAAAGAACTTACCAAACTCAACACCCAAAGAACAAATGATCCAGTCAAGAAATGGGCAGAAGACATGAACAGATATTTCTGCAAAGAAGACATCCAAATGGCCAACAGACACATGAAAAAGTGCTCCACATCACTTGACATCTGAGAAATCCAAATCAAAACCTCAATGAGATACCAGCTCACACCAGTTAGAATGGCTAAAATTAACAAGTCAGGAAACGACAGATGTTGGCAACGATGTGAATAAAGGGAAACCCTCCTACACTGTTGGTGGGAATTCAAGCTGGTGCAGCCACTCTGGAAAACAGTATGAAGGTTCTTCAAAAATTTGAAAATAGAGCTACCCTATGACCCAGCAATTGCACGCCTGGGTATTTACCCCAAAGATACAAATATAGTGACCCGAAGGGGCACGTCACCCCAATGTTTATAGCAGCAGTACCCACAATAGCCAAACTATGGAAAGAGCCAAGATGTCCATCGACAGATGAATGGATAAAGAAGAAGTGGTATATATATAGAATGGAATATTATGCAGCCATCAAAAAAAGGAATTTTGCCATTTGCAATGACATGGATAGAACTAGAGGGTATTATGCTAAGTGAAATAAGTCAACCAGAGAAAGACAATTATCATATGACCTCACTGATGAGTAATTTGAGAAACAAGACAGAGGATCATAGTGGAAGTGAGGGAAAAATGAAACAAGACAAAACCAGAGAGGGAGACAAACCTTCAGGATTCTTAATCTCAGGAAACAAACTGAGGGTTGCTGGAGTGGAGGGGGGTGGGAGGGATGGGGTGGCTGGGTGATGGACACTGGGGAGGATATGTGCCATGGTGAGTGCTTTGAATTGTGTTAAGAGTGATAAATCACAGACCTGTACCCCTGAAACAAATAATACATTATATGTTAATAATAATAATAATCAAATGTAAAAAAAAAAACCACAGTAGACTGGGCCAGGAATTTATAAACTTGGGTCCCACTCTCAGGTAGTGCCCTGATGGTGCATCCTTGGTCAGTTCAAGTCCTTTGTTCCTGCCCTTCATCTTAAACATGGAAATGATAAAGTATCTTCAGCTTATCTTATAGTTTTGCTATGGGAGTCATGTTGTATAAGGCGGAGACTTCCCAAATGAGTAAAAGAAAATGTTTGGGGTGAGATAGGGTACTTTGTCTCCTGCTTTGATTTGGTTTTAGTTATCTTGTTTATTTGGAAAGTTAAAACATTAAGAGAGCTCATAAATTGTGGTGTTTGACAAAGTGGGACACAGTTTTAAATGTTGAGAAACACTGAGTGGAAGTATGTGTTTTGTACAAATGTTCTTATACTAAAAGCATTCTAAGCATTCTCTTCAGTGAATAAAACTACTTTTTGCTCAATAAGCAAACAGAAATTTGGATATATTATACTTTATTAACTAAGACAGAGAAGCAGTCACATAAACTTTTTAAGGTTTTGGTTGGACTGAAAAAGCATTCTGAGTCCCTGCACCACACCAAGAGCTCTTTCCAGTCCATGCTGACTTGGATTGTGGGTGTGAACACACCATGTGATTCAGTCCTCTGGTTGGCCTAGGGTGATCTCAGAGGTGAAGGAGGGCGTTAGGGACAGCAGATGTGGTAGGGACTTCTAGCTGTGATTTGAGGAATCCGTGGTCTAGGGAGAGAAGGCACAACACTCATTTCCTAAGGCTGTGGTCTCTTTACATTTGCTTACCCACCTTTCCATTCCTCCTAGCCCACCTCCTCAGACCAAAGTTATCCCCTAGCTTACTTTATTTTATTTTTTAAGTTTTTATTTAAATTCCAGTTAGTTAACATATATTGTAATATTAATATCAGGTGTACAATGTAGAGATTCATCGCTTCCGTACAACCCCTGGTGCTCATCACGACAAGTGCCCTCCTTCATCCCCATCACCTTTTTCACCCATCCCCCACACACCTCCCCTCTGGCCACCACCAGTTTGTTCTCTGTAGTTAATAGTCCATTTCTTGGTTTGCCTCTCTCTCTTTCTCCCTTTTTTTCCCCTTTGCTTGTTTGTGTTGTTTCTTAAATTCCATATATGAGTGAAATCATATGATATTTGTCTTTCTCTGATTGACTTATTTCACTCAACACAATACCCTCTAGCTCCATCCATGTTGTTGGAAATGGCAAGATTTCATCCTTTTTATGGCTGGGTATATATATATATATATATATATA
>NW_027397161.1:1739920-1745957 GCF_003265705.2 Callorhinus ursinus | reverse complement strand
TTTTGTATTTTGGGGGTAAATACACAGTAGTGTGATTGCTGGGTCATAGGGTAGTTCTATTTGTAAGTTTTTGAGGACCCTCCATACTGTTCTACAGAGTGGCTGCACCGGTTTGCATTCCCACCAACAGTGCACAAGGGTTCCCCATTCTTATTTTAATTGTGTTTCCATAATGTTATTTGCCCCAGTCCTGCACCTCTTTAGGAAAGACCCAACTGAAAGAGAACATGAGAAATTGTGAAAGACCAACTCCTGCTTCATTTTGCCTGTCATAGCAAACTTCCATCCGGGCATTGTGGTTTGGGCAGCCTTCATGTATGTTCAACCACTCATTTAAAACATGTTTGTTGAGAAGCTATTATTTCCCAGGAACTGTGCCAGGCTCTGAGAATACAATACTAACTAAAACAAATGGAGTTTACAATTTAGTAGGAGGTACAATCAATCAAAAAGATAATTTTAGAGCGTGTTATGTTTATTTGGGGGCTAACAAAAGGAGAGAGACTTTTTCTCCCTATATACTTGCTGTCCGAACTTATGATCCATATCTGCTTCTTCAGTCCACTCCCTTCCCCCCACTTACCACCCCCAAGCTCCATCCCTTTCTCACAAACACAATTCCTGGCGGCTAAGAAAAGGGCAACATTTTCAAGGAAATAAACAGCTAGTTAACTGGTAAGTATTGTCCAAGATTACTTTAAAAATCACATTTATAAGTGATAATGTGAAACCAGATTCTCTGCCAAACTACCAGTTTTTCAGCTACAGCCTCGACTCTGTCAGATCTGCTTTATTTATTAATAACTCATTTAACATCAGGCAAGATTCGGTTGCTCGAATGAACTTGAACACAAGAACCATGAAATCATCTGACTTCTTCTATTGCCAATGCTTTTCCACTGACAAGAGTTTTGAGATGATGTTACCTTGTTAGTGTGTGGGTGATTCCTTATAGACATTCCTGATACTTCAAATCATCCTGCTTCTTTTATTATCATCAGAGAATGGAGAAGTCAAGGGAGGGATTACACAATGATTCAACTCAGATTAACATTTGGGCAAGACATGAATCCTGCAGCTTCTATGCAGTGGGAACTTCAAGATAAATTTCTACCCAGATGACCTTGCCACGCTTTATACTTGTCCTCAATTAAGCATCTGCAATTATTTTTTAGGCCCCAAATTCCTATTATTGGCCCATTTATTTTTTTTATTTTTTATTGTTATGTTAATCACCATATATTACATCATTAGTTTTTGATGTAGGGTTCCATGATTCATTGTTTGTACATAACACCCAGTGCTCCACGCAGAATGTGCCCTTTTTAATACGCATCACCAGGCTAACCCATCCCTCCACACCCCTCCCCTCTGGAACCCTCAGTTTGTTTTTCAGAGTCCATCGTCTCTCATGGTTCATCTCCCCCTCCAACTTACTCCCCTTCACTCTTCCCCTCCTGCTATCTTCTTCTTTTTCTTTTTTCATAACATATGTTGCATTATTTGTTTCAGAAATACAGATCTGTGATTCAACAGTCTTGCACAATTCACAGCGCTCACCATAGCACATACCAACCCCAATGTCTATCACCCAGCCACCCTATATCTCCCACCCCTCACCACTCCAGCAACCCTCAGTTTGTTTCCTGAGATTAAGAATTCCTCATATCAGTGAGGTCATATGATACATGTCCTTCTCTGATTGACTTATTTCACTCAGCATAACACCCTCCAGTTCCATCCACGTCATTGCAAATGGCAAGATCTCATTCCTTTTGATGGCTGCATAATATTCCATTGTGTCTATATACCACCTCTTCTTTATCCATTCATCTGTCGATGGACATCTTGGCTCTTTCCACACTTTGGCTATTGTGGACATTGCTGCTATAAACATTGGGGTGCACGTACCCCTTCGGATCCCTACATTTGTATCTTTGGGGTAAATACCCAGTAGTGCAATTGCTGGATCGTATGGTAGCTCTATTTTCAACTGTTTGAGGAACCTCCATACTGTTTTCCAGAGTGGTTGCACCAGCTTGCATTCCCAACAACAGCGTAGAAGGGTTCCCCTTTCTCCGCATCCCCGCCAACATCTGTCGTTTCCTGATTTGTTAATTTTAGCCATTCTGACGGGTGCGAGGAGGTATCTCATTGAGGTTTTGATTTGGATTTCCCTGATGCCGAGCGATGTGGAGCACTTTTTCATGTGTCTGTTGGCCATTTGGATGTCTTCTTTGGAAAAATGTCTGTTCATGTCTTCTGCCCATTTCTTGATTGGATTGTTTGTTCTTTGGGTGTTGAGTTTGATAAGTTCTTTATAGATTTTGGATACTAGCCCTTTACCTGATACGTCATTTGCAAATATTTTCTCCCATTCTGTCGGTTGTCCTTTGGTTTTGTGGACTGTTTCTTTTGCTGTGCAAAAGCTTTTTATCTTGATGAAATCCCAATAGTTCATTTTTGCCCTTGCTTCCCTTGCCTTTGGTGATGTTTCTAGGAAGAAGTTGCTGTGGCTGAGGTGGAAGAGGTTGCCACCTGTGTTCTCCTTTAGGATTTTGATGGACTCCTGTCTCACATTTAGGTCTTTCAACCATTTGGAGTCTATTTTTGTGTATGGTGTAAGGAAATGGTCCAGTTTCCTTCTTCTGCACGTGGCTGTCCAATTTTCCCAACACCATTTGTTGAAGAGACTGTTTTTTTTTCCATTGGACATTCTTTCCTGCTTTGTCGAATATTAGTTGACCATAGAGTTAAGGGTCCATTTCTGGGCTCTCGATTCTGTTCCATTGATCTATGTGTCTGTTTTTGTGCCAGTACCATACTGTCTTGATGATGACAGCTTTGTAATAGAGCTGGAAGTCTGGAACTGTGATGCCGCCAGCTTTGCTTTTCTTTTTCAACATTCCTCTGGCTATTCGGGGTCTCTTCTGGTTCCATACAAATTGTAGGATTATTTGTTCCATTTCTTTGAAAAAAGTGGATGGTATTTTGATGGGGATTGCATTGAATGTGTAGATTGCTCTAGGTAGCATTGACATCTTCACAATGTTGGTTCTCCCAATCCATGCGCATGGAACGTTTTTCCATTTCTTTGTGTCTTCTTCAATTTCTTTCATGAGTATTTTATAGTTTTCTGAGTACAGATCCCTTGCCTCTTCAGTTAAATTTATTCCTAGGTATCTTATGGTGTTGGGTGCAATTGTAAATGGGATCGACGCCTTGATTTGTCTCTCTTCTGTCTTGTTGTTGGTGTATAGGAATGCCACTGATTTCTGTGCATTGATTTTATATCCTGCTACTATACTGAATTCCTGTATGAGTTCTAGCAGTTTTGGGGTGGAGTCCTTTGGGTTTTCCACATACAGTATCATATCATCTGCAAAGAGTGAGAGTTTGACTTCCTCTTTGCCGATTTGGATGCCTTTGATTTCTTTTTGGTGTCTGATTGCTGTGGCTAGGACTTCTAATACTAGGTTGAATAGCAGTGGAGATAGTGGACATCCCTGCCGCGTTCCTGACCTTAGGGGAAAGGCTCTAAGCTTTTCCCCATTGAGAATGATATTGGCTGTAGGTTTTTCATAGATGGCTTTTATGATATTGAGGTATGTACCCTCTATCCCTATACTCTGAAGAGTTTTGATCAAGAAAGGATGCTGTACTTTGTCAGATGCTTTTTCTGCATCTATTGAGAGGATCATATGATTCTTGTTCTTTCCTTTGTTAATATATTGTATCACGTTGATTGATTTGCAGATGTTGAACCAACCTTGCAGCCCAGGGATAAATCCCACTTGGTCATGGTGAATAACTCTTTTAATGTACTGTTGGATCCTATTGGCTAATATTTTGGTGAGAATTTTTGCATCCATGTTCATCAAGGATATTGTCTGTAATGCTCCTTTTTGATGGGATCTTTGTCTGGTTTTGGAATCAAAGTAATGGTAGCCTCATAAAATGAGTTTGGAAGTTTTCCTTCCATTTCTATTTTTTGTAACAGTTTCAGGAGATTAGGTATTAATTCTTCTTCAAATGTCTGATAGAATTCCCCTGGGAAGCCATCTGGCCCTGGGCTTTTGTTTGTTGGGAGATTTTTGATGACTGCTTCAATTTCCTTAGTGGTTATAGGTCTGTTCAGGATTTCTATTTCTTCTTGGTTCAATTTGGTAGTTGATACATCTCTAGGAATGCATCCATTTCTTCCAGGTTATCTAATTTGCTGGCATAGAGTTGCTCATAATATGTTCTTATAATTGTTTGTATGTCTTTGGTGTTGGTTGTGATCTCTCCTCTCCTTCATGATTTTGTTGACTTGGGTCATTTCTCTTTTCTTTTGGATCAGTCTGGCCAGGGGTTTATCAATCTTGTTAATTCTTTCAAAGAACCAGTTCCTAGTTTCGTTGATCTGTTCTACTATTCTTTTGGTTTCTATTTCATTGATTTCTGCTCTGATCTTTATTATTTCTCTTCTCCTGCTGGGTTTAGGCTTTATTTGCTGTTCTTTCTCTAGCTCCTTTAGGTGTAGCGTTAGGTTGTAATTTGAGACCTTTCTTGTTTCTTGAGAAAGGCTTGTATTGCTCTATACTTTCCTCTCAGGACTGCCTTTGCTGTATCCCAAAGATTTTGAATGGTTGTGTTTTCATTTTCATTGGTTTCCATGAATTTTTTTAATTCTTCTTTAATTTCCTGGTTGACCCATTCATTCTTTAGTAGGATGCTCTTTAGCCTCCATGTATTTGAGTTCTTTCTAACTTTCCTCTTATGATTGAGTTCTAGTTTCAAAGCATTGTGGTCTGAAAATATGCAGGGAATGATCCCAATCTTTTGGTACCACTTGAGACCTGATTTATGACCTAGGATGTGATCTATTCTGGAGAATGTTCCATGGGCACTAGAGAAGAATGTGTATTCCGTTGCTTTGGGATGGAATGTTCTGAATATGTCTGTGAAGTCATTTTGGTCCTGTGTGTCATTTAAAGTCTTTATTTCCTTGTTGATCTTTTGCTTAGATGATCTGTCCATTTCAATCAGGGGGGTGTTAAAGTCCCCCACTATTATTGCATTGTTGTCAATGTGTTTCTTTGCCTTTGTTATTAATTGCCTTATATAATTTGCTGCTCCCATCTTAGGGGCATAGATATTTACAATTGTTAGATCTTCTTGTTGGATAGACCCTTTAAGTAGGATATAGTGTCCTTCTTCATCTCTTATTACAGTCTTTGTTTTAAAATCTAATTCGTCTGCTATAAGGATTGCCACCCCAGCTTTCTTTTGGTGTCCATTAGCATGGTAAATTGTTTTCCACCCCCTCACTTTCAATCTGGAGGTGTCTTTGGGTCTAAAATGAGTCTCTTGCAGACAGCATATTGATGGGTCTTGTTTTTTAATCCATTCTGATAGCCTGTGTCTTTTGATTGGGGCATTTAGCCCATTTACATTCAGGGTAACTATTGAAAGGTATGAATTTAGTGCCATTGTATTGCCTGTAAGGTGACTGTGACTGTATATTGTCTGTGTTCCTTTCTGATCTCTGCTGCTTTTAGGCTCTCTCTTTGCTTAGAGGACCCCTTTCAATATTTCTTGTAGGGCTGGTTTCATGTTTGCAAATTCCTTTAGTTTTGTTTGTCCTGGAAGCTTTTTATCTCTCCTTCAATTTTCAATGACAGCCTAGCTGGATATAGTAATCTTGGCTGCATATTTTTCTCGTTTAGTGCTCTGAAGATATCATGCCAGTCCTTTCTGGCCTGCCAGGTCACTGTGGATAGGTCTCTTGCCAATCTAATGTTTCTACCATTGTAGGTTACATATCTCTTCTCCCGAGCTGCTTTCAGGATTTTCTCTTTGTGTCTGAGACTCGTAAGTTTTAATATTAGATGTCGGGGTGTTGACCTATTTTTATTGATTTTGAGAGGGGTTCTCTGTGCCTCCTGGATTTTGATGCCTGTTTCCTTCCTCACATTAGGGAAGTTCTCTGCTATAATTTGCTCCAATATACCTTCTGCCCCTCTCTCTCTTTCTTCTTCTTCTGGGATCCCAA
>NW_027397161.1:1716919-1734920 GCF_003265705.2 Callorhinus ursinus | reverse complement strand
TATACCTTCTGCCCCTCTCTCTCTTTCTTCTTCTTCTGGGATCCCAAATATTCTAATGTTTCATCTTATTGTATCACTTATCTCTCGAATTCTGCCCTCGTGATCCTGTAGTTGTTTCTCTCTTTTTCTCAGCCTCTTTATTTTCCATCATTTGGTCTTCTATATCGCTGATTCTCTCTTCTGCCTCATTTATCCTAGCAGTTAGTGCCCCCATTTTTTATTGCACCTCATTAATAGTCTTTTTGATTTTGACTTGGTTAGATTTTAGTTCTTTTACTTCTCCAGAAGGGGTTTCTCTGATAACTTCCACACTTTTTTCAAGCCCAGCTAGTATCTTTAAAGTCATGATTCTGAACTCTAGGTCCAACATCGTACTAATGTCTTTATTGAGTAGGTCCCTGGCTGATGGTACTACCTCTTGTTCTTTTTGCTGAGGTGATTTTTTTCGTCTCTTCATTTTGTCCAGAGGAGAATAGATGAATGAGAGAACAAAATGCTAACAGGTTAACAACGTCCCCAGCAAATATACTCTATACAAATCAGAAAAGACCTGAAACCAGGGGAAAAGAAAGGGAAAGAAAGAAAAAAGAAAGAGAAAAAAGAAGAAAAAGATAAAGACAAAAACAGAACAATACAAAAAAGCAGAATGTGATCAAATATGGTCAGGCTAGTGCATAGCTCAGTGCCACACATTAGATTTGGGTGTATTTTGGTCTGTTAGAAAAAAGCGCCTCCTAATATTTTAAAAGAAGAAAGACTTATATATACAAAATAAGGATTGATACAATGAAGGGATGGAAGATGACTGTAAAGATGAAAATTATAAAAGATTTTGTAAAAGGAATTGATAAGATAAGTGGTTGTTTGAAAAAAGAAAGAAGAAGATTTAAAAAAAAAGAAAAGAAAAGAAATGGGACAGACTGTGATCAGGCAGGAGACTAGAACAAAGCCATACACTAGTGATTTAGGATATATTTTGATCTGTAGAAGAAAGTGTATATCAAAATTTTAAAGAGAGAAGAACTTATATATATATGCCAAAAATAAGGGTAACTACTCTGAAGGGATAAAGTATGAGTCTAAAAATGAAAAATAAAAAATGTTTTTTAAAAAAGGGATTGAAAAGATGTTGGTTGAAAAAGGAAAAAAGAAAAATTCCAAAAAAAAACCTTAAAAAAATTAACTTTGAAAAACTAATGAATCATGGTAAAAAAAAAAAAAAAAGCCATGAATCCTATGTGCAGTATTCCCCTAGCGCTGGAGTTCTCCCGTTCTCCTTGATCGGTAAACTTGGTCTTGGCTGGCTGTTCATGCTGATCTTCTGCGGGAGGGGCCTGTTGCCGTGGTTTCCAAAGGTCTTTGCCGGAGGCTGAATTGCCCCGCCCTTGTCGGTCCAGGCTAAGCAAGCTGCTCGGGTTTGCTCTCAGGAGCTTTTGTTCCCTGCAAGCTCTGGTACAGCTTTGGAGGACCAGGGTGAAAATGGTGGCCTCCCAATCTCCGCCCGGAGGAGCTGAGAACTCGGGGCCCCGCTCCTCAGTGCGCCCCCAGAGAAAAGCAGTCACTCCCGTCTCCCCGGTCTCCGGCCGCACTCCGTGCTCACCCGGCCTGTGACCGAGCGTTTTTATCTCTGGCTCCTGACCCCATGTGGAGTCTCCAAACCCAGCAGATCCCTGCGGTGCGCTCCCGCGCAGCTCCTCCTGAGGGAGGAAGGGGAGTCTCCCCGGATCTGCCGCTTGTTGGGTCCCTGCTGGAGGAGCAGTGGCCCGACTGGGCCGCAGATCACAGTTTATGGCCACCCCGAGCTGAGAGCCCGCCTCAGCTCCGTCTCTGCAGCCGGCTTCCCCGCTCCCATACCTGGGAGCTCTACCGCACTCAGGCACCCCCGGTCTTTCTGTGACCCTGAGGGTCCTGAGACCACACTGTCCCGCGAAGGTTCCACTCCCCACTTAGGCACTGGAGTGACGTCCCTCAGCGGAGCTGGCTTCTAAAAGGTCCGATTTTGTGCTCCGCGGCTCTAGCACTTGCCAGAAGCGGCCGATGGAGGCCCCCTCCCCCGCCGTCTATCCTCCCGAATATCGCCTCGGATTCACTTCTCCGCACGTCCTACCTTCCAGAAAGTGGTCGCTTTTCTGTTCAGAGAGCTGTCGCTATTCTTCTTTTCGATCTCCTGTTGAGTTCGTAGGTGTTCAGAATGGTTTGATCCCTATTCACCTGAATTCCTGAGACCAGACGAAATCCAGGTCTCCTACTCCTCCGCCATCTTGCTCGGCCCCCCTGGCCTATTTATTTTTACATAGAAGAGACAGCAGGTCTCCAAAGAAGCTTGTGCTTGTGTAAAATGACACAGGACAAGTGCCCTAGCACAAGCCAGAAGAGTAGGAGCCCAATCTCCCAAGGTAACCTTCTCTACAGGGCTGCGGTCAGCACCTCATCAGCTACTTCTTGTTGCTAAGGTGTTGGTGGCTTAGGGCTTAAAGATTTACCCCGAGTATACTACTTTTTATAATATGAATATCCAAAAATTTTCAAGATGGTTATTCTCCCTCTACCAACAGCAGCTCACAAACATTTGCGGAGCATTACAGGGCTTAGAAAGTCATGGGTCTGGCAAAATCAGCCTTATTTGTATCCATGTTCTGTTCATGTCCATTAGTAAAACACTCAAATGATGATACCATAAGTGTTCAAATTAATGGCAGGCACAATAGTATTCTATTATTGGAATAAAAAACTATGATAAATTGAACTACTGACCCCAAACTATCACCTCTTTCTGCACACAAGCTCTGTGCCATGTAACTTTGCAATTCCTTCCATTAGAGGTGGGTTTATTTCCTCCCACACTGATGCTGGGCTTGGCCAGCATCTTGCACTGACCAACAGGATAGTAGCAGATGTATTGTTATAGAAGATTTGAAATGGGACTTGCCCTCCATGCTTCTGACACTGCCCAGAGGAGTGTTGACCCAGCTAGCTCATTGGCAGGATGAGAGACAAGGAAAGAAGACCTGGACCCACCTGTAACTTAGAACCAATTGAACAGCCTAGAGTTACTGTCAGCCAAACTACAAATATATGAGTAGAAATAAAGATAAGAATGCTTGGAAGTCATTAGTGGTTCTCCATGGAAGTACAATTATTGGAGATCGTTGTTTCCTTCTTTGTATTTTCTGTGTTTTCTAAAGTTGCTGCAGTTATCATGTCAATAAATAAGATGATGCTGTGGATCTCCACTGGCCTTAAGTGAGCCATAACTGAGAAAGTCACTGAAAAATGTTGGACATTTCTCCTGTGCTGTTTCCCATGGGCCCTGCTGTATTCCCAGAATACAACTTCGGAAAACAAAGCATCCCAATTCTACTTTTATACTCTCTCCTCAGGTTTGAATACCCACAGTCATAAATTAGATTCATTGTTTTAAGTCTGAATCATGTACCCACCCCTAACTGTTGGACTTTGATTCAGAGAGCTATTTTTAGTGCTTACTTTATGGGGTAAAAAGATGGATTGAGGTGGTCTTTTAGAGAAAGGTTAGTAGCCTACTAATGATTTTCAAATGCACCCTAGGTTTAAACTTTACACTTTCTAAAACTCATTACCTTTCCAGACATCAGCAGCAGTTAAAATGTAATCATAAACAGGTACATTTATAATAGCAATAGACATATGAGATATCTAGGAAGAAATCTAACAAATTATGTGCAAAATTCTTATAAAAAAGATATAATTTTATTAAATTTATTTTAAAAGATAAACAGAAAAGAAATCATGTTCATGGGTAGGAAAATAATATCATTAAAATTTCCATAAAAGTAAATTACTAATTTAATTCAATACTAATCAAAATTCCAAGAGGATTTCTTTGATGGACTTAAGCAAGCTGATTCCGAAATGGATTTGAAAGAATAGAAGAACAAGAGCAGCCAAGACAAATGCCTCTCTAGGTTGAAAATCTCACCACATGCAATCAGATTCTGAAATACTGATTGTATTTATGTTCCTGGCACAGTACTGGACACTGAGATTACCGTGATTAGTGCGATCACTAACCAACAGTAAAGTAGTCCTGGTGGGCGCTATAAAGGAGAATCATGTGACAGCTGGGGTGATGCCCTAGAATTCTAAGATGAAGTAAGGTGGTCTGTGGAGCCATTTGCAGGCTGTAATGGAAGATGGCATGGTGGTTATGATTATGATTATGGTCCTACAAACTATTTCTCCTGAAATCTTACAATCAGGGGTTATTCTTAATTAATATCAAAGCATGTGGAATTTCTCTGGGCTGCTTCTGTTTCCTGAGAGCTATACTTAGGGTCTGAGCTCTATTCCCATTCCTTGGCATCCCAACTACCTTTCAATTCATCCTGTTAAAATGGAAGCTGATAAGTGGTTTATTCCTCCTAGGAGTTCATGGATTTGAAAGATGAATTTTTGAACACAAAATATCTTAAAGTTAAAAAGGAATGCATTTGTAATAATCTGTAATGATATAATTTCAAAATGTACATCACCAGAGATCTATTTGGAGAAGGACCTGGGGATGATTTTCTAAATATAGTTTAGCCAGTGGCCTCACCATGAACATAGTTGAAGCCCTTATAAAGAAGCAAATTTGCTAGCAACACATGTCTTGACTGTCAGTAGAGCAGGTGGGTGCACAGTGATTCCATAACAAAGAAATGAGGACTCTGCATCTCTAATTCTCCCAAAGTCACCCTCAGCTTCTGGTTAACATCTAAGTTCACACGCCAACATACCTCAATACCTGGGCACTGAAGGAGGGAAAAAGCATAACTAGTGCAAAGAATGTCCAAAGAGTGAAAATTTATGATCATAAAAAATAATTTTTTTCATTGCAGGAGATTTTGCCTTTATTTATATTGTTTGACATTTTATGAAATATACCATTCACCTGTTATGTGAGTGCTTATAATTAAATAATTAACAACAGAAAAGACTGTTGAGGGGGCCAATCTTCTATCTACATATCTGCACATGCATATGTATAAAAATTGGATAACAGTTCATATTTAAAAATTATATATATGTAATATATATGCCTTTTTTAATTCAGCATTTCCTAGATTAACAATGCATTCTCTAGTGACTATGAAAATGCTAGCTTTCTCTACTTGAATTTTTCTTACTAGTTATTTATAAATCATAATCCATTATGTATTTCAAAATTTAATTTCTGATTCTGCATTTACCTTGATGCTTACTTCAATACCTAGGAGATATTTCCAAAATGGAAAAATTAACAAAATTAAGGCCTTTTAAGGGCTTTTCTTTTAACTAATTTGAAAATGGCTTTCAAGATTGAAAAATATTTGTTACTTGACTGCATTATCATTTATAGTCCAGTGAAATGTAAGTCAAACTGGGTCTTGCTTTGGATTTGAAGCTTTTGGCCTGAGTATGGAAGGTCTTAGAGCTGAAAGATGCACCCTTCAACCCAGTTACACAGAATCACACAGTTTAACATTGTAATGATCATTGTTTAAAGACAAAACTTTGGGAAACTTCTTGGTTATAAATCAGAATATTAACTACATTTAAAATTTTTGAAAAGCTACAAGGGTTTTGGTTTTTTTTTTAATGTTCTTTTTCTATTTATTTATATATTTTTTGACGTAGTGTTCCATGATTCATTGTTTGTGTATAACACCCAGTGTTCCATCCAATATGTGCCCTCTTTAATACCCATCACCAGGCTAACCCATCCCCCCCTCCCCTCTAGAACCCTCAGTTTGTTTCTCAGAGTCCATAGTCTCTCATGGTTCGTCTCCCCCTCCAAAAAGCTACAAGGGTTTTGAAAGGAAGCAGAACAGGCTGGATATAATTTAACAGGGTAGGTTCACAGCTAAGCACAATGTTAATAGCAGAAATAAAAAGTGCCAAGAGACACATTCAGAATTTTCAGAATCTTACCTTGACAGTGTTTGGTCTTGTTCAAATTTGGAGTCCCAGTGAAATCAAAGCCAGGGTTCCAAAAAATAAGTTGATTTTAATGATTTTTGCCAATTTAGTCATGATTTTGTGGAGGGGTAGACTTTTGAATACTTACTTACTCTTACTTACTCTTACCTTACTCTATCATTTTTGCTTCTCCTTTTTTGAAGGACAATTTGCTACACATAGAAATCAACTGTTAGAGCTGTTAAGGGTACACTGGACAGGAGAAGACCCTTCTTTCTTATTGCTTTCAAGATTGTTTTTTGGTCTTTTGTTACTTTGATTCTTCTAGATGTATCTCTCCTTGAGTTTATCTTTCTTGAAATTTGTTTGAGTTTCTTAGATGTGTAGATTATTTTTTCATCAAATTTGGGAAAGAATATCCTTTCTACCCCTTTCTCTCTTTCCTCTCCTTTGGGACTCCCATTATGCGTATGTTGGTGCACATGATGGTGTCTCACATATCTGTGAGACTCAGCTTATTTTTCTTTATTTCTTTTTCTTTGTTTCTCAGACTAGATAATCTCAGTTGATTTATCTTCAAGTTTTCTCTTTCTTCCTTCTGACAGCTCAATCTGCTGTTAGCTACTACACTGAATTTTTTTCATTTTAGTCATTCTATTTTTCAGTTTTGGAAGTTCTCTTTAATATTATTTTATAATTTCTATCTGCTTATTAATATTCTCTTTTTGGTGAAACGTCATACTTGTACTTTCCTCTAGTTCTTTAAACCTCAAACCAGGTCTAACATTGGTTCCTAGGACATGTTTATCATGGCTAATTTAACGTCTATGCCTACAAAGTCCAATGTCTCTGATTCCTCATGAAGAGTTTCTCTTGACTTTTTTTTTTTCTGTGATGAGCCAAGCTTTCCTGTTTTGGGATATCTCATAATTTTTGTTGAAAGCTGGCCATTTTAAATAATATAATGTGACAGCTCTAGGAATCAGACCATTTCCCTGCTCCAAAAGCGTTATGGTTCTTTTTCTTTGTTATTACTACTATGTTGCTGTTTGTTTTGTGACTTTCCTGAATTAATTCTGTAAAGTCTGTATTCTCTATTATATGTGATCACTGAGGTCTCTGCTCAGTTAGCTTAGTGGCCAGAAAATGATTGAACAAAGATTTCCCTAAAAGCCTTGAACCAGTAAGTCTCCTAACCTTGGCTATGGGGCTCTGTTTGTGTGTTGGTGTTTCTTTTAATGCTCTGGCAGGCCCTTTACAACACTACATCATCCATTACATCCTGCTTATGGAGACCCTCAAGGCAGACACAAAATGAGAGATTTGGACCCTCTCAGGTCTTTCCTGGGCAGCTTGGGCATGACTTTTTATAGTCCCAGGAATATGTTGGAGCTTTTCAAAGCCCTATGAACATGTTATCCCTCAGATTTTCCTTCTGTTATTTTGGTCAGCTTCTTGTTTGCCCACAAAGTTATTGCTGCCTCAGGCAGCTACTATGTTAAACGATTGCCACTGATCTTTTCAACAAATGCCCCAGGGACAAAACTGTTTACATGGAGTAATCTCTGAGTCAGATCAAATAAAAACAAGTCCTTGACTGGAGGTTTCCAGAGAACTGCCAGACCTGTCAAATAGTAACAATTATCTGGGCATGGGATGTTGGGCAGCTTCAAACCCATCCTACCCCATCCAGTGGCTACTAGTCTGCTACTTCTCACAGCCAGCTATTTGTTTTCAATACCACTGCAGAACTGGCACAGAGGGTTAGAATAGGAAAAGTTAAAATGCCACAAATCAAGATTCAGCCATTTTCCTTGAATAAAAACTCCTCGGGATCTTGCAAGGCTTTGCTTAAATTCTAGAATATTGAAAAAGTTTATTTTGACAATTTTGCCACGGTTCTCATTGCTTTTATGGAAGAACGGGTTTTTCAGGTCCTTACTCCAACATTCTGGGAATGCTGTTTAATCTGCACATGGAAATTTTAAAATGTCTATTTACCTAGTAAAAGGTGGTTAGCAGCTAAAATGTATAGTAGTTAGAGACTACTAAAGAGGTAGAGAAGTAGCAAATGGAGAAGGCCTGAAGAATACAAAACAAAGAAAGATCAACTTAGATGAGTACCCCTACCCCAAGCCAAGACCTAGGTCTCTAGGGAGAGGCTGTGGCTGCCACAGATGTATACAGTGCACCGACTGAATATACCCTTGCTAGAGGGCAGGGCTGACTAAATGAAGCATCCCTAAGGTGAGTACCCACACTGCCCCATGTTGATCCACTGGCAGATAGCAGAAGCAAAACACCTTCCACTTGCTATTAACAAATCCTAACATTGCCAGCTGGAAAAGAGATGTCTAGTGTCCAGTTTTCATATCACAAAGCCAGGCCAAGAAAGGTGAATT
Organism: Callorhinus ursinus; assembly: GCF_003265705.2. Classification (NCBI taxonomy): domain Eukaryota; kingdom Metazoa; phylum Chordata; class Mammalia; order Carnivora; family Otariidae; genus Callorhinus; species Callorhinus ursinus. The sequence continues at coordinate 1,726,599 of NW_027397161.1, read as the reverse complement.
TGGATCAGAGAAGCAATATATTGATAACCAGGACAGCACCTTTTGATAATGGAAATGTAATTCTCTGTAATGTATCTAAATTTAGTCCTTCTGTCATCCACACAGAAGCCAGCATTCTATGAACAATCCCCCAAATGATAGCTTCTTTATTCAAATGATGCCTCAGACTCATCAGAACACAAAGTCATTATCTAGGAAGCCTTCATCTTATTAGCCATCTTCCAAATTTTTTCCTATGCTCATCTGGTAGGTTCTTTGAGAGTGTGAATTTTTATTTGTTTTAATATTTTTCATCTCAGGTGTAGTTGGTTAAATCTGAGTAGCTGAGAGTCTAATGTTTGTGAGTTTTCAATTCAATAATAGAACTGGCTTAGTGAAGCACTTAGTGAATTCATTTAGTGAAGCCTATCTTATGAACTGCCAGGTCGATTCAGACTCATTACATTTAGGTGGTATGAGTAAGTTCTAAAATGTAAACCAAAAAGGAACAAACTAAAGGGTAGAGTCAGGGAGCCACTTGACAGCAGTGAGCAAAGACAGAGGTCACCCTCCATGTGGGTGCTTGTCTGCAGCTGGGTCTTAGGATTTCCTGGGGGCAAAAACCTCCTGACAAAGACTTTTAAATAACTTTATTTGAGATGTCATCTTCCATAACAGCTTCCTAGCTACATGCCTATTTACAAAACAAAAGAATTGGTTTTGGGAAAGCATAAAAACTAAATATAGTTAGCTTCAGGACACAATAAAGAACCACCACGTGAGTAATTGTTACCTAGCAGGAGTCTAGCTATTTCAGAGAACATAAAATTGCATCAGAACTGATGTTTTATGAATCTCCTTGTCATCCTGAGTATTTTAGGGTGGTTTCCTTTTATTCTCCACCTAAGAATATGATGTGACTCACCCTAGTTCATCAACATTGGAATTTAAGGGGGAAAATAGTGTAAAATGCCATTTTCTGGAATATAAAATGCAGGCAACAGGGTGAAGAAGAAACAGGAAGAAACCCCTTTTATTCACAAGTCATTTCAGGGCACTGGCATCCACTAGCAGAAACTAATAGAAGCCACATGGCTTCATATGGCTTCATATGGCTTGAACCGATCAACAGCCTTTGCTGTTATAGAAGTAATGGTCAGCAGCAATGTCCAAAATAGCCAAACTGTGGAAGGATCTGAGATGTCCTTCAACAGATGAATGGAGATAGAAGATGTGGTTCATATATGCAATGGAATATTACTCAGCCATCAGAAAGGATGAATACCCACCATTTGCATCCACATGGATGGAACTGGAGGGGATTATGCTAAGTGAAATAAGTCAATCAGAGAAAGATAATTGTCATATGATTTCACTCATATGTGGAATATAAGAAATAGTGCAGAGGATCATAGGGGAAGGGAGAGAAAATTGAATGGGAAGAAATCAGAAAGTGAGACAAACCATGAGAGACTCTGGACTCCAGGAAACAAACTGAGGGTTGTGGAAAGCGAGGTAGGTGGGGGGATGGGATAACTGGGTGATGGACAACAAGGAGGGCACGTGATGTGATGAGCACTGGGTGTCATACACAACTAGTGAATCATTGAACACTACACTCAAAACTAATGATGTACTATATGTTGGCCAATTGAATTTAAATTTTAAAAAAAGAAGTAATGGTCAGTCCTGTTAAGATTATAGAGATAGGACAAGAAGAGAAAAAAAAATTCAAAATGACAGAACACAAAATTTCTGCAATTGCCAGATGATTCGGTAACCAGAATGTGAGTTATTATGGGGAAAGTACCTCTTTGAAGACTTGTGGGAGAGTATCTTCACCCTTGAGGTCGGATCAGAAACAGAGGTTTCATTTCCCAACGTCAGTCACAGAAAAACTGTAACCCCAAACCATGAGGAGCCATGTGCTTACTTCAGCGGGGGTCCACCTCCTGGTGCCTTTCCAGCTTCCAGGCAGCCAGGATCCCACTCCTGAGGGCCAGTAAACAGCTGCCTTAGGGCTCAGAAGACAGCTCATTCAAGGTCCCTCCAGAGCAACTGGGAGGTTTCCCAATGGGATTAGCCAGCAGGAATATCAGATGCCTGGCAGAGTGACTTCAAAAATAAGCATGGACCATGAGTTTTTCCTAAGGTTTAAAACCACTGATTTCTATTAGAGTTTTAAGGATTAGAGTATAGGATATAAAAATCTGTGGACTTTCGTATCCTCATCTGCTCAAAAGAGGGGCTGTGTTAGGGATGGGCAAAGGGTCCATACACAATTGTTCAGGATTAATGCAGCTTGCTTTTCTCCCTAGAAGTTGGTGACCCACCACAGCTGTTCCAATAGCAACAGCCCAACCCAATTTGGAGCTCAAGGAATAAGACAAGCCTGATAACGCCATGAGCTGCACACCTCACTTCATTAACGGCTGGATTTAAATAGTCCTCTCTTCATTGCTTTTACAGCAGACAGGCCCAATACCCACCTTTCCAAGTTCCCTCCTAACTATTGCTTCATCAGTATTGCTGTACACTTGGACAAGAAACACCCACAGAAAGATCAGGCTTGCAAGTCTTGAGAATGCAGTCTGCATTTTATCCACGCGTACTTCACACTCTTCACTTTCAAAGAACAAATGCAACATCTGGGGCTTTTGTCTTACATGTCCTACACATGTCTTACATTTGGGGCTTTTGTCTACATGGACATTAAACTCTCTATGGAAAGTGTGTTCTGCAAAAAATGTACCTCCTCACTTTTTTTAAAATTTTATTTTATTATGTTATGTTAGTCACCATACAATACATCATTAGTTTTTGATGTGGTGATCCACGATTCATTGTTTTCCTATACCACCCAGTGCTCCATGCAGTACATGCCCTCCTTAATACCCATCACCGGGCTAACCCATCCCCCCACCCCCTCCCCTCTAAAACCCTCAGTTTATTTCTCAGAGTCCATAGTCTCTCATGGTTCATCTCTCCCTCCGATTTCCCCCTTCATTTTTCCCTTCCTTCTCCTAATCTCCTCCATGTTATTCCTTATGTTCCACAAATAAGTGAAACCATATGATAATTGACTTCCTCTGCTTGACTTATTTCACTTAACATAATCTCCTCCAGTCCCATTTGTGTTGATGTAAAAGTTAGGTATTCATCCTTTCTGATGGCTGAGTAATATTCCATTGTATATATGGACCACATCTTCTTTATCCATTCATCTGTTGAAGGGCATCTCGGCTCTTTCCACAGTTTGGCTATTGCAGACATTGCTGCTATGAACATTGGGGTGCATATGGCCCTTCTTTTCACTACATCTGTGTCTTTGGGGTAAGTACCCAGGAGTGCAATTCCTGGGTCATAACGTAGCTCTATTTTTAATTTTTTGAGGCACCTCCACACTGTTTTCCAAAGTGGCTGTACCAGCTGGCATTCCCACCAACAGTGTAAGAGGGTTCCTCTTTCTCCACAACCTCTCCAACATTTGTTGTTTCTTGACCTGTCCATTTTTGCCATTCTAACTGGTATAAGGTGGTATCTCAATGTGGTTTTGATTTGAATTTCCCTGATGGCTAATGATGATGAACATTTTTTCATGCGTTTGTTAGCCATTTGTATGTCTTCTTCAGAGAAGTGTTTGTTAATGTCTTCTGCCCATTTTTTGACTTGATTATTTGTTTTTTGGGGGTTGAGTTTGAGAAGTTCTTTATAGATCTTGGATACCAGCCATTTATCTGTAGTGTCATTTGCAAATATCTTCTTTTATTCTGTGGGTTGCCTCCTTGTTTTGTCGACTGTTTCCTTTGCTGTGCAGAAGCTTTTTATCTTGATGAAGTCCCAAAAGTTCATTTTTGCTTTTGCTTCACTAGCTTTTGGAGATGTATCTTGAAAGAAGTTGCTGTGGCCGATGTCAAAGAGGTTACTGCCTATGTTCTCCTCTAGGATTTTGATGGATTCCTGTCTCACATTGAGGTCTTTCATCCATTTTGAGTTTATCTTTGTGTATGGTGTTAGAGAATGATTGAGTTTCATTCTTCTGCATGTGGCTGTCCAATTTTCCCAGCACCATTTATTGAAAAGACTGTCTTTTTTCCATTGCATCTTTTTTCCTGCTTTGTCGAAGATTATTTGACCATAGAGTTGAGGGTCCATCTCTGGGCTCTCTATTCTGTTCCATTGGTCTATATGTCTGTTTTTGTGCCAGTACCATGCTGTCTTGGTGATCACTGCTTTGTAATATAGCTTGAAATCGGGCAACGTGATGCCCCCAGCTTTGTTTTTCTTTTTCAACATTTCCTTGGCAATTTGGAGCCTTTTCTGATTCCATACAAATTTTAGAATTGTTTGTTCCAGCACTTAGAAAAATGTCATTGGAATTTTGATCAGGATGGTGTTGAAGGTATAGATTGCTCTATGCTACCGAAACATTTTAACAATGTTTATTCTTCTGATCCATGAGCATGGAATGTTTTTCCATCTTTTTGTGTCCTCTTCAATTTCTTTCATACGTGTTCTGTAGTTCCTACAGTATATATCTTTACCTCTTTGGTTAGGTTTATCCCGAGGTATCTTATGGTTTTTGATGCTATTGTAAATGGAATCTTTTCTCTAATTTCTCTTTCTACAGTTGCATTGTTAGTACATAAGAAAGCAACTGATTTCTGTGCATTGATTTTATATCCTGCCACATTACTGAATTGCTGTATGAGTGCTAGTAATTTGGGGGTGGAGTCTTTTGGGTTTTCCACATAAAGTATCACGTCATCTGTGAAAAGAGAGAGACCCCATCAAAAAGGAGAATTTCAGACCAATATCCCTGATGAATATGGATTCCAAAATCCTCATCAAAATCCTAGCTAATAGGTTCCAACAAGACATTAAAAGGATCACCCACCACGACCAAGTGGGATTTATCCCTGGGATGCAAGCGTGGTTCAACATTCACAAATCAATCAATGTGATAGAACACATTAATAAGAGGAGAGAGAAGAACCATGTGATCCTCTCAATTGATGCAGAAAAAGCATTTGACAAAATACAGCATCTTTTCCTGATTAAAACTCTTCAGAGTATAGGGATAGAGGGAATATTCCTCAAGTTCATAAAATCCATCTATGAAAGGTCCACAGTGAATATCATCCTCAATGGGGAAAAGCTGAGAGCCTTTCCCTTAAGATCAGGAACACATCAAGGATGCCCAGTCTTGCCACTATTGTTCAACATAGTACTAGAAGTCCTAGCAACAGCAATCAGACAACAAAAAGAAATAAAATGTATTCAAATTGGCAAAGACCTCTTCACTTTTTTTAAGAGTCATACTTTTAAAAAAATATTGAAGTATAATCAAGATACAATGTTATATTAGTTTCAGGTATACAACATACTGATTCAACAATTCTATACATTACTCAGTGTTCACCACAATAAGTATAGTCACCATCTGTCACCATACATTATCACAATAGTATTGACTATATTCTTTATGATGTACTTTCCATCTCTGTGACTTATTTGTTTTATAATTGGAAGTTTGTGTCTCTTAATCCCCTTTATCTATTTTGCTCATCCCCCTACCCACCTCCCCTCTGGCAACCACCAGTTTATTCTCTGTGCTCAAGAGTCTTTTTACTTGTTTGTTCATTTGTTTTGTTTTTGGGTTCCGTATGTAAGTGAAATCAAATGGTATTTGTCTTTCTCTGTCTGATTTATTTCACTTAGCATAATACACTCTAGGTCCATCCATGTTGTCGCAAATGGCAAGATCTCATTATTTTTTTTTTTGTGGCTGAGTAATATTCCTTCGTGCATATGTATATCTTCTTTATCCATTCATCCATAATTCGGCCTTTGGCTAATTCAGAGGTTGAAATTACCTCATAAGAGGCCAGCTAATTGCTTTTTTGAGTCTACACTAACTTCAAATTGATCCTATTCTCAGAGGTACGTAGGCTTAGTAATAGAAAATACTTCAAGCTCTTCTACAGTCATTACTCCTCAGTAACTCAAACTGTACCGAGGTTTAAGTGGCATAGGACTATTGAGTTCACAAGGAATATCTTTTAAAAGTCTGGAAAAGAGTATTAATTCCTTAATTATCAATAATTACACTCAGCTTCCTTTAAAGCAAAGATACTTAAGGCAGAAAGAAAAAATATACTGTAAGTTCAAACCATCCTTATACTTTCTTTCCTTTTTCTGGCTCAAGAGTCTCAAGATCAACCTAGTTTTTAGATTGGAAAGAGAAGTTTTAGGACAAAGTATCACTTCATGAGGTGCATATGGAACATTAGCTCCTGCTGGAGTCCCAAGTTGTACATACCTTGAGGATTATAATTACATCAGCAAGTGATACCCACTGGAATACTTGCCTCACACAAACTAATAAAAACTCCATGTTGGGCAATTTCTAATCTGCAACCTGTAAATCCGTCTTCCATGTGTACCTGAATTCTTTGGCCAATTAGCCCACTAGTTCCCACCATCCTTCCCAAGGCCAGGGTTTCCAGCCCAGGCATCCCGCTCTACCATCTGGAACCACTGATTCTCCTGTCTGGGCCTCTTTTTCTAACCCTTAAAATTAGGCAAATCTTTCTCAGCACTAGGATTTTAGGATTCTTTCTTTGAGGCTCGTGTAAGTTCCAGCTTCCTTACAAGGAAAGGGGAAGGAACCCATGTGGTTACCCCGTTCTCAAGGTGTGGGTGGGGTCAGAGGTGCAGATAGTGGGGCTGCTGTCCAGCATCAGCTCTGTCCAGCATCTGCCTGGCAGTCCTATAATTAAAAAACGTTTTGTTCATTTTCCTTAGGACTGACACTTGAGAAAAATGTTTTATTTCCCTTCAATCAATTTTCTATCTCCTCAAAGATATGTTTTTTGCAAATATACACCATAAATTTGACCTTCTCCCTAAACTTATTTAAAAAGTAAATTAAAAAGAAAATCAATTAACAAGCGTTTAGTAAAAATCTATTTTATAGTCATTATTGCTGTGCCAGGGCGAAGAGGTATATAGCAAGTTTCTTCCCAGAGGAGTTGATAAGAAAGTGACCAAAGATTAATTAGTAATGAAATCAAAAAGTAACTTATTGGTAACAATGTGAAGGAGCAGTCCCGGGAAGTCCCTGGGACTTTTTGGTGGGCTGTGAGGTCGGCTCAGGAGTCCCCTGCAGAGCCACACCCAAAGCCACCTGGCTTCAGCTCCTTGGTCATATGCCCTCATCTGATCTCCTCTGCATTTGGAAGTTCAGAGAGCCCCCAGGGCTCCAGTTCCACCAGCACACTGTGCCTGTCCACTGCCCCAAGCCCAGGGACTTCTTCCCTCACCTCTGCTCCGCATTTTGCATTTACCTTTGTTATATAACTCATCACTTACACTTAAAAGTAAACTTTTGGGGGGCGGAGCAAGATGGCGGAGGAGTAGGAGACCTGGACTTCATCTGGTGTCAGGATTTCAGCTGAATAGGGATCAAACCATTCTGAACACCTACGAACTCAACAAGAGATTGAAGAGAAGAATAGCAACAACTCTCTGAACAGAAAAGCGACCATTTACTGGAAGGTAGGATGTGCGGAGAAGTGAATCCAATGCGATACTCGGGAGGATAGACGGTGGGGGAGGGGGCCTCCATCCGCCGCTTCTGGCAAGTTATAGAGCAGAGGAGCACAAAATCGGAACTTTTAGAAGTCGGCTCTGCTGAGGGACGTCGCTCCAGTGGCGAAGCGGGGGTGGAACCCTCGTGGGACAGTGTGGTCTCAGGACCCTCGGGGTCACAGAAAGACCGGGGGTGCCTGAGTGCAGCAGAGCGCCCAGGTATCGGAGCGCGGAAGCCGGCTGCAGAGACGGAGCCAAGGTGCGGGCTCTCAGCTCAGGGTTGCCATAAACTGTGATCAGCGACACAGTCGGGCCACTGCTCCTCCAGCAGGGACCCAACAAGCGGCAGATCCGGGGAGACTCCCCTTCCTCCCCCGGGAGGAGCAGTGTGGGAGCGCACCGCAGGGATCTGCTGGGTTTGGAGACTCCACACCGAGGCGGGTGCCAGAGATAGAAACGCTCAGTCACAAGCTGGGTGAGCACGGAGTGCAGCCAGAGACCGGGGACACGGGAGTGACTGACTGCTTTTCTCTGGGGGCACACTGAGGAGAGGGGCCCCAAGTTCTCGGCCTCTCCGGGCAGAGATTGGGAGGCCACCATTTTCACTCTCGTCCTCCAAAGCTGCACGGAAAGCTTGCAGGGAACAAAAGCTCCCAAGAGCAAACCCGAGCAAATTACTTAGCCTGGACCTACAAAGGGGGGGCAATTCCGCCTCCAGCAAAGACGTTTGAGAACCAGGGCAACAGGCCCGTCCTGCAGAAGATCAGCACGAACAGCCAGCAAGCCAAGACCAAGTTTACCGATCAAGGAGAACAGGAGAACTCCAGCGCTAGGGGAATACTGCACATAGAATTCATGGCTTTTTTACCATGATTCATTAGTTTTTCAAAGTTAATTTTTTAACTGTTTTTTTTTTAATTTTTCTTTTTCCCTTTTTCAACCAACATCTTATCAATCCCTTTTTGAAAAAAAACATTTTTATTTTTCATTTTTAGAGTCATCTTCCATCCCTTCATTGTATCAACACTTCTTTTTTACATTTATAAGTCTTTCTATCTATATAAATATTTAAGTTGTTCTCTCTTTAAAATTTTGAGATACAGTTTCTTCTAACAGATCAAAATATACCCTAAATCACTAGTGTATGTCTTTGTTCTAGTCTCCTGCCTGATCACATTGTCTCCCTTTTTTTTTCTTTTTTTTTAAATCTTTCTTTTTTCAAACAACTTCTTATCTATCAATTCCTTTATAAAATCTTTTATAATTTTCATCTTTAAAGTCATCTTCCATCCCTTCATTGTATCAACCCTTATTTTGTACATGTATAAGTCTTTCTTTCTTTAAAATTTTAGAAGGCATTTTCTTCTAACAGACCAAAATATATCCAAAATCTAGTGTGTGGCACTGATCTATGCACTAGCCTGATCATATTTGATCATATTCTGTTTTTTTGTTTTCTTTTGTTTTGTTCTGTTTTTGTTTGTTTTTACCTTTTTCTTTTTTTTCTCTCTCTTTCTTTTTTCTTTCTTTCCCTTTCTTTTCCCCTGGTTTCAGGTCTTTTCTGATTTGTATACAGTATATTTGCTGGGAACGTTGTAAACCTGTTAGCATTTTGTTCTCTCATTCATCTATTCTCCTCTGGACAAAATGACAAGATGAAAAAATCACCTCAACAAAAGGAACAAGAGGTACTACCGTCAGCCAGGGACCTACTCAATACGGACATCAGTATGATGTTGGACCTAGAGTTCAGAATCATGACTTTAAAGATACTAGCTGGCCTTGAAAAAAACGTGGAAGTTATTAGAGACACCCTTCCTGGAGAAATAAAAGAACTAAAATCTAACTGAATCGAAATCAAAAAGGCTATAAATGAAGTGCAATGAAAAATGGAGGCACTAACTGCTAGGATAAATGAGGCAGAAGAGAGAATCAGCGATATAGAAGACCAAATGAGGGAAAATAAAGAAGCTGAGAAAAAGAGAGATAAACAACTACAGGAACACGAGGGCAGAATTCGAGAGATAAGCGATACCGTAAGACGAAACAACATTAGAATAATTGGGATCCCAGAAGAAGAAGAAAGAGAGAGAGGGGCAGAAGGTATA
>NW_027397161.1:1662408-1716519 GCF_003265705.2 Callorhinus ursinus | reverse complement strand
GACTTCCAGCTCTATTACAAAGCTGTCATCATCAAGACAGTATGGTACTGGCACAAAAACAGACACATAGATCAATGGAACAGAATCGAGAGCCCAGAAATGGACCCTCAACTCTATGGTCAACTAATCTTTGACAAAGCAGGAAAGAATGTCCAATGGAAGAAAGACAGTCTCTTCAACAAATGGTGTTGGGAAAATTGGACAGCCACGTGCAGAAGAAGGAAACTGGACCATTTCCTTACACCATACACAAAAATAGACTCCAAATGGTTGAAAGACCTAAATGTGAGACAGGAGTCCATCAAAATCCTAAAGGAGAACACAGGTGGCAACCTCTTCCACCTCAGCCACAGCAACTTCTTCCTAGAAACATCACCAAAGGCAAGGGAAGCAAGGGCAAAAATGAACTATTGGGATTTCATCAAGATAAAAAGCTTTTGCACAGCAAAAGAAACAGTCCACAAAACCAAAGGACAACCGACAGAATGGGAGAAAATATTTGCAAATGACGTATCAGGTAAAGGGCTAGTATCCAAAATCTATAAAGAACTTATCAAACTCAACACCCAAAGAACAAACAATCCAATCAAGAAATGGGCAGAAGACATGAACAGACATTTTTCCAAAGAAGACATCCAAATGGCCAACAGACACATGAAAAAGTGCTCAACATCGCTCAGCATCAGGGAAATCCAAATCAAAACCTCAATGAGATACCACCTCGCACCTGTCAGAATGGCTAAAATTAACAAATCAGGAAACGACAGGTGTTGGCAGGGATGTGGAGAAAGGGGAACCCTCCTACAGTGTTGGTGGGAATGCAAGCTGGTGCAACCACTCTGGAAAACAGTATGGAGGTTCCTCAAACAGTTGAAAATAGAGCTACCATACGATCCAGCAATTGCACTACTGGGTATTTACCCCAAAGACACAAATGTAGGGATCCGAAGGGGTACGTGCACCCCAATGTTTATAGCAGCAATGTCCACAATAGCCAAAGTGTGGAAAGAGCCAAGATGTCCATCGACAGATGAATGGATAAAAAAGAGGTGGTATATATACACAATGGAATATTATGCAGCCATCAAAAGGAATGAGATCTTGCCATTTGCAGTGACGTGGATGGAACTGGAGGGTGTTATGCTGAGTGAAATAAGTCAATCAGAGAAGGACATGTATCATATGACCTCACTGATATGGGGAATTCTTAATCTCAGGAAACAAACTGAGGGTTGCTGGAGTGGTGAGGTGTGGGAGGGATGGGGTGGCCGGGTGATAGACATTGGGGAGGGTATATGCTATGGTGAGCGCTGTGAATTGTGCAAGACTGTTGAATCACAAATCTGTACTTCTGAAACAAATAATGCAACATATGTTGTGAAAAAAGAAAAAGAAGAAGATAGCAGGAGGGGAAGAATGAAGGAGAGTAAGTCGGAGGGGGAGACGAACCATGAGAGACGATGGACTCTGAAAAACAAACTGAGGGTTCTAGAGGGGAGGGGGGTGGGGGGATGGGTTAGCCTGGTGATGGGTATTAAAGAGGGCACGTTCTGCGTGGAGCACTGGGTGTTATGCACAATGAATCATGGAACACTACATCAAAAACTAATGATGTAATGTATGGTGATTAACATAATAATTTAAAAAAAAAGAAACAAGGAGCTTTACTGTTATATTTCCTTCTAAGAGTTTTGTAGTTTTAGCTTCCATTTAACTATATGATCCATTTTGAGTTAATCTTTGTATATACTGTGAAGTGGGATTCCAACTTCATTCTTTTGCATGTAGATATCTAGTTGGATATCTAGTTGTCACAGAAGTATTTGTTCAAAAGATTATTCTTTCCCTATTGAATTTTCTTGACTTCCTTGTCAAAAATGAATTGACTATAAATGTAAGGGTTTACTTTTAGACTCTCAGTTGTATTTCACTGATATTGATATCTATCCTTAAGCCAAATTCACAGTCTTGATTACTGTAGTTTTAGTAAGTTTTTGAATTCTCCAGCTTTGTTCTCCTTTTTAAAAGATTGTTTTGGTTATTATTGATCTCTGGCATTCCATATGAACTTTAAAATCAGTTTTTCAATTTCTGCCCAAAAAAAAGCAACTGGAATTTTTATAAGGATTGCCTTATCTGTAGATCACTTTGTGAAGTATGGTTATCTTAATAATATTAAGTGTTCCAATATATTAACATTACATATCTTCCCACTTATTTAGGTCTTTACATTTTTTTAAATGTGTTTTAGTTTTCCGTGTACAAGTGTTGCACTTTTTTGTTAAATTTATACGTATTTTATTCTTTTTGATGCTGTGGTGATGATGAGGTGGAATTGTTTTCTTAAATTCATTTTTGGATTTTTGTTGCTAGTGTATAAAAATACGATTGATTTTTTTTGTATATCAATAGCCTACTTAACTAAGTATCCTGCAACATGGCTGAACATGTTTATTAGTTATAATGGTTTTCATGGATTTCCTAGGGTATTATATATACAGGATCATGTCATCTACTGATAAGGGTGGTTTTACATCTTCCTTTTCCACTAAGAAGGCCTTTTATTCCTTTTTCTTTCCCAACTGCTCTGGTTAGAATCTCAGATACAATGTTGAATAGAAGTGGTAAGAGCTTGACTTTCTCCACATCTTCGTTAGTTCTTTGAGCATAGTTAAGATAGTTGTTTTAAATTCTGGTTCTGGTGTATCTGCCATCAGGTACAGCTACAGGACATCCGGAGACACTTACTGTTGATTTACTTGTTTTCCTTTGAATGTGCCATACTTTCTTGTTTCTCTGTATGCTTTGTGATTTTTTGTTGTTTTTGTGGAAAGTTGCAAATTTGAATCTAATAATCCGGTAATCAGATTTTTCCCCTTCCTTAAGGTTTGCTATTTTAGTTATTATTTTTTTTATTGCTTGTTTTTTTTTTTTTTTTTATTGTTGTAAGCTGTCTCTGTGCCAAGGATAAGGCTGAGGCATAAATTGAGATCTCAGATCTTTTCTGAGCCTACGCCTTTCCCTGGGCATGCATGGCCACTTTCTAATTTTCCCTATATATGCCGTTGTTTTTGAATGTCCTGGTCTTTAATGTCAGGCCCCCAAAAGGGGAAAAAGAGAAAAATGTTCAAGCTTTCAATCGGCTCCAGAGTTCCAAAATAGTTACATCAGACAAATTCTGTCAGCGCAGTTGTCTATGTGGAGAGACAGATTCTTGGAGCCTCCACTCCGCCATCTTCCCAGAATCCTCACTGAGTTAATTGTGATACTTGGTCTTTCCAGGAACTTGTATACCTCATCTAAAGTTTTCAGTTTGTTGGCGTACATTTGCTCATAGTACTTCCTTATACTACACTTTGTTTCTGAAAGGTCAATAATGTGTCCCCTCTTTCACTTTGACTTCAGTAACCTGAGTCTTCTTCCAATTTCCGCTGAAGATTTGTCACGTTGTTGGTCTTCTCAAAGCCCTGACTTGGTTCTGTTATTCTCTTTACTGCTGCGCGGCTGTCTGTCCCTCGGAGCTAGCGCTGTCCTGATCTTTATCATCTCCTTACTCCTACTTGCTTTGCGTTTATTTCTTCTTCTTTTCCCTGTGTCTTAAGGTGGAAGGCCAGGTAGGCATCTGTGATCTTTGTTTTTAATACAGGCATTTACAGCTATAAATTTCCCTCTAAGACATATTTTAGCTGTCATGTTTTGGTATCTTGTGTTTTTATTTTCATTTATCTCAAAATATTTCTAATTTCCCTTATGACTTCTTTCTTGATCCACTGGTTGTTTAGAAGTATGTTCTTTCATTTCTACACATCTGTGTATTCCGCAAATTTCCTTCTGTTATTAATTTCTACTTTAATGCCATTGTAGTTGGAAAAGATGTTTTGTATATTTCAATCACTTTAAATTTATCCAGGCTTGTTTTATGGCCTAGCATATGGTCTAACCTGGAGAATGTTCCACGTTCACCTGAGACGAATATAGATTCTGCTGCAGTTAGATAAAATATTCTATAGATGTCTATCAGGACTAGTTGATTTACAATGTTGTTCCAATCTTCTATTTCCTTTGCTCTTCTGCCTGAATGTTCTATCCAGTGTTGAATGTGGAATACTGAAATCCCCAACTATTATTCTTGAATTGTCTATTTCTTCCTTCAGTTCTATCAGTTTTTATACAATGTATTTTAGAGATCTGTTGTTAGGTGAATATATGCTATAATTCCTATGTCTTCCTGGTTGATTGACACTTTAATCATTATACAGCATTTCTCCTTATCTCTAGTAACCTTTTTGTTTATTTTAAAGTCTGTCTTGTCTAATATTGGTAGAGCTGCTTCAGTTCTTTTATATTTCTTGTATGGTATATTTTTTACCATTCTTTTAATTGTAACCTATTTGTATTTTTCAATCTAATGTGTGTCTCCTATGGGTAGCATATGACTGGATCTTGTTTTTTATCAATTATTTTGATGCTATCATTAATAGTTGGATTTACATCTGCCATTTTATTTTTATGTTTCCTATTTTTTGTTCACATATTCCTCCTTTACTTCCTTCTTTTGCATTAAGTGTATACTCTAGAGTGTAACATTTCAATTCCTTTATTTTTTATTTATTTTTTAACAGGGGAGGGGCAGAGGGAGAGGGAGAGAGAATCTCAAGAACTCTATACCTAGCGTGGAGCCTGACGTGGGGCTCAAACTCACAACCTTGAGATCATTACCTAAGCTGAAATCAAGAGTCACTTGACCACCTGAGCCACCCAGGCACCCCTCCATTCCTTTATTTTTTAAAACATAATTTTTGTGTTCTTTTCTTAATGGTTCCTCTAGGGCTTACAATATACATCGTAACCTATCAAAATCTATTTCGGATTTATCCTAATTTATACTGAATTTATTCGAATGAAATACAGAAAATTTTTTCCTATATGTCTTCATTCTTTCCTCTTTTGTGATTATTAGTGTTACATATATTATACACATATGTTACAAGTCCAGCAATACATTTTAATAATTATTGCTTTATATAATCTTATGCCTTTTTATTGAAGCTGAGAAAAAAAAGAAATACAAATACATATGTGTGGAGTTGGTCATATGAACCTTTTTATTTATTCCTTTTGGTCTTCTTAAGTTCTTCCTGCAGATTGGAGCTATGGTTTGGTGTCATTTCCTTACTCCAATACAGCATTGTCCTACATACTTCCCTATAGTCCAATGTGCAGTTAAGGTCCAGTAGATTACATTTCAGTATGTTATTGGTTCAACAATATAATAATATACTCATATTATTTTATACAATTATTTTTAATCAATCAAAAGAAGAATAGAGAACTATGCAATGTTACACTATTTTGTATTTACCTATATAATTATTTTTTTTAGTGCTCTTTTTGTGCATACAGATTTGAAATACTATCCAGTATCACTCGTTTTCAGCCTGAAGAACTTATTTCTTGTAGACAGGTCTTCTTGCAACAAATTCTCTCAGTTTTTGTTTATCCAACAATGTCTTTATCCTGACTTGATTTTTGAAAGATAGTTTTACTGGACTTTTTTTTAGTTTCCACGCTTTGAATATGCCATCATGTTTCCCTCTGGCCTCTATTGTTTCTGAGAAAAGTCAACTATTAGTTTTACTGGGGTTCCCTTGTTCATGATGAGTCATTTTTCTCTAACTGCTTTCAAGATTTTGTTCCTTTTGGTTGTCAATATTCTGGCTGTGATGTGTCTAGGTGTGGATCACTTGGCTTTTATCCTTCTTTCATTTCCTTTAATTTTTTGGATGGGTAGATTAATATTTTTCATCATGTTTGGAAAGCTGTCAGTTTTTATTTCTTTAAATATTTTCTCATTTCCTTTCTCTTTCTCTTCTCTGGTAATCTCATTGCATGTATGTTGGTGCCCCTAATGGAGCCCCAATTTCTTTGCAGCTCTGTTTATTTTTTTTCATTTCCCCCCTTCTCTTCTGCAGTTATATAATCTCTACTGACCTTTCTTCAAGTGTGCTGGTTCTTTTTTCTGCCAGGTCAGATCTCCTGCTGAGACTCTCTAGTAAAGTTTTTATTTGGGTTATTGTAATTTCATCTCCAGAATTTTTATTTCATTCTTTCCAATAATTTCTCTCTTTGTTCATATTCCTTATTTAATGACACATTGTTGTAATGTTTCCTGGAATTCTTTAGGTATGGTTTCATTCAGTTTTTTGAACATCTTTATAATAGCTGCATTGCAGTCGTTGCTAAGTCTACCATCTGGGCCCCTTCAAAGGCAGTTTCTATTACCTGTTTTATTAGCCTTGTGTATGGGTCACACTTTCCTGTTTCTTTGCATATCTCACAATTCTTTTGTTAAAAATCGAATTTTTATTTAAAAAAATTTTAACTACTGTATTGTAGCAACACTCAATACTGATTTCCCCCTCCCTGGGGTTGTTGTTTGCTAAGTTGTTTATTGTTTAGTGCCTTGGCTGAACCAATTCTCTGAAGTCTGTCTCCCAGCCAACTCACCCCCAATGTGCAGCTTCTGTTATCTCTACCTAGATGTTCCCCCCATTGTTTCAATCTTCTAACCTGTTACCTAAGTTTCACCTCTGGGTAGATATAAGTCACTTTTTTTTTTTTTTTTTGGTAAAAGGCTTGTTGTAAACCCCCTTAGTCTGTTAGATTTTAGAATATTTGCTTTATGATTCTGTTAAGTATTTATTTCAGAACTGGCATGTCCCAGACTCTAGGAATCAATGATTCCATGAGAAATGATAGATGGGTTCCTTCCAGGAAATGTAAAATTTTTCCCAAATGTTTTGTTTTGCTTTTTAAGATCTTATTTATTTATTTGACAGAGAGAGAGACACAGCAAGAGAAGGAACACAAGCAGGGGGAGCAGGAGAGGGAGAGGTAGGCTTCCCGCGGAGCAGGGAGCCTGATGTGGGGCTCAATCCCAGGACCCTGGGATCATGACCTGAGCCAAAGGCGTCGCTTAACCATCTGAGCCACCAGGCGCCCCAAATTTTCCCAAATGTTTAAGTTCAAGGATGACTTGCTTTACCCATGATTCAAGTTTGGACTTAAGGTTCAGTTTTCTTTTGCTGAGTAACTATCCCAAACTTAGTGAAATAAAGCACTTTATTTTGCTCAGCCATTCTGTGGTTCAGATTGTGGACAGGGTGTAGCATGTATGACTAGTCTCAGCTCTTCCTGTCTGGAAGGACCTCAATGGGAAGACTCAAGCATTTGGGTTGACTTGAAAGTCTGTGGGCTGAAACCATTAGGAGCTTTCTTAATTCACATATTTGGTACCAAAACTGGGCTAACCCGGTGCATTTCTATGTGGCTTGAGCTCCTCACAGCATGGCAGCTGGGCCCCAAGAAGAAACTTGCTCACAGGAAACACCAGAGAGAAACCGCATGGCATTTTATTACCCGGCCCTAGAGGTCACATACATCACTCCCACTAACTCCAATTGGTCAAAGCAGTTACAAGCCAGATTAAAGGGGAGGAAGCATGGATCTCACTTCTCAATGGAAAAAATGTGGAGAATTTATGGTCATATTTTAAAAACAGCCACAGCATGTTTAATACTAAATTCCCTGAGAATTATATCTGTGTCTATTACCTTTACATGGTAAGAAAAAAGAAGGTAGAGAAATTTTAAATCATTGCAGCCAAAGCCAGTTGAGGCTTAATCAGAAATTATAGTGTTAAGTCATTATCAGATGTTTGTACCTCAACAATGGTTGCTTTTGCAGAGGGTTCACAAACTGGTCACAATTTTCTAAAAAAATAAGATACAAGACAGATGAGTTTTGACAGGACACTCAAAGAAGGGAGAGGGAAAGTGTAATGTGCGGGCTGGCTTCCCTCGGGGACAACATGCCTTGCATCGAGGGCACTCAGACAGTGAAGTGTGCCCCCGGGGGCCCCAGACAGCTCAGAGAGGAAAAAGCAAGGAAAGAAACACAAAAAGTCCCAATGACCTGCTTCAAAATTGTGCCCATGAATGACCCTGGAATAAACGAAGATTTCCCTGCATTCTTGGATTGAAAATCTGCAAATATTAAGGAACTAGACTTTCTTCTGTCTGGAAAATAAAATTATAAATCCTGGTTGTGCCTGTCAGTCCATCCACAGGAGATTCAGAGCCATTTTCTTTGGCTTGATGTGCGGGAGCTTCTGGCATGGAGGAGGGTTCCGGATGATAGTGCTTTCTAGGGACTCCTAGTTACTCAGGAAGAGGGAAAATGCCAAGACTCAAACCCCTCGTTTTATTAACAAGGCCTGGAGAGGCAAAGTGACTTGCTGACAATCCCCCAGGCATGAGGCGCCAATTCAAGCAAGGTCTTTCAGTCTGTAGAACGAAGGAGGGGCATTGCCTCCAGCCAGGAACAACATGTGGCCTTGAGGCTTGAAAGTTGAGACATTTGCTGTTCAGTAGAAGCTGTGTTGGACGGAAGTGGGCTGGTTAGTAAGAGAGGTTTATCAAGATCAAGGTGAACATTTAAAAAACACATTAGCAGGGTTAGGAGGGCTAGCCTTCTCTGTCCCTGAGTAACTTTATTTGTTTGTTTGTTTGCTTGTTTAACTCACTCCTTTGGGTTAAACCCTTGGAGGCTGATACAAAAAGCCAGCAGTAGAGGGTCACCTGAGTGACCTGCCACATTAAACTGTGACCACACATTAATACTCTGTGGGATTGAAGCTTGCCCAGGAGAGGGAACTTGGGGAAGAAGACAGGGAAGTTTCAGGGCTCTGAGGGAGTGGGGGGTCAGTGCGGGGAAGACCAGGCTGGCTGGTCCACAGGGAAGAACTTAACAAGTAGCAAGAAAGAAGGTGAGAGAAAGACCTTTTAGGAGAAACTGAATCGTGCCAGGAGCAGAAGCAACAGTCTCTGCCACCAGCAACAGCTAACAGCTATTGAGTGCTTGCCCTGTGCCCAGACCCATTCTAGATTTTCTGTATGTTTCATCTCATTTAGTCTTCACACTAACCTGTGTCAATGACACTATTATTATTTCATGGTGCTGCGAAGGACCTCCTCTGCCTTCTAGAGGTTAAGAAACCTCAGCAAGATGACACACAGGGACCAGATAGTGTTGGGATAAACCTAGGTTTATGCTCTGGGTCAAAAACTATGTTCTACTGCCAAAGCAGTGCAAACTTGATGATTTTCCCTATTGCCAACTCTGTAGATTATAGTCTCCCAGAGAAAAACCTTTATAAATTACTCTCAGTGACATCTGATGTGATAGCCAATGCCATAAGAAGGGCAAGGTGAAGGAATATATTTGGCACAGTGCAAATCCATCTCCACTAGGAGAAAATCATACTTAAGTACCAGGCTTAGCATCACATTGGTTTCATTTAGTAGATGTTTCCCCAACATGTATCCCAGGATGTGACAATGCCAAGAACAGACAACAATAAATCTCCTAGGGCCAACAGCCACATTCCTGCACAGTCCAGCCACCCAAACATCTTGTGGATATTGGCCAGAAAGATGTAACTTTCAGAACAGTTGCTTCTACTTCTTGGTCTTTTCCCCTCTCCTTGCCAGACATACCACAAGGACGGCCCTGTTCTGCATATAGCATGCATTTGGTGTCTCAACTGTTTTGGCTGCAAGTTCAAATAGAAAAGAATAATAAGTTCTTTTCAAAATGTCTCTCTCTACTGGAAATAAATAAAACTTGAGCTTGTGAGAAGGTCTTCACTGAGTCCGAACAGTTTAACCTTGTTGTGTGAAACCAAAGGGGCTCTGAAGGGAGGAAGACCCCAAAGGGGGAAAAAAGGCAGACTACCCCCAGTAAATGAGACATAAAGGAAATTATTTCATCTGAACCAAAATCAATTAATTTTTTACATCAGGAGTCCAGAGGTACTGTCTGAAACACCTGAGTGATTGTCTCCATTTCATTTTAGTTTTAAACAGATTCACGATGAAAGAAAAAATGCTAGCGAGAAAAAAGAATCTATTTTGATTTTCAAATGTAACGTAGAAACAATTCTGACGTTCTGAGCACATGATGGGTAGTAAGCACCATCGTGTCCCCCACACGCCCTCAGCACTCACCTCTCCAGGGCATGTCTGCCTCAAGCAATTCCAAGTCTTCACTTGGGACTCTAGTGGGGAGCTACTACCCCAGGAGCCCCGCTGGCCCATGGGACCTGGAAGGTGAACACTTGGCATCCACACCCCTTGGATGAGACAGTTCTGAGGCCTGTTCTCTCTCACCTCCCAGAGACGCCCAGCGGGACTGAGCCCCAGCTGTCCACGGCAGCAATCTGCGTGTAAATGACCTTCTCTTCCATCTCTGGCCCCCACCGCCCTACTAGCGCTTCAGCACCTCCTGATTAAGCCCCTTGCTGAGAGTCAGCTGCACAGTTATTTGTGATATGGAAGGAAAGCTGTATAACTCCCCACTGATGGAGCCAAGAACAGAGCTGCTAAGAAATGAGGCCTGCTATTTTCTTCAAGGAGTATTTTGATTGGCTTTTGGTTTTGTAGCATTTTCGCTGCCCCTTGAAGTCATGTGAAATGTCTAAACTATAAAAGAAAATCCACCAACTGGTTGAAAAGAATCCAAAAAGTTAAATGTTAGAGATCTTGGTCTTTCCCCAAATGGACTTCAGTGCACACTATTATCTGCTTCGGTTCATAAAAAACTGTCAGGAAATGGAAATATTGAAAGAAATATTTTTTATTCCAAGAGAAGAGAATGTGAAGCAGCAAAACTGCATTAATAAAGGTCATATTGACCTGTTTTTGATGGACTTCTTTAATCTCCTAAATCTATCCTTAATTTACTCTGATTCCTTTTCCTGAAATTAAAGGGCTTGCCACAGCCTGGTTCACCCATTTGGGTGCCTATGAAATCAATGGTTCTTTTTAAAAATAGTCTTTTTCTTCAAGACAAAGAAGGAAGGAAGGGGAAAGGGGGGGAGTGGGAAAGGGGAAGGGGGAAGAGGGGAAAGGAAAGAAGGAAGGAAGGAAAGAGGGAAGGAAGGAGGGAGGGAGGGAGGAAGGAAACAAAACAGGTTTATGGTCTTGGTAACAGGCTGGGCTGGGCCTTGTCTCTAGATGAACAAAGGAGATGTTTTCTAAAGTATAATGATGGTCTCTGGATAACTGAGGTTTTCTTCTCTGATGACCAGGCAAGGACTTGAATATGGAGTCACGGGATTCTCTCTCCCGAGAACAGACAAGACCAGGGTCTGGCTGGGAGGTGCCCCTCCACAGTTAGTCTGTTCCACATTTACCCAAAAGTGGCTGGATGAGCCTGCTGGCTGCCAGGATCAGCTCCTCTCCAGGCCCCCAGCCTCACTCTGGTTTGTCAGAGGACAGAGGTTCAGCTGCCGCTGTGTTAGATTACTAGCTCTTGCCTTTCTGAACCCATAAAATAGACATCTTAAAACAAGGAGGGAGTGCGAGGTAGACATTAAAGTCACAGTCCCTGAAATGAGGGGATTGGGACTCTGTATCAGGCTCTACCACCTAATATCTCAGTTTCTTACTCTCTTCCCAGTTTCCTTGTCACTAAAACAGAAATACTAGTAACATTTACTTGATAGGGTGTAATGGGGTTTAATCAACTATTTGTGCACAGTGCCTGACCTTCTGGCTCTTGGTCAGGGCCCAGGGGGAGGTGGCCTGGGAGAGGCGGCAGGTGGCTGGGGAGGACAGTCCCCTCTTGGAAGGGTGCTGCCCTGCTCTGCACCTGCCTGGAGCTGAGGTGCTAGAGTCAAAAGTCCCCATGAACGACATCTGTGAGCATGCATGCTGCCACTCCTTCTTGCCTGGAGCAGAAATTGGTAATTCAGCGCTGTCCTGGGGTGGGTCTTCAAATCCGTTCAACACAGCCTTCCCAGAAGCTGCAACCAGCCAGTCTCAGATGGCAACAGCAGAGGAGATGAAATCTTGGACAGTCGTGACTGTCCTCCAGGCCCTCATGCCCCACGGTCAGGGGAGCAGGAAGCACGTGGTCAGGGAAGTCGGTCCAGAATCCTGTGCTCTCCAGAAAGCACCCCATCCATCAGCCGGCAGGGGTCTGCACCAAGGGCGTGATGGCCCTTCAACCCCTGTGGCTAATTATCTCCAGGTGCCACTGCAGAGTTCCTGGGGGGACCTGAGACAGGTGATGGCATCCTGGAGTCCTCCAATCTCATATAATCCAACTATAGCCACCCACACACAGTGCCTCCGGAGCAACAAACCAAATTACCTTTCCCCTGCCTGCCTCCTATGGACAGCGTGGGAAAATCAACACAAGGGCAATTTAATCATCCTCCCTGCATTTTGCTTTTTCAGGACCTCTTCCAGTTTCTACACATTCTATTTTTAATCCTCTCAAACATATTCGACAAGCTGGAAGGACAGTACACTCCATAAAGAAAATTAAAGCAAGATATGACCTGTTTGAAGGATGAGACATTTTAAGTAATCAGCTAAAGTGCTCTCAATTATAAGAAGGAACATTTTTTAGGAGAAATATGGGCTGATTTGTGGATTACAAATCTTCCCTTTCTGCAGTCACAAGGTGTCCAGGCTGATGCATTTAGCTGTTATATTGACCCATAAAGACATTTGAATTAAAGCTCAATACTTATTTCGTTTATTATCTACCCACCTCTCTAGCTATTCATTCTGTGTAATGGGCTAGTTAAGTTACTAGAGCAAAGTGTGGTTTTCCTGCAATTACTGGACGTCTGTCCTCCCCTGCAGATGGCAAGCCCTGTGGGGCTGGCAGCAAGTCTCTGGTTCTCAGTGACGTCTTTCACACATCCTGGGTGCTAACTAAATACTTGCTCATTAGTGAAGAGTCAGTTGGACAATTAGGTTTTCCATCTTTGTGATCATCTGAAGACGGGCCGGTAGGTGGTGGAATGTTGCAGATTAATTCACAGCAAATATGGCCATATTGAAGGTTCTATCTGGCACCACAGGGGCAACAGAAATGTGGGTCATGGCCTAAACCTGACAAGTTTACAACCCAGCTGGAAAGTGAAGCCACAAAACAGCTCTATACACATCAGCATGTGATGAAATATCAAAATGAGTGACAGAGCCTCCAGCCATGGTCTCGGGTCTGGACGGTCGGTCAGACCAATCAGTATTCTCCTCACTGCTACACTGTGGCTTTGACAACTATGCTGGGTGGTGAAATAAGACCGTGATGGGGAGGGGTGCCACAGAGCCCCCTGGTTTCTGGAAATGTTCTAGCTCTGGTTCTACTGGTGGACACATATATAAAACACACATTGTGCAACTTATGACTCAGCTTTGGAGAGTAAAGAGGGAAAAGGGGCTTCAAAGAACAGATGTGCACCATTTAGCGGAATCCAGAAACTTGTGTACTTCTGGTGATATAGCTTTGCTGGCACCTGGCCGTATCATCATGAGCTAGAGAAGGCAAAGAAACAGAGGTGGTTCTGGAAAACACACTGCCAGTTGCTTCCTGCTTGAAAAGCTTGTATTTGCTGTCTCTGATCCATTTGTGCAGGAAATTTTTCATCTGATACTTTTCAGTTCAAAATTTGCCACTAATGGAATAATTAAATACCAGAAAGATGAGTCTTGCCTTCTGACATTTTTCTTCTTTGACCCTCTTCCAGGGAAACCATGCAAGTCCCTGTTTCCTACAAATTAGGGCTGAAGAGCATTGTGTCAGCTGGAAATAGGAAGTCCCAGAATCTTCTGAAAATCTCAGCACTAAAATGAGGGATAAAATTGTGCATCTTCCCAATGAGGCATGTTGTGTATGTACAAGTGTGTGCAGGCATGTTGTTTCCTAAAAGGTGGAGCTAGCCCCCAAAGTGCCCGTCCCTGATAGACAGAGACAGGCCTCTAATTATTCGTATCTCCCAGCACCTGGCTTGGTGCATGGCACAGTAGATGTACTAACAAGTGTATAAATATTATGAAACTTAACATAGGTAGAAACTAAGTAAAAAATTAAACCGAACAAAATGTATTTCTACAGGTATATATTGTTCTGTTAAAAACTTCAAAAATAACTTTTATTTTTGTTTATAAAGTAATTGTTGAGAAACTTTAGCAAAAATACACAGAAATAGAAAAAAAATACAAAAGACCCAGATTAGAGCTCTGTATTTTAGTGTACAAAATCAGCAATCACACAACTAGCTCAATTGCGAGTAAAGTCACAGCAAAACTTTGAAGTCAAAGTTGACAAATTTATCCTCAGACCCTTTATCTCCTCATCTTCTCCCTGCTCTTCCAGGGCTCACTGCCCATTTTTTCTGCACGATCCTCCCCTACTATCCAATATAAAGCTCCCACTCCCCAACCAGCATCTGTACCTAAGTGCTGACCTTGGGCTAGAAGCCCAAACCCTGCCCAAGGAGCTCCAGGCACCAGCTGTGAGGTTGGGAAGGACTAATGGATGGTGGGTGAGTAGGGTCCTGGGGTCACTCCTGGCTGTGTCCCCTAGTAGTTAATGGTTAAGAAATGGCTTATTTGACCATCTTTCTGGCTAATGATACGAGAATCAACTAAATCAATTAAGCTGTCAAAATAGCTCAAAAACTTGGATCTGTGGTTTGAAGACCATCAATATGCAGCCATCTGACACCCATCAGAAGCTCTTTAGACCCTGGCAGCCTCACAAAGGCCCACTCAGGCAGGGCTGGTCCAGGCCTCGAATCTCTAGTATACAGAGTCCACCTAGCAGCAGGACTAGGGGTCCCCACCAAACCAAAATGCCCAAGTTAAGGACCCCTCTAGACTGTGTGAGTCAGCTTTTCCCCCTCCGGAAATTAAGAAAATGAGTCCAACCTTCTTTAACCAAGGACAAGATGTTGACCTGGCACGCATGCAACGAGGTAGGCAGGTCCATCATGCCCTGACAGAGACAGGGGCTCCCAGGCTGCCTAGGCCTGGGACATGGCCATTCAGAAGGCAGTCCAGCCAGTTTTTAAATTGTTTTGATAGTAATGCACAATGTGACCACACATCTCCATATATGCATTTTGATGCCAACAAAACTGTAAAACACAAATATGTTTTAAACAACTCTAAAACAAATGTAAGATGCCCCTGACCCAAGGACCTTAGCTTGGCAGCATCTTGCCTTTCAGCCCCTCCTGGGTCCTCGGGAGTGTTCAGAGAGCAGCTTTTCCCCCTTGCCTTCCTGGACAGGACCAGTCAGCCTCGCCTGCCTGGCCTCAGCCGTTAGCAGGATGCTCCACAGGAGCAAATGTCTTACTGACCTGCCGAAGCCTACAGTTTGAGGGCACCTTAACCATCTTTTCTAAAAATATGTTCTCACTTCTCAGCTTTCTAAACGTACCATGCACATAACATTTTCTCGGTTCTTCAGCCTTCGTGACCATGGCATGATTCTCCTACAATGATGCCAGCATTATCTTGTAGTTCCTGTGTCACTGTTTTAATGTAATATCTGCTCCTCTAATTTGTTATGGTTGTTTGTCAACTTGACTCAAAGTTCCTAAACTGCTTTGAACTTAACCACCAGAGAGTCAGAAAAGCAAGCTTCAGATCCAGTTAAAACGGAACAGGCGACCTGAGCGGGGGCCCCAGCAGAGCTACAGGGAGGGCGTTTACCGGCTTTCCTGCCATTGGCATTTGCCACACAGCAGCAATTCTCCTGGAAAGGTCATCTTTGGGTGAGTGAATGGTCACTGTGATGCTTTTCTCTTTCAGATAAAGAACTGACACTGGTTTGCAGGTGACCAGCCACAGTAACACTGTTTTCACTGGTTCCAGGTGTAAAACCAGCCCCAAGCTTTTTCTTCTACAGATGCCTAATATGTAAGAAAGGAAATTATCTCCAGCTTGGACAGCAGAGTAGGTAAAAAGCCTCATTTTGGTCTTTTAAAGACTGCAATAAATATGAATATGCAGCTAACTCTAATTTTTAAATATCAATTTAGCTTGCTTTCAGAGTTTTAGATGTAGTCAGAATAGCCTATTAACCTGTTCACGAACTCATTTTACAAATGAGAAGACTTGTGTCCCAAGAGGTAAAATGATCATGCAAGGTCATGTGACAGGGCTTTGGTAAAACCTAGGCTCCCAAGGCTCTTTTTCCTCAGCTACCTCAGGTTAAAAATAATAGTTGGGTGCTTGAGTCAGAGAGGGAAGTTTTCCTTTGCTGCTATTATGTGACATCTGGGGAAGCGTCACCTCAGGCAGCATGGTGCAACACTGGGGAGCGCTCTGTGCAACACTGGGGAGCGCTCTGTGCTCAGCGCAAAACTCATACACTGGGCCCTGACCCCTCACCCCCTTTCCAAAGTACATGTGGAATTACAGAAAGGACCCACAGAATAGATGAAAAGTACAGGGAAGACTGAAGGACAGATCTTATGCAGCACTATTGTAATGAAAGGACAGGGACAGAAATGTTGGTACTTCCACTAACACCTCTGGTTTTGTGCTGTAAAAGGGTGAGCATAGAAAAGCCCTCGCTGTCATGTGGTCTATCCGCTGCTCCTGGGGGGACATTATCAATTATTCAAGGGCACTGTAGTAATTAATGATCCTTCCCCTTCATTCTAGAAGAAAACTTTTAAACTAAGTTCCATTTACCAGTTTACTTCTTAATTCTCATTTCTGCTGAATATGTGGTTAAAAACAGGAGATCTTTATTTTGTTTTCCTTCAGACTTGTTCATTTTCTTCTCTTCTCCCTAAAAAACAGAAACAAACCATTTTGAAAGGCAACACAGTATTTCAAATCCTGACTTTTCCTAATGATGCAGAGCTCCCTGTGCACGTGACTTCTCTCCATCCTGTGGCCAGGGCTGCCTTTGTAAAAACAGGTCAGATGGGTCTCAAAACCTCTGACACCCTTCACTCAGCCCACACCATCATCACCCTAGAAACGCATGTTTCTAACTGTGAGCAGGTAGTCCCAAGCCATTTTGTTGCCAGTTTTGTCAGGGGTGTTCTTTGTGGTAAAGAATTGTTGCGCGCATTGCGGGATACTTTGTACCTGGTCCCCCAGCACTCAGTGTCCAGGAGCTGACAATCCTCCTTTCCATACACCAGCCAGAGACAGCACTAGTCTGAGGCATGTTTTGCACGCTCCAACAGCTCACAGTCAGTTCGTGATTGTGGTGGGCAGTGGGGAGCAGAGCCTAGTCTCACAGGGTGGAACCCTGAAGTGGGGAGTGAGGAAGTGAGTGCTGGAGGAGGGGAAGCATCCAGAGCAAGTTTTACCTGTAAGGGTACCATGCATCTGAAACGCTGGCCCCTGGACTCACCATCCTGGGTATAAATAGCATGAAATCCTTTGCTGGCTGCCTTGGTCCCTGAGAACAGAAATACATGTAAGTCAGGCATCTAAACCACTAAATGCCATCTGTGAGGTTTCTGAAAAGCCAGGAAGAGATGAAGCACTGGGAGATTCTCGCTTAACGTGGAGGAAACTGCTTTTTGAGAGTGACCCAGGAGAGATCTGAGCAGAAAAGGACAAGACAAGGAGGGGCCATGCCTGAGACCTTGAGCTCTGCCCTCTGTGCTCACTGCTGGGGTGGAAGCAGCTCTTGTGTGATGTGAGCAGGCAGCTGCTTCGGAGCAATAACTGCACCATTTAGGGCTAATTTATATCAAGAGACAAGAGGAACACAGAACAGGATTGCAGAGCGTGGGTTGTAGAAGGCAAATAAAGTTAGAAGGTGTGTTGAAATGTTTGCTCTGTTGTTCCCTTCTCTTTTGCTGGAAATCATGAGCAGCCTGTACTAGTTCCAAGGACCAAATGGAGTGAGTACAGCAGATGTAAAAGGCATCATTCACTGGAGGTCACTCCGCTCTCCAAGTTGTTAATCTTCAGTCTTTTGGGTTGAATTTATCAGCGCTGTAAAGTCAGCCTGCCATGTAAAATATTAAGGTTATAACTACTGAGGCTTTCCTGGTTTTAAAAAAGTACAGAAAATCTTGTCATTGATGTATCAGCTAATGTACTGACCAGTTAATCAGCTGATTTATTCTCCCTAAACTTAACCATATATTGAGTAAATATTGGAGTCCACCTGATGTATACTCTGGAAAATACTTTGAAAAGTAATCCAGTACATTTATAAAAATATGCTACATTCCACCTTACCTCTGGCTTGTATTTTTTTTAAAGAAAACAGTTTTCAATAGACTTCTAATTTCTAATTCAGCATGAGAGGAACTTGGAAGGCATCACTCCTGCCTTCTCAAGGAGAAAAAGCTGAACAAACTAAAAATCAAAAACTTATCTTAGATTCATCACAGAATTGAGGTCAGAGAGCAAACCACTGCTCCCAGAATTGGAAAGACAGGCTGATGCAGAGAATCACAGCTTATGGGAGCAGAATCCCGGGAGCAAAAAACCTTTGCAGGAACCAGTGCAGTGGTGGAAGACCCTAAGCTGCAACTGATTAACTGATGAATTCACTATGGACAATTCTGCAAGTTAAAATCTGCAGGAGGACCCACGCCTAGGGAGCCTCACAGTTTTATGACTTTACCTCCAGGAGTGTACCAGGTTCTCACAGTGAATATCAGAGAAAAATCCCTTCACGCTTCCAGCAATGGGGGGGGACCCATTTTTAAATACACAAGAGTACTCTGTTCTTAGTAAGACCTGTCTCAGGGGGAACTAGTTAACCCTAACCTGCTGTGGTTTTATCAGAGCCTAACCTACCCAGAGAAAAGAGAAATACTCAACTGCAGCCCATTCTAGCCATTCTATCCCACTTAAGGGAAAGAAAAAACTGAAAAGTTCTAGTGAAGTTCATGGTCCAGAGGCACAGGCTCACCAAAAGACAGAGTCCCGACATGAGGACACAGAAACCCTCCCTTCCCCCACCTCACCAGTGCACATCAGTAGGGTTCCTGTATAACAACAGGGAAAGACACTGAAAGAACTGCACATCTCAGACCTTATTTAAGAAGTCTCTGAGAAATCCAAAGACAACAGAGCAGAAAATAACAAGGATACTGGAGGAAACTGTAGCCTGCGATACCCACAGTTACAGCAAACAGCAAATACAGCCTAACTCCTAGCCAGATAAACATAAAAACTAATACCAAGGCCTGTTCACCTCAGTTCCTTTTACCCAGCACATCACGTTCAACTTCTAACAATAAAATTACAAGGCATACTAAAAGACAAAAATCACAGTTTGAAGAGGCAAAGCAAGCATTAGAAACAGACTCAGATATGGCAGAAATTTTATAATTATTAGACCTAGAAATTAAAACACTATGATTAATATGTTAAGGACTTTTAGGGGAAAAGTGAACAACATAAAAGAACACACAGATAATGTAAGCAGAGAGTGGAAATTCTAAGACAGAGTCAAAAGGAAATGCTAGAAAATTAAAACACTATTAACAGAAATGAATGCATTGATGGGTTCATCAGTAGACGGTATGACTGAGGAAAGAATCAGTGAACTTGAGGAAATGTCCATAGAAACTTCCAGAACTGTAATGCAATGAGAAAAAAGAATGAAAAAGATGGAACAAAATGTCCAAGAACTGTGGCACAATTCCAGAAGCTGTAACGTACACATAGTGGGGAAAAAGAGTAAAAGGAAAAAGAGAAATCAACAGAAGAAATACTTGAAACAGTAATGACTGAGAATGGTCCAAAATTAATGGTGGGGACCAAAAATCCAGGGAGTTCAGAGAATACCAAGCAGAATAAGTACCAAAAAGTCTACACCTAGACACAGGGATGAAGTGGGGGCAAGGGAGACACGCAGCTCACACCCCTATTGAACATTCAGTCTCCTTGATGGGAGGGGTATGAGGGAGAAAAGCCATGTGAAATAAAAGTAATAGAATATAAGGAAGGGAGTGGGCAACCTGGGTGGCTCAGTCAGTTAGGCGTCCAACTCTTGATTTTGGCTCAGGTCATGATCTCAGGGTTGTGAGATGGAGCCCCAAGGTGGGCTCTGCACTGGGTGTGGAGCCTGCTTAAGATTCTCTCTCTCCTTCTCCCTCTGCGCCCCTCTCCCCCATATATATGTATATATATAGAAGGAAGGGAGGAAGAGGAAGGGTACATCTGGGCAGGTATGAAAGGGTATGAGACATTTTGACCTCACAAGGAAGGTCAGTGTGACTTCTTTGCTTTCATAGCACACTGAAGAAACTGACACTCAGAGAACTTAAATAATCCTGGAACACTCAGCAAGCCAGCAGGAGACGTAAGAGCCTAGCATCTAACTCTCAAGCCCACACTCTCCCCATTGCACCATAGTCTCCTTAAGCCTGAGGAGGTATTGAAGGCCATGTCCTGAAGAGACTTAATGTTGCCCTAAGGAGCTTGGGCTTTATTCTGATATGGGTGGAAGTACCCATATTCAAATGGCAGAAAATTAAAAACAGAAAATCTTGAAATAAGCCAGAGGAAGGGGGGTGGGGAGGAAACCTTACATATAGAGGAGTGTAAAAAAAAAAAAAGAATTGAATTCAACTTCTCTCCAGAAACCATGCAAGCAAAAAGTAAAGGAGTGAAATGCTTTAGAGTGTTAATGGAAAAAAACCTACCAATATAGTATTCTGTATCCATCAAAATTAACCTTCACAAGTGAAGGAGAAATAAAGACTTTCTTAGGTAAATATAACTGAGAGAATTTATTGCATGTAACCTTGCCTTTCTAGAAATATTAAAAGAAATTATTTAGAAAAAATGAAAATGGTGTAGGTTAGAAACTTGGGTCTCCATAAAGAAGATTGTTAGAGAAGGAAAACTTGTTCAAAATACTAATAGAATAGTGCATTTTGTTATAGCTTATGGACACACAAATTGAATGACAAATTATAAAGGACAGAAGGATTTATTGAGGATGCTCTGTTATAAAGTATTTGTTCTACCTATAAAGTGGTATAGTGTGGGGTTTTTTTCACTTTTTTTTTTTTACTTTAAAGAAAATTTTACTCACCAGGATAATTCCATACATTAACAGATTCCCCAAAAGACATTAAAGTTAGAACCAGAGGAGGGCTTGAGATATTGTCTTGGCCAAATTCCTTATTTCACAGATGGGGACTTTAAGGTCTGAGAGAAAGCAATGCCAGTCCCCCAGCTGGGATGCAAACCCAGAGCTGCTGACTTCAGTGGTTTTTCTTTTCCTGCTCTTTGACTATCTTGTCACTACATCTATACAGGGATGTGTCCTCTTTCATGGTATAGTGTTATTTGAAAACGGACTTGAATCCAACTAATCAAAATCTGTGGGATACAGGAAAAACAGTGCTTAGAGGGAAATTTATAGCATTGAACGCATACATTAGAGAAGATGAAAGATAAAAAATCAGTCATCTAGGGCGCCTGGGTGGCTCAGTTGGTTAGGCGACTGCGTTCGGCTCAGGTCATGATCCTGGAGTCCCGGGATCGAGTCCCGCATCGGGCTCCCTGCTCGGCAGGGAGTCTGCTTCTCTCTCTGACCGTCCCCCCTCTCATGTGCTCTCTCTCTCATTCTCTCTCTCTCAAATAAATAAATAAAATCTTAAAAAAAATAAAAAAAAAAGTCATCTAAATTTTCACTTTAGGAAATTAGGGGGGAAAAAGCAAATTAAGTCCAAAGTAAGCATAAGAAAATGAAGAATTAGAGCAAAAGTCAATGAAATGGAAAACAGGAAAACATTAGAGAAAAATCAATGAAACCCTAAGCTGGTTCTTTGCAAAGATCAATAAAACTGATAAACTTCTAGGCAAGTTAACTAAGAAGAAAAAAGAGAAAACTCAAATTATTAATATCAGAAATGAAAGAGGGGCCATTCTATGTCCACAAATTCAGTACATTAGGTAAGATGAGTTAATTCCTTGAAGGACACAATTTACCAAAACTCACACAAAGAGAAATAGAAAATCTGAATGAACCTATATCTATGAAATGAATTAAATCAATAGTTAATAACCTTCCCAAACAGAAAATACTGGGCCCAGATGGGTTCACTGGTGAATTTCACTTAACATTGAAGGGAGAATTTATACAAATTCTCTACATCTTCTCCCAAGATAGAAGTAGAGGGACTATTCCTAACTCACTCTGTGATGCCAGCATTACCCTGACACCAAAACCGGACAAGGACATTGTGAGTAAAGAAAACTACAGACAGATATCTCTCATGATCGTAGATACAAAAATACTCAACAAAATATTAGCCAACTAAATCCAACAATTTATAAAAATAATTACACAGCGCAAACTTGTGGGATTTATTCCAGGTATGCAAAACTGGTTCAACATTTAAAAATCAATTAATATAATCTATCACATCAACAAGCTAAAGAAGAAAAATCATGTGATTACATAAAATAGATGTTGAAAAAGCACTGACAAAAGCTAACACCTATTCATGATAAAAACTCTCAACCAAACTGAGGGTTCTAAAAGGGGAGGGGGTGGGGGGCTGGGTTAGCCTGGTGATGGTGTTAAAGAGGGCACGTACTGAATGGAGCACTGGGTGTTATATGCAAACAATGAATCATGGAACACTACATCAAAAACTAATGATGTAATGTATGGTGATTAACATAACATAATAAAAAAAAGACCTCTCAACCAAGTAGGAATTGAGGGGAACTTCCTCAATTTAAAAAAGACCATCCGGGGAGGGGGGGAACCCTACAGTTAATATCATACTTAATGGTGAGAAACTAGATACTTCCCTGCTAAAATGAGGCAGGCATGGATGTCCCCTTTCACCATTCCTATTCAACATCATACTGGAAGTTCTAGCTAATGAAATAAGACAAGAAAAAGAAATAAAAGGTACATAGACTGGGAATGAAGAAATAAAACTGTTTTTGTTCACAAATGACATCATTGTTTATGTTGAAAATCCCAAAGAATCAACAGCACAAAAAACCTCCTACAACCAATTAGTGATTATAGCAAAGTTGCAGGATATAAGGTTAATATACAAAGGGCAATTGCTTTCTTATATACCAGTAATGAACAAATGGAAGATGAACTTATTGTTTACATTAGCACCAAAAAACCCTGAAATACTTAGCTATAAATCAAACAAAATATGTACAAGATCTATGTGAGAAAAACTACAAAATTCTGATGAATGAAATCAAAGGAGAAATAAATAAATGGAGAGATAGTCCATGTTCATGATTAAAAAGATTCTACACTGTCAAGAGGTCAGTTCTTCCCTAATTAATCTATAGATTCAATGCAATCCCAATCAAAATCCCAGCAAGTTATTTTGTGGATATGGATAAACTGATTCTAACATTTATATGGAGGCAAAAGATCCAGAATAGCCCACACAGTATTTTTTTTTTAGATTTTTATTTATTTATTTATTTGACAGAGAGAGACACAGCAAGAGAGGGAACACAAGCAGGGGAAGTGGGAGAGGGAGAAGCAGCCTTCCCGCTGAGCAGGGAGCCCAATGCGGGGCTTGATCCCAGGACCCCAGGACCATGACCTGAGCTGAAGGCAGACGCTTAACTGACTGAGCCACCCAGGTGCCCCTAGCCAACACAGTATTGAAGGAGAAGCAAGTCAAAGGACTAATACAAGCGTAGTAAGACTTCAAGACTGATTATAAACTACAGTTATCAGGACAGTGTTGAGGGCGCCTGGGTGGCCAAGACTCAAAAAACATGGAGGAATCTTAAATGCAGGTTGGTATGTGAAAGAAACCAACCTAAAAAGACTACACACTGTATAATGCCAACTATGTGACATTCTGCAAAAGGCAAAACTATGGAGACAGTAAACTATAGATGTTAGTAAATAACATTGGTTAGCCAGTTTCAATGATGTGCCACAATAGTACAAGATGTTAAAAAAGAGAAAACCAGGGTGCCTGGCTGGCTCAGTCATGTGACTCTTGATCTTGAGGTTGTGAATTTGAGCCCCACATTGGGTGTATTATGACAACCTTGGAGGAGGAAATTATGGAATTGGGAATTACAATGAGTTTGGAAATTATAACCAGCAACCTTCTACTGGTGGTCCAATGACGAGTGGAAGCTTTGGTGGTAGCAGGAACATGGGGAGACCATATGGTGGAGGAAACTAGGGTCCTGGAGGCAGTGGAAGCTGTGGGGTTATGCAGGGAGAAGCCGATATTGAGCTTCTCCCTATCTGTATGGGCTTCACTCTACACACAGGAGAGGGTGAGAGCCCAGAGGTAACAGAACAGATTCAGGTTACTGAAGTAACAGTGTGAAGGAAACCCGTATCTCAGTCATGTGTAAGTATGCAGTGATATGACAGAGGGCACCAGAGCAGATGCAGAGAGCCATTTTGTGAATGGACTGGATTCATAACAGTACCTTACTGTGGAGGAAGGATTGTAAAAAAAAAAAAATGCCTTTGAGACAGTTCCTTAGCTTTTTAATTGTTGTTTCTTTCTAGTGATCTTTGTAAGAGTGTAGAAGCATTCCTTCTTTGATAATGCTAAATTTGTGTGTTTCAGGTGACATGTGAAACCTTTTCAAAGATTTTTCTCAAAGTTTTGAAAAGCTATTAGCCAGGATCATGGCATAATAAAACATAAGATTTTTCCTTTAAAAAAATGTAGGTGCGTGTGTAGATTTAAGAAGCTGTTGTACATTCATGATTCAGTAAAAATAATTTTAAAGGGAAAAAAGAGAAAACTGGGTGGAAAGGTGAAGGGGACAAGGGAACCCTATCCTTCCCACTCAGTTCTGCTGTGAGCATGTAACTGCTTGAAAGAATATGCTCTGTTTACAAAATCACATCTTTCCAGATGCATCTTACACACCACCACCAGACTTCCTTTTACTCTGGGGGATTCCCAAGGGACAGACCCTCTTCAGATTCTTCTGAAGGCCTCTGGGCCAAGCTCAGCTGAGAGCTAGGTAAAGAACATCAAAGGCGACTCAGCCAGTTATGTCAGCACTTAAACTCAAAGGCCGGAAAGGTATGAAAAGTAGCCCACATTTCAAAGTGAGGTGCTAGGCCATCGACAGAGGATTTGCCAAGGGAGTGACGCCAAAGGCTCTGTTCCAAGTTGAGTTAGAGAAGGAGGCCAGCAGGGCAAGACTCAGAGGAGAGACCCCACTGTGCTCAACACTGCCCTTCTCCACCAGGGAGCTAGGGGGTGCTTCCCCTCCCTCAACCCAAGTGAAGCACCTCAAGATCCATTTGGGGAGCTTGGCCTGTGTCCTCCAAAGGAAGCAGGAGCGACTCTGACGCCTGGGAAGCCTGACGGTGAGGCTGCATCTGGCTGGCTGCCTCCATTTGGCAAAACAAAGGGTGCGTTTTTATTCCCATTAGCCAGCTGTCGACTCCCATGGACCATCTTCAAAATCTTTCTTTCAGGAGGACAGTCTGGAGAGGAAAGATAATCCCAGTCGAAGCGAAACCTGTGGAAGCTGCAGGCATCCTGAGAGGCATCCTTCACATCCAAAGGGCTATAGCTGAAGGGTCTCGAGGATGGCAGGAGCAAGGGAGACCTGTGGACCTCACAAGCAGCCCATGTTGGGCCAGTAAGTAGGGCTTTCTTCCCTGCCCCCCCCCCGACCTGGAGGATGCCCAAGCTGCAGTGGTGAAGGGGTGTGGAGGCAAGCCTGTGGGAGAGGAGACTCCTACCTTACCATGCTGTGCACAGCTCCCGGCCCCAGGTTCAGGGCCTGGTGCAGGACTGGGCTAGGGCAGAGGAGGGTAGTGAGACCTTTTTAATTAAGCAGCTGGGAGTTTTGTTATCCCATGGCACTGGGCCTTTGCTCTCTGGAAAAGAGATCCTCACCAGAAAAGGACCGAGGATTGCCAGGGTCTTACAAAGCCACAGGCATAAGGGGAATTTACTCGAATGAATCCATCTCATTGGATAGGTTGGTTACGGTTGAAAATAGGAAGGGCCAGAAACAGCACGGGCATACTAGCAGCCCAGATGCCACTGACCCATTCTGGGGCCAGAGGCTGCATTGTATCTGTCCACCCAGGGAGCTGGAGCTGGCAGTGGGGCTGAGGGGGCACATCCCTAAGGCAGCACTTCACATCCATGCACATGGCTCATATTTTATTTTTATCTTTGTAAGCACCTTGAGAAGTAGGCCACACACATATTAGGAATTCTACGCCACAGCCTGGGAAACTAATGCAGTCTTGTGTGACATGATGCACTGAGCATCTGTGCTCCAGGGTTCCCTGAGTATTCAGGCACCAAGGGGCCAGGCTGCTGTGTGCTTGTAGGAACTTAGAACACAACCACAGGAGATGTGCTCTATGGATGAAGTGCAAGGCCAGGGTTCAGGTCCCAAAGGGCATTCCTGTGAGCACCTGCTGATCCCCCCAACACACAGCTGCGAGTGGGCAAATGACTTAAAGCAGTCTCTAACACCCCAGGCTTTTTTTAGGAGGGAAGAGAAAGTAGATGTTTTAATGAATTCTAACATCCAGGCTTTTAAAATACACATAAGTTGGGATACAGCAAATGGTGAGTTTCCTCATAGGTACAAGTTAACAAAGTCCTTGTGGGATGTGGGCCTGACCCTCCACCCTAGCAGATGTGGTCCCCGGAGTCAC
The DNA here is from genome assembly GCF_003265705.2 of Callorhinus ursinus. NCBI lineage: Eukaryota > Metazoa > Chordata > Mammalia > Carnivora > Otariidae > Callorhinus > Callorhinus ursinus. The sequence goes on along the minus strand of NW_027397161.1, from coordinate 1,690,038 downwards.
TCATCTAGTCTCAGCAGAAAGACCAGAAGGACCTCAGAGTCATGTATTCAAAGCTTACTTTTCTCTTTTGGAAAGTATTTAGTTTTGATCAATTTCACTCTCTTGTAACCACAAAGCCTTAAGTCTTCCCTTCACTAAATCAACAGGTTTCTGAGCTTCTAATCTGCTCAGCTTCCACCACAGGAGATTTGGTTCTTCCACTCAGAGCTGAGCCAGAAAAACCCAGGGAAGCCACTGGCAAAAAACAATGCCAGGAAGTGTGTGCTGTGTGGGCAAGGGGGTCCTGGCAAAAGGGGTGTCCAGGCAGGAGGTGGGGAGGGCAGCTGAAGTGTCCCACAGTCCCTGCCCCCTCCCAGATGCCTCAGAACATCAGCAGGTGCAGGTGCTGAGGGTAGGTGTGGTCAGAAGTGGTCCCGAGAGCAGGAGGCAGTGGTGGGGCCCTTGTGACCAGAGGGCAGGGCAGGGACCAAGGCTTTTGCAAAGTGTCAGCACAGCCAATCGGGGGCTACCACACCTCAGCAAGGCCAGTGCCAGAGGTGCAGAAACAAAGCCACTGGTCTACCATATCAGGCACCCGTGGAAGAACCCCTCCTTCAGCCCTCAGAACACATAGGCCCCCCTACAAGGAAAGTGGGAAAATTCCTGGGAGAGTGAGGACTTACCCAAAACAGACAGTACCGCCCATCCCAACATCAGTGGGAATTTGGAACAAGGTAAGAACAGTCAGAATTAAAGAACATTTTGTTGTGCATTCATTCCATCTGGAGGCTATATAATTCTGCCTCTCATACAATACTGATTTTGTCCTCCACTGGGTCAAGATGATCTTTCAGGTTCTCAAGCCTCCCAGATTGGCCATACTTCTTGATTTCTCTGATGCTCTCAGCACATTCGTTTCTCCTTGGTGCTTCTGAGATGCTTCCTATCTCCACCCTTGATCTCTCACTCATAACCATTCTTCTTAGCCTGTCACATGTAGGTGTCGACTCCTCCAGTGTCTCCCAGAGGAAGCCAACTCCTCCTTCTCCCATTAGCCTGCGTCTCATTACCTTCACACCTACTTCCCATGATATGAACTCCTACACGGGAAGACACCTTGTGTCTTGTCCTGAACCCAATGTAGTAATGTTTAGAGTGTGGGCCCTCAACAACAAAACATGTATGCATGCATCAATGATCTTGATTCTTATAGCCACCCTCTGAGGTGGAAGGCAGGCATCATTATTCTCATTTACAAATAGACATATAGCTCAGAGAAGTCCCTTGACTTGTCCAGGGTTGAACAGTGAGTAAAAGGAATCTTTACCAAATTGGTCCCAAGGTCACTAAGCTTCCAGAGCCCACACTGCATCCACCTAGAGCACCTGGATCTTGGCCTCTAATACTGCTCCCCATCAGAGAGAATGATAGATGACAGACAGGTAGACAGATGATAGACAGATGACTGATAGATACTGATGGATACATGTGGGGAGGGGTAAGGGTGGTCCGAGAGGACACAAATGATAAAAAGCCAATGGGGTAAAACTTTAATAGCTGAATCTAATTAAAGGGTAAAAGGGTATTCTTTGTACTCTTCTTATTCTAATTTTTGTGTAAGTTTGAAACTATTTTCACACGAAAAGTTAAAACCACAACAAAAATTACCTGTTTCACTTTTCATTTCTACATGCTTTTCCATTTGCTGGATAGCAACTAGCTCTAATGCTAAAGTAATCCTCTGGGATGTTAGGAGCCTACAGGATGCTTCTGGAAATGCCCATTTCTGTCTCAAGCCCCTCTGCAGCAGCCACTCTGGAGGACAGAAAAGCTTTGCTGGCTTGACTCAGGCAGGACCCACCGCCACAGGAAGTCTGCCCACCCAAATGCACTCTAATTTTTTTCTTAAGTTTCAGTTGCTCCAACCCAACCCCACTGGCTTCGAAGGCAGCACACCCACCCTAACTGGGTTTCTTGACATTTTCTTGGGCGTCTTTAGCTTATTATTTAACAAGTAGGACATAAGTAGGTGCAAACCCATGGCGGTTCACGCCTGGAGTCCTGCTTCCCTGTTCCCAAAGAGGGTCACTCCCAAGTCGCCCTTCCCCTGACCTCTCCACTTGGAGTCTGGCTGGCACTGCAAGCCCTTCGCCTACCTGCGCTCGTCTCCTCACCGCTCCTCCAGCCGCGGAAGGCGCGGGGTAAGGCCGGAGGGCGTGGTACCTGGCAGGAGGGGGCGCGAGGTGGGGACGCGGGTCCGAGGGAGGGAGCGCGGGGGCCCAGGGAGGGGGTAGAGCGCGCGGGGCTGGGAGGGGAGGAGCTGGGGGCGCCGAGAGGAAGACCCAGGAAGACCTGGGGGCCGTGGGGAGGAAGGCCTCGGGGCGGGGCCGCGGGCGCGGGGGGCGGAGCCGGCGGGCGCAGGGTGCACCCAGGGCCGGCGGCCGGCAGGCAACTAGGCGGCCGGCCCACGCGCTCCAGCAGCCCCGCGGCAGCTGCAGGGCGCGTGGCGCTCCGACCGCCGGAGCCAGGGGTGCGCGCCCGCGGCTCGGCCCATGTTGGCATCCGCCGAGCCGCGATGAGGGCGCTCGCGCTGCTGCCGCCGGCGCTGCTGACCTGCTGTGGCTGGCTGCTCGCCCCCGTGAGTGCGTCCTGCGACCCCCGCCCTCCCTCCCTCCACCCCGACACGCGTCCTCCCTCCCGGGAGAGGAGCGCGGTTCGCGCCGGCTGCGCTTCCCTCCCGCGTCCAGGCGCTGGGCTCGGGGCGGGCCGGTCGCAGTCGGGGGTCCGGGGTCGGGAACGCGGTCGGAAACGGAGTCCGGAACGGGGTCCCGTCTGGGGAGCGGGTCAGAGCTAGGACTCGGGCAGGGAGCATGCATTTGTCGGTTCCGTCTGCCGCCCTGGGTTTGCTAGAAGCAGGATCCACTTTCCTCCAAGACGCTAGTCAAAGAGGAGCTGGTTTCGGCCGCCTCTTCCCCGAGGCGTGAGGCTGGCGGTGCCTGGCCGTCGCGTCGCCTCGAGCGAGAGACAGGGGTCAGGGCTGCGGCCACCTGCGCGGGCTTCACATTCCCGAGGGAAATTGGAGTTTGCCTTGTCACTGAATACTTCTCCTTCCACTTCCTTGTACTTGTCACTGGTTTGTATTTGCTTGAGTGTGTTTCGGAGGGAGACGGTGTGGCTGAAGAAAGTTTCCTTCCGGAAATATTCTGATTCCCTCACCCTTGTTGGAACAGATAACACACTCAACAGTGGTTTGTTGAAGGGCTGCATGACTGGATTCTCGAATTCTCAGGAGTTCTTCCTTGTACTCGAAGGAAATTGTCCACCCGGGGGCTTGCCTTCCTCCCACGCGGAAGCCGGGCTTGCTCGTTTGCCCGTATGGCAGCCGCATCACCGGCCCTCTGGACTCATAGCCCCTCTGAGGTTGTGAAGCCAAGGACAGAGCTGTGTAGGGAGGTTGTCATTGCTGAGCGTATCTCATTATTTAGGGGGTGAGAACCTACGAAACTCCCTTGCCTGGTATGAAGGTTACCGGGTCTGTCCTCCCTCAGAGGAGTGGAGGTTTAAGAAGACCCTTGTTAGTAATTTTAATGCTTTGAAAGATCTAGTTTGTTAGACGTACCAGGAATTATTCTGGCTAATGCAGCTTTGATTTCTAAGAGTTCCCAAAGTAAGTCATTGCTCTGCATATTAAAGAATGTCAGGAACCATAGTGTCTTTTTATACCTTGACAAACATTTTTTAAGTCAACATAATTTTCACAATTCTGAAACTTAAAGACCATTGACTTGTTCATATAGGAAAAGTACGGTCTGTTTGAAACCAGGAGTTTCTAACAGTTGGTGGTTGTCCAGTAATGAGCCTGGGAGGAGGAACTTTGTGTCTTTTTAAAAATGAGGGTGAATGTGGCAAAAGTATCAGCCTTTACTTCTTTTAATTCTGTTTAGGAACTTTATTCCTGGTGAGAGTCCTAATTAAGCATTTTGATAGTGGGGTAATTAAATACAGGTGGCCGTAACATACCCAGAGTATGATAGTCTTACAGGAAAAGTAGAATTTTGTTCAGACACAGGAGGGTTGAGTACTTGGGGTGGGGAGAAATAAAAAAAGAGAACGTTGGATTTTCATAAAAACAGAGATCAGAGACTATTCTAAGACTGAAATGTGCAATTTTGTCTTTTGCACACATTAATAGGCAATACTAATCACTATCTGTGCCGCAACTTTAGTTCCTGTGACCGATCACGATGGGAAATCACCCACCTCTTGTTTAGTGATAAATAACACCCTGCTCCCTCTTCCTCTCCCTACTTACCCCTCTAATCTTTTTGAAAATCTTCTTCGCGCCAAATTCTAAAGTTTCAGATGTGACCTGCAGGCTCTACAGATAAAGTTATCCCGTTAGTGCCCTGTTCAGTGAGTACAGAGACTGTCCTTAAATGAGGAGTGCTGGTGTCTGGGGATAGCGTGTGGTCATTAAGAATAGTCTTATGAGTAGACATGTATGTACTTTAATTAAATCAAGGGCTATGAAATGGAGGACTCAAATATTGAAAGATCATTGGATTAAAAAACTCTGCTGCTGCCAAATTAGTACCAACAACATACAATGTATTATGTTAGTAAGTTGTTTTCCTGCTCAGAAAAAAAAATTTCTATTAGGTTTATATTTGTGTTATGAGTCCTTTACAAAGTAATTTTTTTTTTAAATAACCGTGCCAGAAATATGAAGGTGATTGCTTTTAAGTGAGTGTTATTTGGGGAACAGTTTAGAACCATGAGCTGTTTTGTTTTGTAGAAGTGTTGTTTAACTTTCCCCTTAATGGTGAAATTTTTAGTTACTGGCATTTTTTTAAACCTTGACCAGGTGACCAGTGTTCACCCAGAATGTCGATTTCATCTGGAAATACAGGAGGAAGAGACAAAATGTACAGAGCTTCTAAGGACTCAAACAGAAAAATACAAAGGTAAGGTAGCGGCTTGGTGAGTACAACAGTCTCAGTTGGATAAGCTGACAGGCAAATAGCTCACGCCTCACTCTAAAAATTGATGTTTTAAGGTCACCTGCATTTTCAAAAAAAAAGTCTGTTTCTACTGTTTTTTAATGAACTGCTGGTAAAACTCATATGAATATTGGGGGCCGGGGAATCCTTCCCATAATAAACCTTTTAAAAGAAAGCTTTTATCCTTAACAGTAACAATATCCATGGTTTGACATAATAGCAACAGTTACTAAAGTAATTTCATGGGCATTGTTATGCTTTGCAAAAGCAACTCCATTTTCCATGGAATGAGTATTTATCTGATTTCTTGTACTTAAAAATTTTAGTCACATCACAGATGATTTTAGTACAGTTAAGAATGGTGGAAACATCAGAAATTAAACAGGGAAATGAGACTTTTGTTTTCCTGAAGACAGACCTATTGTGAATACAGTGAATTCGCTCATTTTATTTTCTCCAGGTCAAAGAGCACATGCTGGGACCACATGCACTCCAGCTAGGCACATTCACAAGTCTATAAATTCAGAAGGTTCTGTGATAGCACCCAAATTATAACATTAGCAAAAACCTTTTGTCTTTCATCTCCATTCATTTTCAAGACAAAAGTTAAAATCAAAGTAAATATGTGTTAAAACAGTTTATTGTCCTGCAGAGGGACTTGAGACCAGAAGTTACACACATAAGCTTTGTTCTAGACCAGCACTGCCTAGAAGAAATAGTATGTGAACCACATAGATAATTTTTAATATTCTAGTTGCCCCATTAAAAAAGTAAAAGAAAAGTGAAATTAATTTTAATATACTTTATCCAAAAATGTCCAAATCATTATCATTTAAACTTGAAATCAATATAAAACATGGATGAGAAATTTTGAATTTTTTTTATATTGGGTCTTAAAAATCCAGCACTTGATTTGCACTCACAGCACATCACAATGTGGACCCACCATGTTTCAGGGACTTGCAGCCCCCAGTGGCTCCCACGCTGGGCAGTAGGGCTTCAGACGGCTACTGAAATAAGCATCCTGTGTCCTTTCTGGTCCCCTGTGGAGCCTCCACTTCCTCAGCTGAAAAATGACGTCTCTGACCCCAGGATTCCTCCAGGCTTAAAGATCTGTAATTTTTGTAACACATACATGGTCCCCAGGCCGCATCTTCCAAATGGTCTGGTGGAGCCCTGACCAGGGAAAGGCAAATGAAGTAGCTCAGCTCCACAGCTAATGTGAACCGAGTGCCAATCTTATGCAAAGCCATGTGCTGACCATTAGCCAACTCTGAGGAGAGATGAGACACGGGTCCTGCCAACCAGGACCTCGAGACCAAACAATCTTCATGGCCACTGAGGTCTGTTCCCTTCAATGAAAATTAAGAGACTTAGGAAAAATAAATGCAGAGGAGCCAGACTTTAGAATCGTCTGGTGAGCGGCCAGTGAACCCAGATCCCAGCAGCACCATCCATGAAACCTCCTACATGGAGACGGGTAGGCCAGCATGCTGTCTGCTACATCCTCCGTAGGTGACCCTTGGCCGTCCGAAGACTCCTGGGCACTGGGAACTCTACCCCTCATGCCATTATTGCTGGTCAGGTCGTTGACGCGCTCTGAGGCTGCCCACAAGTGGTGTTCACTCACTGGCATTAACTGTTCCCCTGGAGCAGCAGTGAACAGAACCACTTCTTCACGGGAGTTCATCTTCCAGTGTCCGAAGGGCATTCATAGGCTCTGTGGGACCTCATGCTGCCCATTCCTGCCGCCTGCTTCCGGACGTACTTCCCAGGCCCTCTGCCACAAGCTGTGGACACACACAGACACTCCCAAAATGGGGAAGGGAGGAAGAGTGCAGTTGACATTGCTGGCACGTGGTCATAATGAAAAAGCAGACCAAGCTGTGCTCGGTTTTATTACTGTTGATGGATCCCTTACAGAGGGCACACTTGCCCCTAGCCTGCAGCTGGGCAACTGCTCCCCTTCCTTGCTCCTCTCACAACTGATGTTTTAGGGAAAAGCTCCTGGAATACTTCATGCTTCTTTCTTGTTCTTCTTTAATTTCCCACATTCATCAAGAACATTTTGTTAACAAATAGAACACTGGCACTATTTCAGTGGGCAACAAGGAATACTTAACACTTAAAAAACAGCATATGGCTCATAACTTTCCCTCAGAGGAATCCCCTCACAGTTGGCCTGGGGTTGGCTGAAGAGTGGGCAGAGCAGGGTGGAGGGGCCTTGTGCCCGTGACTCACTTGACAGGTGCTGTGTGATGAGAAATGGGACTAGTTCAGGGAAGTTAAGTTTTCTGCCATTCTGAAATAGGGTGTTAGGGTCACCACAATCGGGCTTTTTTTGTACATGAAAAATTCTTTATTACCGGTTACCTCACATAGATGGAGTGTGGCATTAGTTCATTCAAAACAATGTCCTTTTAATTTTACTCTGTTCCAAAGGCACAGGTCTCACCCGTAGTCCCTGGCCAACCCTTCAGGAGGGTAACGTGTCGGCCTATGGGAGAGCTGACGGCCTTGTGGCTGGGCAGGGGCAACACATGGGGCAGTGGGGATGTTGGGGACTGTCTCCTTACAACCCTTGGTTGTTACTGTGAGGAAATGCAGGTTCCAAATTGCCCAGCTTCATATTTTCAGAGAATATTCGAAATGCAAACTTTACCTAAAATATTGCAATTTCTTTAAAAGTTTATAACTAGTTCTTTAAAAAAAGTTTTGCAGGAGACCGGCAGACCTCCTGCAGGACAGGCAGGCAGATCCTGTGAGCTGCCGGATCGCTCTCTCTGGGATGGCTGGACCACTCAGGCCTATCCCCACCATTGGACAGCACTTCATAGTACAAAGATGGGTCAAGACATCTTAGATATTCAATAGAGTCTCTGTCACAGGTGCCTCCTGCCTCGGTTCAGAGTTTCTCAGGGGTGATCTGTATGTGACCCACATCAGACAGCTGGATGGCAATATCGAAGGGCAGAGTCTTTGAAAATCACTAGTTCACCTTGACATCAGCTTAAGCAGAAAGAACATGGTAGTTTTAGATGAAGGCCGTAAAAGGTCTTCCTTGTTTGGAGTGGTGGAGAATGATGTCACTCAGTTTTCTTGCAATGACAAGTATCAGTCCTGGACATTTTCTTATATTGAAGGCTCTTATTACTAATATTAGCTCTATAGCCAAAATATCTGCCTGTGACTCATTTCACCTTTTAACTTGCAGGAAGAGCCCGCTACCAGGCCAGCCGCCCTTCAGGAGAAAAGTGGCAATGTGACTGGGTTTAAGCCTGGCCACCCTTCAGCTTTCTGTAAAGAGGGACAACTTGTGTTCTAAATTCCTTTTTTTTCCTTTTTACTCGTTGAAATATGCATGGCTCAAATGCCAGAGATATAAATAGTAATAAGTTACCAGAATAAAGATACTGTAGACGAGGTAAACCAGAAGCAGTAAGTGAACGCATTCTGACCAGATGAGAGGAGAGTGTACATTTGCTTCATGAAATTAGAAGCGAGAGGGTCTGTAGTGCATACTTTTAAATTCTGTAGGATTAAGAAGTTGGTGTGAAAACAGAAACAAGGAAAAACTAGTTTTCAATTTAGCAAGGTAATGCGTATAAATCTGACGAGGAGTTCTTTTTATTATGTGCTGAATCTAAAGCAAATGCAAACACATAAATCCAGTCAAAAGACAATTTCAATTCTAAACCCTTTTAAAGAATACACTGTATAAGAAAGAAAAGCTTGGGAGGTATTTAGGCTTTGTCATTTAATACTGATTCATCGATAAGACTAAGTTAATCCTACTAATAGATGTATGAGGTGCTCTGAGGCCACCGATGCCTAAAAACATAGCTAAAATCTGGCACTGTTCCCTAGTAGCGGTCTGTGCTGACCTACAGAGGGGAGGGAATGAGTCAGCCACTCAGGCTTTGCCCAGTTTTCCTGCCTGTGCACAGAGTGGAGAGGAAATTTTATGTGACTTTGTATTATTTACGCCTAGATCTGGAGGGGCTGTGGCCTGCGTCTGGGCAGAGCAGAGGGGGAAACCTGTATTTTCTTCATAGCTCCACACTCGGAGCGGTCCCATTAAGGTGCACGGCTAAATGGGGTATGGTGGCGAATGTTAGCTTAGGACCAGCACCATGGGAGGTGCTAGACTAAAAAACTTCCTTTTCTTTGACTTGGATCTACTTGTCAAGAACTGTGAGGGGTTTGGACTTCCCCTCCTTGCAAGCTGACAAGTTAGCTTGCACGGTTTCATTGATGCCTGCCAAAGACTTGGGACCCTGGGCGAGAGACAGACTTGATTGCTCCTGGCACATGGGCAGCTTGGGAGCCATGTTCGCATAGTTCCCTTTTCCCAAGTCCCACGTGATGCAGTGCCCACGGCCGTCTGTGTCACAGCTGAGGAGCCCCCAGTGTCCCAAGGAGGCTGCTGGTGCCCTGCCCAGCTTTTGCTCCGGAGAACGATGCTCTCTCATTTATTGTGCTCAGTCCAGATGGAAGCACCGTCTCTGTCCAACAAGCCCCTTTCACAGACGTCCTCTTCCCGAGACACGCCCAGGGAGAACTGTCTCTAGCACCAGCAGAGTGGCTTCTCCGCATGGCTGAGCTCCTTCTTATTCTCCACAGCATGACGGCTGTGGCCACTGCTCACAGTCCCGTGTTGTGCTGGTCCTCAAGGGGGAGACGGCATCTTGCTCCCATCACAGCCCCAAGTCTTACACAGTACCTGGCATTTAAAAAGGCATTGAATAAGCTTTTGCTGAACACATTAATGAAAATTAAACATTAAGTGATATATGCACATGGGAGAAAAACCATTCAAATACACATCTAATGACAGATACTCCCCACTGCAGACCTCCGGCGCCCTCCCTGGAGACAATGTCTCCCTTATCCCCCTGATGAGGCACGCACACACAGGACACACACTCACCCCGCTCCTCGCTTCTCTTCTCCAAATGGAAGCCACGTACCCTACGCCCTTATGCTCTGGTCTGGACTTTGTTTTTCTTTTTTGTTTTTGTTTTTAACTTCAGCAGTATATTTGGAGACGATTCTTTATTGGTTTAAATATTCTGCTAAGAGTTGTGTAGTATTCTAACATATCTTATTATTTGCCCCAGGCTCCTGGGCGTTCAGATAGCTTATAAGCTCTAGTGACGGCATTTGTTTATGTGAATAAAATACTTCACCAGCATTTGAGGATGGACTTCAAGCCACTGGTCATGAAATCATATCACCAAACAACATCATTTTCACAGCTTTCTTATTTCTGTGATTGTTGTGTCACATAAAATAAAAATAATTACATCCCATTTTACATCCAGTCTTTCCCTGCACCTTTTCAGCACAAAGGGAACTAGACAGTTTCATGAGTGGGTTCCTTCTCAGAAAATCAAGTGGGGAAGATATCTCCTCTTCTGCGGACTCTCCTTGGAGGCACACCAGGCAGAGGTGCCTGTTTCTGCCACTGTGGCCCGTGCAGAGCCCTGCTGTTGCATGCATCGTCTGCTCGGAGATTGTCCTTCTCCCTGTGGAGCATGAGCTCTTGAAGAGCAAGCACTGCGTTGATGGCTTTCTCTTCCTGGTCCTCAGCGGACACGCAAGTCGAGGTGTAAACAGAGTACCCACTGTCTTCTCTTCACGTGGGTCTGAAGGGAGCCACGCTGGGAGTCAGGGGCACAGCCAAGGCGAAGGCAGCTGCCCTTCTGAGTCAGGGTGATGCCAAACGCCTGTTTCCTCCCTTTCCCTCTGATGCAAGTAGGCCCTTGTTCTAGGTCAAACATCTCTGTGGCCAATAAGTTAAAGAGACTGATCTGTTTTTTCCCTTAGGACTGGTCTTTTGTTTTGTCACTAGATTTCTCCTAATCCTATACTCCTTAAAATCAACTAGTAGCCTTGGATATTTAAATAGCCAATAATTATTTATCAAGTTTTCTGAAAGTAATGACTTAAAATTTACTTTTTACAGGAAATGAATCTCACTGAAAAAAACTCTACCCTAAATTAAATTTTTGTGTTTAGACTCCTACCAGGAATCATAAACAAGAAACCGATTTCTAGCAGATAGGGCATCTGCACACCTAGAAGCCATGGTGATTGCTGATCTTGTTTGGAAGAGGAAAGCTGTAACCTGGCACTCCGTTAAATCACAGGAAGGAACTTCCAACTGGACTCACACTGCCCTGGTTTGGACCAGGTTAGCTTCTCTGTCCTTTCTTCTAAGACCGGCCGTCTCTGCTGCTGGTGATCCCAGGACTCAGCTCAGCGGCTGGTTGACCGTCTGCACTGCTTCTGCCCCTTCGCTTTGTGTGCTCCCCCCTTAGCTCAGATTTCCTCCTCCCTCTGGATTCTCACCACAGCAGGGCACATTCTGCTGTTTTTCAGGTTAGTGGGAATTGGGTTTCTTCTATAGATGACCCCTGGCAGCACAGGTTCTCATTCCACCGATGCTTTGTGATCTCCTGTGCTGTGTTTACAGGCCAGAGTTTCTCCAGCCTGCTGTGTCTGGGGCCTCCCCCCTTGGCACGGGAGCGCTCTGTGGAGGCTCAGAGCCCCAGGCACCTCTGCTGTGTGCATGCTGCATGGCAGACACAGCCCTGGTCTCCTCCTGGGCTCCCCCGGCTGCCTGGCACCAGCTGCCGTGGGCGCAGGGCTGGTGCTCCCGTGTGGAGGATGGGTTCCGCTACCACATGACCTCTCTCACTTTCGTGCTGGCTTTCATCCAGTCTTGCCTGTTTTTGATTGCTTGGGCAGGTTGCAGCCCTACCTGACAGGGACTTGGAGATACGAGCTGTTCTGTTGCAAGACTTTCTAGAGTTTTCTGAGTCAAGCACCAGGGACTGCCTCGAGATGCTCCGTAGCCAGAGCCTCTGGTTTTGAGTGGTTGCCTTGTAGAATGAGTGACAACGAGGCTGTGTTGTCATTGCTGATGCATCAGCCGATTCTTGCATTAACTTTTGCAGCATGTTTTTATTAAGTGTATACCAAGAGGGAAGGCATGAAGAGAAGTTGGTCGGGGCACGATCATCCCCTGGGAACCCCGAACCACGTCCCCAGTGGCAATGCTGTGGGTTAGCAGAGGGATAACCGGGCTTGGAGTTGAGAGACAGATGGATGTCTGAGGGGGAACCAGAGAGTGTGAACATACAGTAACATCAGTTTACTTGGAACCAGAAACCAACAGTGAGGACTTCGGGTATCTTTCCTCAGAGATAAGGCAGAAACAGGATGGGCAGGAAAATGACCAAAAAAATGGGTGCTTTTTGATCATAAGCTAATCGGTGACCAGTAGTGTGGTAATGTACTATAAACTTCTTATGCACAGCGGTCCTGCTCAGTGACCTTGGTCTTGGTTTCCTTTTGGTCTCATATGTCCTGTGCTCAGCCCTGGGATGGATTCACTCCCACCTGGCGAAGCCCTGTGGTCTCCCTTCCAGCAACTTTTGCACCTTGGTATTGCTTTTGTCATGACAATGAACGCAGGCCTTCATGCATGTTAGGCATGGGGTCCTGCCGCAGGGCTCCTCCGCTTCTTGGCACGCAAGCTTCTGCTGGAGAGACCCTTGCTGTCCAGCACAGACCTATCTGAGAAGCACAGACTGTGCAAACCTCACACAGCGCCGAGGGCAGAAGGAAGGCACCCAGCATGCCGTGCCCCTGAGAGGTGGTGCAGATCCTGTCTCGGGACAAGGGAGGGAGATGTGCACAGAGCACTTGGCAGGGGAGCCTTCCGTCTTGATCTGGAAAGTAATCATCAGCCACCCTGTCAAGATGCATCAAAGTACAGAAATTCAAGAGAGCATTCCGAGCATCTCAACCAAGTTGGTGGCAGACAGAGCCCAGGTCCCTGGACTCCTACTCAAGTGCTCTTTTTACAAAACCATATTTGGTATATTAGAGAGAAGATGCTTTAGAAAAGGACTTTCTTCCTCTTTAATGTCTGCTTCAAAGGGAAGGAAAGTTCCTTTGACAGTCCACCGTCTGTGGTACCTAACCTCTCTTGCATGTTCATTTTTAACTGTCAGCACGTTCAGCCTAAGCTACCTCTTTGGATAAGGGTTTCCACTCGTTTACTGTACCCCTTGTGAAACCAGCATTTCCTCTCCTCTGGCCTACAGCAATGGTTTTGAAGTTTCAGGACAGGACCGTGACTGGTACCTTGTACCTCTGGCCTGAGTTTCGTTATCACACCCCTGGCAGGGTCGAGTCAGTTCTCTGCTTTTCTGTGTGTGAACACGGACCCGTCCCAGGCAGCCGTGGTTTGTCTGCAGGTGGAGACCACGCAGTTGGGCACAATAAATCCGTGGTGCAGAGCATTCCCAGACGTCTGCACCCCCCTGGGATGTCACGTTGACCGTGACTGCAGTCAGCACTGCCCCGGCAGCCCGAGAGCTACTGACAAAGGCACCTTCCTCCCATCCTGGGCAGTATTAATACAGCCTTTCAAATCTGTGACTTCTTTGCAGCTCCGTCCTTCCCTGTGGCAGGAGGACAGAGGCCTATTTGAGAGGACAGTGGGGGTGAGGCCAGGCTGCGTAGCTCCTCGGGACAAGGGCAGCATGTTCTTCCTACTGTCCCCCCAGCACCTGTGCTCTGTCCTGTGAGACTCTGGGCTCAGGGCTCTGGGACCCTAAAGGATCCCCACAAGACAGTCTCCTGGCTCCAAAACACACTACAGGGATCCAGAGGAGGGATTGTTTCCACTGGGGGGCCGGAACTTGGAGATGCAAGATCTGGACATGCAGCAAAGGGAGAGAAGCCTGTGTTGGGTGCACAGAGCCTCAGCCCGGGCGGGGTGGGGGTGCTGGGAACAGGGAAAGGAAAGCAGAGTTGACCCACAGCCTGGTCTGCTGAGAATAAGGAGCCTACTGAGGAATTCTGAAGAGCAGGGTGTGTGATTCAAGCTGTGCTTCAGGAAGGCTCCAGAGGCAGACGCTTCTGAGAGGAATGATGAGGGTGGCCCCGGGAGCAGAGAAGCCACTCAGGAACATCCCAGGTGGGAGATGATGATGTCTGCTATGGAGGGCGATGAGAAGAAGCATGTCCACAGACCGATGCAGCCAGCTGCCAAACGGCAGGGCGGTGGGACTGAGCAGGTCCTGTGGCTGGACGCTGTGGGCAAGCCACTCTGCAGCAATGCCAGACAGGCAGCGGGCTTCTCTCTGGGGAGGAGGTACCTTTGGGTGGGAGCAACGAACGTGTGTGGAAGCACAAGGCAAGAGAGAGGGGAGGGAGAGGCAGAGGGGCTGTTTTTGGCAGAAGCCCCTGCAGGCAGGAGGAGGTGAGCCCAAGGGCAGCCCCGAACTGAGCGGAGGCCAGGGAGGGCAGGGTGAGGGTGGAGGGGGCTCCGTGCTGGGGGCCCACAGGAGGCCGCACTCCTGAGGGGACAGGGGCGGGGGGTCACTAGAACCGGGGCCCAGGGCACTGACTGGTGGACCCTCTTAGGGCCTGGGGGACTGTGCCACAGCACCCTCTTGACCCTGCTCACAGCCACGCCCCCCACCCAGCCTAGGAGGGCCTCCCACAGGGGCCGGCCTCAGACGGAGCCCGAGTCGCCGTGGCGCGTAAGCACAGGGCCCGTCGTTTCAGTGCTTGTGTTGGTTCTCACACACAGGCTCAAACTCAGCTGGGCCATGTATGAGCATGATTTGTCATGCTCATCGTAACACTGGTAGATCTATGTCCTGGAGTGATCCCGGGAAGTCACCCAAGTCTTGATCATAAATCCATGGCAGATTATCCCGGGAGAAACATGGCAGGGTTCCCTGAGCGTTGACCAGCATATTCATCCCTGCCACTCTGCCCCACACGGACGTTCCCATGGCCCCAAGTTGTCACAGACATTAGGACGAAGGCTTTTGAGAACTTTGAACGTTTAAGGAAACAGAGGCTATTTGGGGGCCCCTGGGTGGCTCAGTTGGTGAAGCGTCCAACTCTTGCTTTCGGCTCAGGTTGTGATCTCCGGGTGGTGAGATTGAGCCCCACACCAGGCTCTGCACTCAGCGGAGAGTCTGCTTGGGATTCTCTCTCTCTCCCCCCCTCTGTGCCCCCCAACCATATGTTCCCCCCCAGAAAATACAGGAATAAAATCTTTAGAAAAAAGGGGGAAACAGAGACTGTTTATGAAAGGTCATAGCAGCAAACATCTCAGTGAGTGAAAGGCATAAGCATGTTGCACACGGTTTAGTGCACTCATCGGTGTTCCTAAACAGACGCCAATCTAGGGCCTACACAGGCTTCCCGAGGCCAGCCATGTGCACGGCTGTCTGAGGAGGGGTGTGGATGTTGCTCCTGTCTTTGAGGGAGTGGCAGCCGATCCTTGGGCAGCAGCACTGGCCAGGAGTCCCACCCACAGGCATCAGATTTGCTCAGGCTCAACTTGGAAGACGTTTTCATGTTTGGGAGTTACTGGATTTGGCATATTTTTTTAAATACATAGGTTCAAATTGGACCTCTTTTTTAAAAAGAGATTAATTCTGGATTTTGAGTCTTGGTTTAATGTGAGTTCAGATCCCAGAATATGACTCTCACCAATGGAATCCACCTGTACTGCCAACCCAAATAACATTTTCTTGCTTCCAGATACAAAATTTCCAAGTGATCCATTCTCAAAGTGCCACCCAGGGGCAATGTCCCAGCAAATGGTTTTTCTAGACCTTAGTTGTGGTTCACCTCCCAGCTACTGAGGGGGCATTACTTCATTCAGCACCCTAACTAGGCAGAATATTGGGGTTCCCTGGCATTGTTTGTAATATAGTCCTTGTAGCACCCTAAATGTTTCTGGAGTCCCAGGTGTGCTGTGGGGCCTGGGCTTGCTGCTGCCCAGGTATCTCACACGCCCCCTGAGGAAGCAGCCTGGTCCCGGGGCCTCAGTCCAAGCCTACTTAGTTGTTTCTCTCAGGGACCCAAGGCTTGACCTGCTTTATGGACCCGGGTACGAGTCAGGGGAATGCGGAAGAGCTGGTCCTTGGGTGATGTCTCTGTTGGCGTAGTTAATCTTCCGCTGTGCTTGCTCTCGGTCAGGGCCCTCCTGGCATGGGTAACCCATGATAGTGCCACCTCGGGGGCATAGCAGGGGCTCAGTAAACATTGGTGGAAGAAATGACTTGTTACTGTGGATGCTAAGAGGGCCTAGCTCATCTCACCGGCAAGCTAAGCTATGTCAGGAAGAAAGTGCAGTTTACGATGGGACAGTGCGTTGTCTAGTTTCTGCCCTGTGGACAACTAGGTTGTCATGACACCCCACGCAGGTTCTAGCAGCTTGCCTTGCAGACCCTTCCAGCAACACCCTCTGGCATGGGCTTGTCTTTCACCTGCACTAACATCTCTGAGAAGAGCACATGCGTTCGTTCTGATGTGTCCTTGCTTTGGGTGTCTCCCCTCAAAAGGCTCCTTTCCACTCTGCTTCTGCCAATAGCCATTCGTTTCATCATTCCTGATCACAGCATTTTTAAAACAGCATTTGGCACCATACCCAGCTCAGTGAAAGCATGGAGGTAGCTTGCCTTATCTCACTGGTAAATATTTTAAGAACAAGATGTAAATATGCACCCTTAGAACAACAGGAAGAAGGAATCCCTCGTCTGGTAGGACTTCATCATCACTGTTCATGTTCAGATTGACTGGGGTCCTATAGGATATAGAGTAACAGGACGTTTGTAATTGGCCACTCAAAAAGGTGGCATCAAAGATAGCCAAAGACGAAACCCAAAACCAAGGGAGGGACTGGCGGGGAAATTTAGGAGTGTGAGTGTGTTTTGGAGGCGTCAGGTCCAGTGGCGGGTTTCCCGGTGATCATACTCACTGTCCACGGGGCTGGGCCTTTGGACCCTGCTCATCATCACCATGAAGCTTTCTGGAGAGCGTCGTTGGCTTCAGTGGGGAGTCTTGCTTACAGTAAACGCTGAGGCAGAGAACCCTGGCCCAGCAGTTCTCTGCGTAGCTCCTGGCAGCTGCTGGGGGACGACATCCATGTCTCGGGAAACAGAGACCCTGGGGTCCTTCTTATGCTGTGTGCTGAGCTCAGGCCACCAGGAAACCATGGCCTGAGTGTCCAGGAATGGTAGTATTTGGGGTGGTCTCTGAACAGAACGTCAAAGCAAGGTAAGGATGAGAATATTTTTAAGTTGCTGCCAGTTGTAATGGCAACTGCTCTCTGAAAGCTCCAAGAGCAGACTTTGGGCCGAGAGCAGAAATTACAAGTAGCCCAAGTGACCACAGGACATGAGACAAATCTTATAGTGACTTGAGGCCTCGAGGTCAGAGGGTTGCTTCAGATGTGCTGACCACCACTGGGAGAAGTCGGAGGGCCCACGTCTGGTCTTTTGAATCCTGGGTGCCCACCAGTGTCTGGCATCTAGAGTGAGGGGAGAACTCTGGTCACAGAGTCATCCTGTGTTCATCTGTTTGTGAGCACCTACCTGGTGAAAAAGGATAAGCCAGTGTCCCCTCAGGAAGCCTGTCCGCAGCATGGCCCTGGGGCCAGCTCTGTGGGACCAGCAGACAGGGGTTGGGCAGGAGTCGGCTTGTCTGGGGATTCAGGTCAGAACAAACGGCTGGGTTCACAGACAAAGCTCTTGTAAAAAGGGTTTTTTTCCGACTCAATTGTTGAGTCATTCCATTGAGCTTTTAGTTCTTTAATTTGATAACAGGCATGGAGGGGGGCTAGAAATGGGAAACAGATCAATGGCTTTGATGACCAAAATGAAGATAATTCATTTTTTAAAAGACCATTAAATTAGAATTTTAGAGCTCAGAGGATCCATGGACAAGTCCTAGATTATTGCAAAGCTATGCCTGTCGGGCCTCCTCTGGTTCTTAATTTAATTCGAGGGACTGAGAATACAGTTCACACCATCCAGACCTTCCTAGTGGCCGACAGCGTGGTGAGAACGCCAGCTCTGTGTTGCTCCTGTCTCAGTTTTTATTGGGTTCATTCTTCTCCTACAAGAACACAGAGCACCAAGCGGGTGTCCTTGTCTTCAAGGAATAAAAATGAGCGAGCGGTGTGAAACAGAAGGTAGTAACTGCTTCAGAAGTGTTTTCAGGGCCTCCGAGATCAGTTCCCATCAGGGTACCGGCCAAGACCTCATCTCTCATCTCTGACTTTGTGCTTGTCCTCTGCCTGGGAGCCACCCGCAGAGCAGGGGCTATGCGGAGATTGGGGGCTGTGGCTGGGAGACAGAGGCCCCGTTCAGTTGCACAGAGAAGTAGGGGTGGAGGTTTCAGCCAGGACCACCAGAGCTTCTGGGGAGGTCAGCTCTGAGCCTCCCAAGCCCCAGGGGCAGCGCAGGCAGATCCCCACCCGAGCTGCTGAGGAAGGTTCCCTGCACACCCTGTCCTCCCAGGCTCCACCGGCTGCAAGCTGCTGGTTCAGTGTGAGCCCAAGTGGAGCGAGACACATCGGATGGGGAAACCAGACTATGCCTGAGTCCAGAGTGGTCAAAAACTTGAGGGGCACAGCCTGCATCTCCTCCAGGGACAGAGACCCGCCCAAGGGGCAGCCAGGAAGAAATGGCGCTCTTTCAGATTGGATCTAGCACAGACATGTTGGTACACAAAATAATAAGCGTAGGAATTGTGGGTTTCCCTGCATGCACGGCAGGCCGCACTGGAGGTTAGCTGGGGCAGCGTCTCTGTTCTCCTCTGGCGTGAGCTGATGCAGTGTGGAAACATGTGTCCAGTGGGTATATGTTGCTTTCGTTATTTAAGAATGCACACTTGGTAAAACACGTAGAATTTTAAACACATTTTTCAACAAGGTGTTTTTATTGTCACCGTAAGTAATGAGGAGTTCTGAGCAGGCAGATGGCAGCAGGATTCGGTGAGGGCTTAGACGTGTTTCCAGAGGGTCTCAAGACCTGAGACAATCTCGCAGCCTCTTGAGGCAGGACCTCCTGTCCACAAAGCAGAGTGTTTCGCAGATGAGCTGTAAGTTTCTTCCCGACTCTGAAACTCTGCTGTCTTTGAGAATGATCACCCGCTGACCCTGTGAATTGTCTCTCTTCCTACTCTTTTCTCCCTGGAAGAGCACTGGTGCTTAGTTTAAGGGACTGATGAAGGCAATGGCAAAGGGAGTGACAAATCGGGACATTTGTTGTTGAAGTGCTTTTTCCCATTTGGAGATGTCCAGTGACCCCAGACCAAAATACAGGCCACAGGGGCAGCTGTGACACCGAGCCCCCACCCTCCACCTGCTATGGGCTCACCCCCGGAGAACGGCCCCAAAGGGGCAGCCCCTGCAGAGGCCCCAGTGTGATCAGAGGCTGAGCCCGCCTGCCTGGCACTTCCAGGGACCCCAAGCACAAAAGCTGCCTGGTGGATTGCTGTTCCCAAGGCTGGGTGGCCCAGCTCTCTGCACCCCAGCCGCCCCAGTTAAGTCACCTCAGAGGCTGTGTGGGCCAGAGGTTGGGGCAACACACAGGCCATGGAATCGGGCTCTTGGGACGGCCTGGTCCTGGTGAGAAATGCACCAGTGGCCTTTCGCGTTCTGGGGATTAAATGAGTTCTTGTGTCCAAAGTGCTGAGGGCAGTGCCTGGCCCATAGGAGGTGGTATTTCTGTCAGCTCGACCACGATCAGCATTAACACTGTGGCACCATCTGTTTCTCTTTTAACGGTCCCATCTGAGGGGGCTGGTTGGGCACAGCTCCTGGGTTCATGGAAGGCCAGAGGAGGAGCATCAGGTGAGGAGTCCAGGAGCCCAGCTTAGCGCCCAGGTGCCAGGCACTTCGGCATCCTTGGGAGAACGTGAGGCGCCGCCCCGCCTGTCGCGGGCTCACTGTGCCTGACCATCTCATCGTTTTCTGCTCAGTGGCTGACGGGGACCACTTCCACTTTGCAGAAGGATAAACTTGAGGTTTAGAAAGTGTATGCACATGATCTCGGTCAGAGCTGGTTGTGTTGTTTTTCTGGTCTTTCTTGAGCAAGGTTAAAAAAAAGTAAAAGTAAATTAGAAGTCACTGTCTATAACGAAGGTCCTTGGACTTGGTGGTGTGTTTTCACTAAGGACTGAGGGAGGCCTGTTGAGCTGAGCTGGTCCACACTGGAGGCCTTTACACTTTATCCTCCCACCGCTAAATAGCAGTCACTTCTCAGTGTCTCCCGTCCACCCTTCCATCTCCTTATTCACATGAAAACACCCCCACTGAACTGTCAGGCCGTCTGCACAACAGAGACAGGGATCAGGAGGAGAGGCAGGCATGTGCGGGGCTCTCCCAGCTGGTCTCTGTCTTGCTGCATCAAACTGTGTCTTGGGCATCTTCACTCAGATGGACGTGGTGAATCTGAGTTTCACGTACGGCTCGTGGAAACCAGGACAAGGGTAACCCTTTACACCAAGCCATGGAAGTTCCTCTTGTGCGACTGTACTCCTGTACGCTTTCCTCAGGATTCTGGCTGTTACCGTCCTGCAGGAACTGCCCTTGGAGAGGCACTGACCTCCCTCAAAGCCCGGTTGAGAGGTCCTCATCAGTGGGCAAGGAGGAAGAGAGGCTCCTTTGCACGTGGAGGTGGCTCTGGATGGGACCTCCCGAGCACTCTGTCGGCTTCCCTGCAATGTCTGATTCTGGAAGAAGCTTTGCCACTTGTGACTTTAAACTTAGATTAAGCTTTTGAATGGAGGAAGCTATTGGTAATATTTGCTCTTAAACGTGGAGGGAGGCTCACTGCCAGATACTGCCCAGCCTGACACTTCAGTGCTAGAAAGAGTTTTCTGTCTGCCCTCTCCCCACTCCCCTGTTCCTGCAGCCCATTCCCCACACTCTGTGGAGAGCCAGGAGCCCCGGATGAAGAGGCTGCCCAATGCAGGTCTCCCAGCTTCTCCTCCGCAGGCAGGGTTGGTCCCTTCCCTCCCTGTCACTACTCACTGCTTCCCAGCACCCGCTTCGGGGATGCACCTCTGTCACTCGATGCGTGTGGGAACCACAAAGTCCGACTCTAGGAGCCAGGTCCACCAGGGTTCCCTGAGTCGTCTGTCTCTGAGTTGATATTTGTAGGGGACTGGATTTCTCGCAGGGTAGAAAGGTAGATGTTTCTGGGCCTGGCCACTGCCCGCAGTACCCCAGGATCTTCACACAGAGGGGGCAGCATCCATATGCATGGCCACGGTCACAGCATCATCTGAAACATAAGCCAGGGCGTTTGCTACACGAGCACTGAGAGTCACCCCACTGTCCACACGCAGAAGTTGGGGGATTTATCTCTGTCATACTTGAGGCTTGAGGGGGAGGAAGACTCAGATACGTGCCTTTGGCTCCATGCAGGGCTCTCATCATAAAGTATCTTGAACGTGGAAGAGAGAAGTGAGGAGAGCATATCACCTCAGACCCTGTGAGGGCCGGTGAGGACGGTGGCCTTCTGGGGTGAGAGCAGAGACAAGCACAGATGAGAATGTGTTCTGGTCCCGGCTCTGCACCGGAGAGCCTCCCCGTACAGTGCAGGGTCAGGGCCGTGAGGGCGAAGCTCAGCATTCACAAATCTCTTTCCTACAGAAAGTGTAACATGAAAGGAATGAGGTTCATGTTGCACTTTGCCTGAAAATTAGTTGATGTTTATGTCATTGAGATAATGAGAACAAAATCCAAAAACAACACATGCAGCATCATCTGCGAGAGATCTGACTTGCCTGGAAATACTTTGGAGAGAAAACTGGGTAAAGGGGGACGAGTCTCCTTTTAATTATGGCAGATTCCTCCCCACTTGGTGAGGCCCTCCCCTCTGACAAGATGATCTCAGGCAGGTCGAATTACAATGGCCTCCTTTGGAGTTTGTCCTCTGTGCCCATATTTCAGGGACAGTCCCAGGAGCATGTTCTAATGGTAGACTTTCCTGAACCCTGTTCATCAGTGTCCTGCGTGTGCTCCCACCGACAATGCTGTGAAGTTTAAGAAAGGTGTGCTGGATGCACGTGCAGAAGGTTGGGTGTTCTGAGCTGCTTAGTCTAGAGCCTTGTTTACAGTGGGCATCCGTACTTGCTTTTCCCTTGAAATTGGCAGGTTCACTCCAGGCAGCTTGGCCTGGCTCGTGCTGAGGGCTCTCCCTGCCCACCTGTCACCTTCTCCTGCAGAGCCTCTGGGAGACCGTGCAACACTCCGATGCCTTCTAAATCTGTTCCTTACCCAGCCGCTCAAATGGTATGCCAGCTGATGGGTTACCAAAAGGCACCCGTCTCTGCAAAAACGAGGGTGTGTGCTTCGGGAACACTAGAAGAGGCAAGTTGCTGAGCAGCTATCGAGTTGGAGATGAGAATGACAGCTGGGGTCAGCTCTGGAAATCTAGCCTGGCAGGAGTCTGTCAGCACACGTCCAGACTCTCAAAGTGGGAACCCGAGGCAAGGCTTCAGGGGGTGTCTGCACAGGAGAAACACCGAGAGGCCCAATCAACCAGTCCATACTCAAGGGAAAGCCTTTGGCTCTGTGCTCCAAGTTTAAGTAATAAATACACACTTTTGTGTTTTAAATTAACAGATGTTGAAGGCATGAAGTGTTGTGTATTTGAGCTGTCCTGTCATCATCACAGACCACGCGTAGCTACTGCAACTGAGGAACTGAACTGTTGTTGTATTTAATCTGAATTAATTCACATTTAAATTGAAAGGGTCACATGTAGCTAGTGGTTGCCATCTTGGAAAGTGCAGTTCTAGGATCTTTTTCTCAGTTTTATACCAATGTATTCCACTTGGTTCATTTTCTTTTACTTACTGTTTTAGCTAAGAGTTCTGACTTGCGTTGAATAACAGTGGTGATAGCAAGGGTCCGGTCAGGTTCCTGACTTTGGTTGCACACTGTGTTTAATCATTTCTAATTATACTTGCTATTTTAAACAAACGGCCTTTGTTATGTTAAAGCAGTGTCATGTTATTTTCTTGCTTAGAGTTTTTGAAAATTAGGAATGGTTGCCAAATTTCATCAAGTAACTTTTCAGAGTCTATTGATATGAACAAACTTTTTCTCCTTCCCCAGGCTGACTCTGGACTTCATTATCACCATCTTAAATACCGAGGGTTGCTGCCAGTGCGTAACAAAAATAAATTCCTCATGCAGGCCTGATTGCCTCACCTGAGCCATACTGACTTAGACAATCTAGACTACTCACCATTTCTCAAACTAGACTTTTCTCCCGAGTGTAATGTCTTTGCTCATGCTCTTCTTTTATTAGGAATGGCCCCTGCCTGTCACACTTCTGTCCCTCCTCCGATCTGCCCTCCGAGTCATGTCACAGTTGTTGGTTTACCACAGTTGACCATATAACAATCAATATTTCCTTTCTTGTATAACTTTATGCTTTTCTTGGAACAATAAGTACCTCGTTTTTCTGTTCCTTCATTTTCTATCTATCAGTAATTAAGCATCCCACTTTGTACCAGAACAACAAATTACTCTCAAGACGATCGGATACATAAGGTCATCACAAAATGCTATTTCTTTCTTAGAGCATCTCCTCCTGGGTGCTCCATCCCCCTGCCTCAGTTCACCTGGCTGGTCTGGGGCCTCCCACGGGTTCTGTTCCAGTTAGGTGGCATAAGCTCAGCCTCCAGAGAAACCTGGCAAGGGAAGGAAGGGTGGAGGTCTCAGTGCTCAGAATTCAAACCTGACGGGATGCTCTTCCGTTCACCCTGTGCGTGGTGTCCTGTGTCCAGAGCCCCTCCAGTGGGCAAGCATCACCTGTGTCTTGCTCCTCACCCCTCTGCAGGCTTGGCAGTGTCTCCCTCTGCTCTCCCTCATTACTTAGCACAGATGTATGCTTTCTATCTTCCAAGTTTATTGACATCTCTGGGTGCTACCCTTTCAAACTTCTTGATGTCATTTTCGTGGGATTTGGGAAGTGGAAGAGAGGAGCTTAGGACTCTTAATTGGCTGTTTCCTGCCCTCAGACTCGCCGCATATGTGAACGCTCAGTACCAGCCTCTGGCCTTCATCCGCACGCATCCCTGGGCCGGGCACACTGCTCTCCCCACTGGGCCATAGGTAGGCAGGCTGGTTACTCTTGAGTAACCTCTGAGTGGTCTCTGAGTCCTGCACAGCCACCGCGTGGGGGTCCAGTAAACGCACAAATAAAGAGAAGGTTTGCCAGCGATCGAAAGGATGATCCATCAGACTCTAGGTACTTGAATCCAATCCTGCTGTAATGTGAAGATTGACTGAAATGAACCCATGGATTTAATATGTCTCCATTAAGGTTTCGTTATTGAAGCAGAAATGGTCATTTTTGTGGTGAAGACAGTTGAACTTTCACAATAACCATGGCCAGTGGTCAGAACGTGCTGCTTATTGGTGGAGAGGCTCAGCCTCCGCTTCTGTTTCTCTGGAGAACTGGACACCTTGACTGACCCCCTTGGTGGCTCTCTGTGGGGAACCCTGGCCCTGGCCAGTCTCGTCCAAGCCTCAGCAGCCACCTGTCTCCTGTGCTGAGATTGGACAGTCATTGCAGGGCCTCTCACCGGCCTGGTCTCTGCATCCAAGGCACGCACCTGGAGTAGCTAGTCACTCACTTGTACTCAATGACTTGTTCTGAATATTTCTTCAAAAGCAATGTTTCTTTAAATATGTAAGAATGTTAATATAGTATGAATGTATGCACTCATTTAATTATTGACATGTAACTGAATTTTTAGAATAAATATATTTTCATTTTTATTTTAAAACCTTTAGAAAGTATTTTCATCTGCAAAACTTGCCTTACAGCCACTTTATCAGAGGTATCTGCATTCCTGAAATAAACACTCCTGTGGTCAAACCAGGACTGTGGATATTCCATTGGTGTTTGTGTGCAGTCGCTGCACAGGACTCGGTGGCTTGTGAGAGCAGACCCGCTGTTCATTCATTCTTCTCTAGGCTAGCACATTGCTCCTCCAATATTGAAGTTTAAATGAAATATAGCACTTTAGAGGTCACAAAATATAGTAGCAATATCTTGGACTTGTGGTAAAAAGCCCTGGGTTCAAGTGTGGATTCAGTCACGGTTTGTGTGATGTTGAGAGGTCATTGCCTTTCATCTGGGATGACGGACGCATGTTTGTACGCCTTGCACAGGGTGGGGTGGTTGCTGAGGCCCAGAAAGAGATCTGGAAAATGGTTTAAGCTATAACATTATACAAATTAGGTTATCTGATAACTGCATGAGGGTGACTTAAGATTTCATCACTTAGATGCCGTCTTAACTGTTAAAATCAAGCCAACTTATCAAATATTTAAATTTGCAAATTACCTTTGAAGTCAGATGCCCTAAAAGCACGAGTAGACACTCATCCTGGGGACCCTAAGCTTCCAGGACTTACACAAATCCCCAGTAGGACCCATGTGATCACGCTGGGGGATGCATATCAGCAGTAGAAGAGTAACTGACCTTTCTATGAAAATTCAGCAGTGCGCAGTACACATTGGAATAGTCAAGTACTTTCCACCACACATCTGATTATTTCTCCAAACCTGATTAAAATGAACACACAAGCTAAGAATATTCTCAATAATATTGTTGTAATGGGCTATCTACTTGCAAAGCTTTTATTTATTTATTTATTTTTAAGATTTTACTTATTTGACAGAGAGAGACACAGCGAGAGAGGGAACACAAGCAGGGGGAGTGGGAGAGGGAGAAGCAGGCTTCCCACCGAGCAGGGAGCCTGACGCGGGACTCGATCCCAGGACCCTGGGACCATGACCTGAGCCGAGGGCAGACACCCAACGACTGAGCCCCCCAGGGGCCCCTACTTGCAAAACTTTTAAACAGATGTGCTCCTACCAACCTGGGCATCCCCACAAGCAGCAACACCTATGCTTCCCTCGTGCTGCGTTAGTCCTTCTTATACCTTCTCTCTCCCTCCAGCCTGCAGTGGTGTCTGGGACAACATTACGTGTTGGCGCCCTGCGGACATAGGCGAGACCGTCACAGTGCCCTGTCCTAAAGTGTTCAGCAATTTTTACAGCAAACCAGGTACTGTCTGTCAGCATTGTCTAAGCTCCTGCAGAGGCTGTGGGTTGGATTCCCCATCAAGGCCTCAGGAAGCAGCTCACTGGTTTCCTTTACAAAGGGAGTCAGGGAACAGCTGTGCCCTTTGTGTGTGCCGAGTGGTTTTAGGGGCAGGGGAATGAGAGGCCTCTTGCCAGGTCAGCCACCTGAAATGAAACAGTGGGGAGAGCAGGCCTCAGACAAGCGTGGACGCATGAGCCTGATACGTGACAGGTGGGGCCTGAGCACCAAAATGAGGGGAGGTGGCAATGCCCACGAGGGGCGGCGGGCTTTAGGCGCCGAGAACGTAAATGTGGTTCTAGGCTGCCCTGCCGTGTGTGGCTGCCCATGAGTCCTCAGGGAGCATTCCCCAGAGGTTTTGAAGAGCCCTGATGCTCAGGGACAGCCGCCAGTCTCTCCTGGAGTCCAGATGCAGTTTCTCATCCACGGGAAACATCTTGCTCATTGGACTGACCCTCCTCAGCTCCCAGCCCCCACTTTCTGAACTAGCTCCGTGTGGCCTGAAGACCCACAGCCTCTGTTTCCAGGGTCGGAAGGGGCTGGCCGGGTGGGGGTGCCACCAGCCCTACGGCTGGCTCTCTGCACAACGCCGCAACGTCTCTTGGCTTGTTCCCAAGAAGGTAGTTCTGTTGTGTTTTGTTTTGTTTTGTTGTAAATGATCCAGATTTTCAAAATATGAAGAAATCTATCTGGAAAAATAGAAAAGAGAAGACACATCTGGAAATCAAAAAGGCGTGATACTTTGGAGTACTAGGGAACTTATTTTCATCTTGAGCAAACATTACAGGGTAAAAACTCTGAGAACTAGAATTGTTGAAGTACTTTAAGCAGAATGTTGTGGCACAGATTGGGATGGAGAAAAAAAGGAGGTTCAAAAGAAAAAGGTTTTGTTCATCCCTGTGACTTGCAAGGTGAGATGTTTTCCTTTGTGATTTAGTCAGTGAAGCAGTCTGAGCAGACTGAAGTCATGCTCAGTCATTGGTCATCTTCAGCTCAGAAAAACTAAATCATTTTAGAGAATCTGAACTTTAAAAAATATCCTGTCCCATCAATAAAATTTCTACAAAAAATGGTTTGGGCTATAATATTCTCCCAGAAATCCCAAATGAGCTAGCATAGACCTAGGCTTCCCCTAATCAGATGGCTTGGCTCTGAATCCTTCTGGGGGCAGCAGGGGGTTTCACACTGACAAACAAAAGATCTCTGGTTCCTGGGCCATCTGCCAGAGCACCAAACCTCTGCCAGACAGGAGCCATCTGGGGCACACAGTGCCCAGGTCAGCTTAGAGTCTGGCTCTGCTTGGAATCACTGTGCTTCCTCTCCTTTGGGGAATGAGAATTCCCAGGCTGTCTTGGGTTAAATGTTTGATGCTCTTTTTTGTCCAAGCAGGGAGCATGACACTGCCTTGTTATTGTGGGGAGCATCTCTACCACTAGAAAATTCGCTGGAGTTTCCCTAAGTCTGTGTATCACAGCTGGCTGGAGAGGCCCACTCACAGAGGAGAGAGACGAGAATCCAGGCTCCTGAGTCCTACAGCTGTGGCCTCCCCATCCTTTCTTGCCTGGCCCTATTTTCACCTCCCGTGTCCCCCCTCACCCAATCCCCTCACCTCCCCGGGCCCTGTCTCACCTCCCCAGACCACCCCACTTCCCCGGGCCCTGTCTCACCTCCCCAGACCACCCCAC
>NW_027397161.1:1637879-1662308 GCF_003265705.2 Callorhinus ursinus | reverse complement strand
AGAGGGCCCGGGGAAGTGGGGTGGTCTGGGGAGGTGAGACAGGGCCCTCTCTCACCTCCCCAGACCACCCCACTTCCCCGGGCCCTGTCTCACCTCCCCAGACCCCCCCACTTCCCCGGGCCCTCTCTCACCTCCCCAGACCACCCCACTTCCCCGGGCCCTGTCTCACCTCCCCAGACCACCCCACTTCCCCGGGCCCTGTCTCACCTCCCCAGACCACCCCACTTCCCCGGGCCCTCTCTCACCTCCCCAGACCACCCCACTTCCCTGGGTCCTCTCTCACCTCCCCAGACCACCCCACTTCCCCGGGCCCTGTCTCACCTCCCCAGACCACCCCACTTCCCTGGGCCCTCTCTCACCTTCCTGGCTCCCCGTCACATCCCCAGCCCCCTCTCTCGCCTCCCCAAGCCTTGCCCCTTCAGGACTCTGTCTTGCCTCCACTGTTCATTGTGGTCCCTGCCCTCCAGGTGCCCCCAGGACCCCTGGGGTTAGAGCAGGAGGAGGTTTGGGGCCTGGAATCAGAAAAACGCAGGGGACGGCGGTGTTAGAGAGTGGCAGAGCAAGCCCACGTGATGCTACCAGGGGCTTTGCTGAGGCCCCCTAACCCCACTTTCTTGCCAGAAGCTCAGGATCTGGGCCCTCCCACCTGCTTCCACGCAGCGTGCCAAGAATCGCTTATGCATATTATCACCTCAGCGTGAGTGTGCCTTGCTCTTGATTTTGTCTGGTTAAGCCGCCCTCGTGTAGAAAACATAAAGGGTTTTGAGTGAGAAAACCTACTTCCGCCACTCAGTCATCAGCGGGTGTTGCTGGACCTCAGTCTCATCTGTAAAACGAACAGTAATGCTCCGCCCCACAGTGTTGGCCCAAAGCAAAAAGAGATGGCGCGAGTGAAAATATCTGCTCTTCCGAAAACTGCAGGGGCTGTGAGTCAGGGAGGAAGCTTGCTGGGTGATCAGCCGCTGAGCCTCCCAGCGCCGAGGGCAGGAAGCGCCTTCCCAGGCCTGAGCTTCCCAAAGCCTGCCCTGCAAAGTCCCAGCCCTGTCACAGGTGATCAGTGCCCGGCCCTCAGGCCACTCACCACCGCTCAGCACCTACTGCGGTCACCTACTGAGGACACTGTCTTTTTTTTTTAATTAATTTATTTATTTATTAGAGAGAGAAAGAGAGTGTCAGGTGGGGGGAAGGAGCAGAGGGAGAGAATCTCAAGCAGACTGCCCTGAGCGCAGAGCCCTATGCGGGGCTCGATCCCATGGCCCTGAGGTCATGATCTGAGCAGCTGAAACCAAGAGTCAGAGGCTCAACCAACCGAGCCACCCAGGTGCCCTGACACTTTCTTTTAAATAGAGGGAACATTGCATTCCTGAGTTTAACATACACATTTATATAATTCAGAGCAAAAAAAAAAATGGTGCTGTAAGATTAAAACTGCCTTTATTTCGTGCAGTTTAAATCTTATATACCCACAGTCTGTTCGTCTAACGTCAGTGACCAGTGCTGCCTCCTGTGCACACCCAGGGCAGCCGAGTGAGGGAACTGGCACAGAACAGGATGGAATGGGAGAGCAGGCTCTGGAATGGTTGGGATTTGGCGATGACTCTCTCTCTCTCTCTCTCGAAAGAACAGGAGTCTGCTAATTTTCACTGTGCTCCTTGATAATAACATCACCAGCCATTATAACCGTTACCATTGCACCCGTGCCTGATGACACAGAAGCCCTCCCTCGAGCCACCCAGGCCCGCAGAACCCAGCTTCCAGGGGATGAACGCACACACCGTGAGGTGGCTGAACGGGTTGTGACTCCGCTCCTTGGTGACCAGAGAGAGGAGCATCCAGGGCTGTGCGCCTGTGAGCCTGCTCGCCAGTACCGGGCCGGCTGCTGTGGACCCGCCGGCCTGACACCTACGTTTTATCTTCCAGGAAACCTAAGCAAAAACTGTACAAGTGATGGGTGGTCAGAGATGTTTCCAGATTTCATAGACGCCTGCGGCTACAGTGATGCCGAGGACGAGAGCAAGGTAAGAGCCCCTGCGCGACCCCCGCACTTTCCAGTCCCTTTTCTGGAAGTGCCCACGAAACGGCATCTGTGTGCTGCCCGACAAGAATTATGTACATTTCCTCTCCTGCGAAGAGCAGTGCTGCTTCTTGATGGCCAAATTGGGCAAAGTCCCTATTGCAGTTCTGTGCCCGGCATTTGGTTCATTTCGTGGTTCTGTCATTTTGGAGGCGGGAAAGCCTGATTCTCTTTGCCTGCTTTCAGTTTGCCTGAACGGCCCTGCCTGCCTGAAATGAACTGTAACGAGCATCCACTCTGCCGACAGGTTTCTTTGGCCTATCTAGGACTTTGCTGCAAAGCGGGCTGTCCAGAAGCCATGCGGCCGTGTTTTTAGCCGTGGGCCAGCAGCAGGAGACAGGACGAACAATGGAGCGTGTTTGCAAACTGAGAGACTGAGCGTGTCCCTGGCCAACAGTGCCCAGGGCGTGTTGGGGGCTCCGCCTATGGCAAGGGCTGCACTGTTGGTCCGCGTGCTGTAAGGAGGCCAGGAGGTGTGCTCAAGATGAGCCCTTCTCTGGGAACGTGATTGTTTAAATGATGTGTCAAATCAAGTCCGCTCAGCTCTGCTCAGCCCCAGGGCTGGGGTGGCTGTTCTTTCCTGCATGTTCACCCTGCAACATTGTATGACTCTGGTTTTACTTTGTTTACCACCAGGAAACCAGGTCACCGTCCCCCCTTGGGCTGCGTTCCTTCACCCCCAATGCCATATTTTTTAAAAAGATTTTATTTATTTATTTATTTGAGAGAGAGACAGAGAGAGAGCACAAGAGGGGGTAGGATCAGAGGGAGAAGCAGACTTCCCGCTGAGCAGGAAGCCCGATGCAGGACTCGATCCCGAGACTCCAGGATCGTGACCTGAGCCGAAGGCAGTCGCTTAACGACTGAGCCACGCAGGCGCCCCTGCTAATGCCATATTAATGACAGGTGAATACCATGCATTTCATGCCCCCGTCCCCTGCAAACACCCGCTGTGTGGGAACATACTTGAGGCCCTTTTAAAGAGCCTTAGGGAATACCTAGCTACTCATGCACGTTGGTCTCACTACCCTCCAACCCTGGGCCCTGCCACCCCACCATCAGTGAGACTGGTATGAATGTCACTGTCAGATCCATTTTCCTGGGGGATTAACACATCTTTTGTGTTCCTTTTTTATAAAGGGACTGTCTTTGCTCTCCTCACTAAGATTTATGGTATAAAGCCAATTCTTTTGCCACCAAATTATTAAACCCTAGAAAAGAAAGTACCTTACATTTTAGCGAGTTTCTCACTAATTGAAGGGTGTCTGGCCAACTGTCAGTGAGGATGATGGTGGTGCGTGGTGGGATCACTGGCATTGTCCAGTGCACACTATGAACCACATCAATTACCAATATCACCTCATGCGGACTTTTTCTGTTGAGGTGTGACTGACATACAAACACTGTTTATATTTAAGGTACGGGCGTACCTCACAGGATCACACCTGGCAGATACTGTGCTTTACAAACTGAAGGTTAGGGCAATGCTGCACTGTGTGGGGGGGACATATTTCCAACGATATTTGCTTACTTCATCTCTCTGTGTCATGTTTTGCTAATTCTGACAATATTTCTAACATTTTGATGATTATTATATTTGTTAGGGTGACCTGTGATCAGTGATAGGACTCACTGAAAGCTCAGATAATGATTAACATTATTTAACAACAAAGTATTTTTTAACTAAGGTATGTACGTCATTTTCTTAGATGTAATGCTACTGTACATTCAGAAACTACGGGATGGTGTATACATAACTCTTAGAAGCATTAGGAAACCAAACAATTCGCTTGACTCCCTTCATGGCCATATTTGTTTTTCTGCGGTGGTCCGGAACAGCCCGCATTATCTCCACAGCATATGCCTGTATGCGGCGTGACGTTCTGATGTGTGTATATACATATATTGTAAAATGATCCCCTCAGTCAAGCTAATTATCTATCACCTCACATATTTACCTTTTATTTATTTATTTATTTATTTATTTATTTATTTATGTATTTATTTTTATTTTGGTGAGACACAGACTTTATTCCTCTTATAACTGAAAGTTTGTACACTTTGACTAACATCCCCCATGTCCCCGACCCCTTGTCTGCTTTAGTCTTGGTGACAGCCCACCTTACAGAGGGAAACACTGAGGCTCGGGTGTGACATGACGTGGTCGGGGCCCCAGCTCTGTTTCTGTTGTGCAGTCACTGAGATTCAGCTTCTCTTGTCAGAAGTAGTCACCTTCCCCCTCGGTGTGCAGTCACCTGAGCTGCAAGTGAAGCCTGGGATGGTGCCTGCGCTCTCTCCGGCTGGCCGGGAACCACTCGGGGACCTGTGCGCACCTGGTGTCCCTCAGGGAGCCTGTGCTGCTGCGCTCCATCCTGCAGGCCCCACAGGACACCAGGGGGTCATTTGCCCCCTCAGCCAGGCTTGTGACCCGGGAAGCACGGGTGCAGAGCTGCGCCCAGGGTGTCAGGAAAAGGACACACATCCAGGATCTGATGCCACAGAAGGTCCTCTTGGTTCCTCTGCCTTCTCTCCTACCCTGGTCTTCCCTCCGCTCCAGATCAGCCTGCTGGTTTTGGAGTCTCACCACATCAGGCTTTGCACACTGGTCGGGGGCTGTCCTACACGGCAGAGCGAGACATCATGTCATTCTTCTTGTACTCACTGGATTCTGCGAGAAGGCCCCGTGAGATGTCAGCCTCTCGTGAGTCGCCTGTTGGGCAGGAAACACGAGGTGGTAGAGAGCCCCGAACACCGGGACTGATGGCTCTGGCAGCCACTGAGCTGCTCCAGCTGGAAGACAGAGGGTTGGTGCCATGATTGTGTCTGCTGAGCCTCCAGGGTGTAGCCCAAAGTTGGTGACCTGTTCGGGTCGAATCTGAATTCAGAACACATCTTCATAAGAAGATAACGTGTGGATTTCAGGTTCTAGACTAGTCCCAAACTGCTGTTTAGTTATTTAATAGGGCCAAACCAGGACACCATCCTATTGGCTTGCTAAGAATAAGCCTTGAACTGATACAGAATTCACCCGAAGCCTCAGGACTGTCCTGGAGCAGGAAGCGTTCACAGGCCCTGTTCTGCTGACCCGGCATGCTGACCAGGAGTGGGGACTGCCCTTCTTCACGATGACCAGGGCTCCAGGAGTGGCTTCAGGGCACCCTGCCACATGACACCTCCCTCCCAGGTGACCCTAATAGATGCCATCAGGCCGTTTCAGGGGCAAGAAGACAGGCCCCGGCAACCAGAACAGTCTTGGACCTCTGGTTCCACCGTCTGCAGGTATCCCAGATGCCTGCGTGGGGTGGAAGCAGAGTGTCCCCAGGCCTCCCAGTAGCATTTCTTCAGAGCCAGTTGTGGGTCCCTATTCGAGGGTGGGCCCGTCCCTATTCATTCATATTCCACAGTCGCTTCTTGGGAATCCCGGTGTTGTGAGTCTGTCCTATTATCACGAACCCAGTGTGGCCGTGGGTCGGTGCTGAGAGCTGACATTCGAGGCGATGTTGGCTCCCTTGACAAGTCAAAGCCGGCAGCTCCTCTTCCTTACGTTTCCCCTGGGCCACACTGTAGGTGGCCTTCCCAGGAAAACGGATGGAAAACTCTTCCAGGCCCTCGGAAACGTGTGTGCCTGAGCCCTGCCTTCGTGAAGCACAGTGTCCCTGCTTTTCTGACACTTTTCCATCCAGTTTCAAGAGTTATTTGTCTTCTTAATTAAACATTTCAGAGATTCTACAAATATCATGAATGCATATTCCCTACTAATGGATTAGAAAGTCAAAATATTTTAACGTGTAGACGCGAAAAGAATGAAGGCACAAAACCAAAGTAGTGACTTTTCTTCCTGATTGCAGTTCCTGCCGTTCACATACTTTGAATACTTGGTGGTTTAAGGGTTCCTGCAGAAGACAAGAACCACGCAGTGTGGCGGACGTGCAGAGGGCCCGGAGGGTCCGCGACCCCAGCTGGGTCTCCTCAGGCGGCAGAGGGGAGGCACAACCCCGGCCATGAGCCCAGTGAACTCTGCTTCCGATGTCACGCCTCGTCTTATCAGCAGCTCACTCTCCTCCCGGTTTTATGATTTTAATTGGATTTCCTGCTCTCACACAGCCAGACTCTGCCCTGGGTGTTGTGTGTGCAAACTTTGTTGGTTTCAGAATTAATTAAATTCAAGAAAAAAATTAGCCTCCACAAAAGCCACAGGCTTGGCTACATGTGGCAAGGGAATCGAAAGATAAAGTCAGGAATGGGGAGTCCCACGAAGGAAAACAGTGTCCGAAGACCCCAAGGGCCTCTCAGATAATGGCGGGAACCACTATGGTGAAGCTGCTTCACACTCTGGACCAAGGCAGCCCACAAGTCGCAGGGGGGCTTGGCGGTGGTCTGGGCCTTTATGTTCTGGGTCTCACAAGCCACAGTGGGATCATGAAGCTGGCCAGGCTTGGCTCAGACTCTGTCACCAGGTCCTGGTTTCTGTGTCCAGTCTTCCTTGTCTATGACCCTTTCCCACCAAAACCACCCTCGGGCATCTGCCTTGCCATAGGAGTATTTTCCCCTCCGGACTTTGATCTCTGAACCATTGCATGAAGTGCTTCATCCCATTAAGGATTTAAGAAGCACTCCCAGGGCCCACAAGGGTCACACCAGGAGCTGCCCTCTGTCCTTTCCCATGCCCCCACCCTTCCAGGGACATGTGGGTGTCCCCACCCATGGGGCTGAAGAAGCTGTCCTAGGGTCACGTTCTCAGCCTCAGGCGGGACTGCCAGTAGGGGTCATTCTACCTGGAGTTATCTGCCTGGTGGTCCATCCCTCCAGGCCTGGCCCCCTACCCCGGGGCTCCCCTGACCACAGCAGTCTCTTGGCGTTTTTCCTGCAGCAAAGGCTGTTTTGAGGCTCCAGTTCAGGGCACTCCCTCAGGTCAGGCCCCCAACCCATCTCCCAGGGATGCTGAGAGCTGGTGAAACATGGGAAAGCCTAGAAATTCAGCAACCACAGGTTTCTATGGGGTCAGAGGTGCCTCCTTTTCCCTGAGTATCAGGAGTCTTCCAGATGAATGTAGAATGACCCAGGGCAGCACCCGCCCCCTTGGCTTTGTTTCAGTCATTGCGCGTGACTCTGCCCTAGAGCTGCACGCTCTGCCCGGCCAGAGGACAGCCCCCCAGCCCCACACTGGCGTCCTGGGTGCAGTGGACACACAAGGTGGTGCACTCCATGTGTCTCCTATATTATATATTTGCTAACATAGTTCTTAAATAAAGAGCGCTTCAGCTAAATTTAGCCAAGAGAACTGTCTGGCATCTCAGCCTCCCCATGCATCAAGTGGACACATTTCTTCCATATTATGCCATATTCCTAAAAATATTTTTGCACTCTCCTCTCAGCTTTCAGACACACCAGTAACTCTTTCTGCCTAAACGCTGGTGTGGCCTCCCCAAGATTCCCCACCCTGACAACAAAGATCACAGCCACCCTCGTGTCCGTGGGGCAGCTGGGTCAGGCGCACTTTGGCATTTTGCTGTCCTCACAAGGACTGAGGGAGCATGCAGTTATCCCACTGCTCAGGGAGGGGTCCCTCAGGGACGTGCTGAGCAGCGGCTGTGGGACGTGGAGCCAGGACGAGAGCCCTGAACGTGGCAAAGTGTGTGCCTCCAGGTATGCCAACTAACCCAAGATCTGGCGCACCTCCACCCTGTGTTTGCTTCTGTTACAGTTGCCCATTTAGTCCAGCTTCTGAACCAGCTCCAAGGGCTGTGTCTGCTTCGTTTCGCATCAGATGGCAGGAGGGAGCTTCCCACTGTGGTTTTCAGGGGCATATGGGTCCAGCACAGGTGGACTGCTGCTCAGCCGTAGAGGGGGCAACACGAGCAGAAGCCTGGGTCAGAACGCCATCACCAGAGCACACAGCACCGCGCCACAGCCTGCTGTGGCAGAGCCTGGGCTCACGTGAGCCGGCTGACTCATGTGAGGCGGAAATCTGACCACGAACAGAGACATGGTTCAGAAGATTCATGAGACAGGCACAGTTATCAGCTATTTTTATGCTAGTTTTAACTGAACCTGGGACAATGATGTGTAATACTTGCCCAATAAAGGAATGAGTCTTTCCAAGGCCAAAGAAGAATCTGGATGAGAACTTAAGAAGGAAATATAAAGAAAAAACTGTCACTGGGGAGGGAGACCCATGGAGTCTCACAGGGGTGGGAAGCCTCCGCCAGGAGCCCAGGGCCCCGCTCTGGTGAGCACAAGACCTCCGTTTCTCGTCAAACAAAGGTGAGGACCGGGTGTGTCCACAGGACGGGGCACATGGGGCAAAACTCAGGGCTGCAGGCTGGGGCCCTGGCAGAAGTCTGAACAGCACCAGACTGGTCTTAACCTGGAACGGGGCTCTTGAGAAAGGTCTGACCTCCCTGATCCCCTGCTTTCCGTGGACTTGTCTACGAGCAGCCTTGCCAGGGGAGACAGGCATCTGGGGCCCAGGCAGCGGCAGTCTGCAGGGCTGGGGTGCTGGCTGCCCTGGCCGGACCCTCAGGTAGGGACAGGAGGAAAGGCACTGGTCCTCCGGCAGGTTGGGGAGCAACCAGGCTATTCATCGAGTAGTCCGACTAGTTTCTCCATTTGGTGTACAAATTTTAGGACTAATTGAAATAATTGAGGAAAAGATGGAAACTAGCAATATTTGTTTCACTGGGGACTAGGGAGCTCTATCAGAGACCTAGCAAAAGGAAGATGAAGTTTTGACAAAGTTCCCCTGCTGACTGTCAGTCACCTGGGTGGGCTTTGAGGGATCTGTGGCTGGACATGGGCTAGAGAACCACGAGAGCCACTGACAAAGGACAGAAGCTCCTCAGGACTGGGAGGTCCTTGTAATAGCTATGTCCTCCCTTTTAAAAACCTCTTTGTTATATTTACGACTTTCTCAGAAGGAAGCAGATATTACTTTTGTATTCAAATAAAATCTAATTTTAGTCCAAAAAAAAGCCTCTTAAATTTATGCCAAGTTTGTCAAATTATTTCTCAGTCACATTTGCCTTTTAACCCTGGACTTCGTCAGAACAATGAGGAAACCCAACTGTCACACTGTGTCTCTGTGGTGCCTTTTATGCTCGAAAGGTGCGGGGGACCCACACGTCTCCAGCCTGAGTCTCCAGGCAGAGTCTCACCATGGCGGCCTGTGTCCCGGGGAGCTGTGGGTGTGCGGGCACATCGACACCCATCGCCGGTTGTGCACAATCCCTCTTACTTCCTAGAACGTGAGGGTGAGTCTTTTAAAAGTGAGGATGTTCTCTAACCTCAGCACTGTCATCCTGTTTAGGAAATGTCACATTTTTGCTGTTACCCCATCTGCCATCTGGGCCCCAACCCTCTCCAGGTCCCGGTACA
The DNA here is from genome assembly GCF_003265705.2 of Callorhinus ursinus. Taxonomy (NCBI): domain Eukaryota; kingdom Metazoa; phylum Chordata; class Mammalia; order Carnivora; family Otariidae; genus Callorhinus; species Callorhinus ursinus. The sequence goes on along the minus strand of NW_027397161.1, from coordinate 1,652,860 downwards.
AGCTTGTCGTGACTCTTCAGGGGTTTCAAAATCTGGAACATTCCTCTGTATTTCTCTCGCACAACATTGTGTTTCTGAAGAATACGGGCCTGTGATTCTATAAACGGCTGTCTGTTGGGGTTAGTCCGATGCTTCTCACAATGACATTCAGGTCTCAGTGGGATAAAATGCTCCAAAATATCCATGGCTGTTTACCTCAGAAATGTCATATTTGGATTTTAAAAAGAAAGTCATTTTTTTCCTCCGAGCCCTCCACACCAACAAAGGAACATTCCATGTAGTGACTTAAATGAAGGAGCGGCCCCTGCCCCCCAGCGCCCCTCCTCCTTAAAATGTCACCCCTGCAGCTGCACGTGAACAAGCTGCAAAATCACATGGCCATTATCACCGCGGGCTCCAAGCGAAATAACAATGCAGAGTTTCTCCAGGAAAGCAGCCTTTATTCAGAATAGCGGTCTCAGACAGTGTTGGATGCACCCGCCACCCCACGGGGCACCTGAGCTCTCAAGAGGCATTTTCCAGGTGTCTGCTCCTTCCTCAGGAGAGCTGGTGACCTCACAGGGGAGGGGAGGAAGGCGTGGGATGCTGGCCGCATGCACGCACACGCGCACGTGGCGGCTCCTAACTCATTAGCACTGAGCTCTCTGAGGGGCCTTCCTGTGACCCCTGAGCTGTGGAGCCCAGCTCCCAAATGGAGTCAACACTTGTCCCAAATGCCCAGGTGTCTCTGATGGTTCCAGGGGGGACCCGTGCCTGTCTCCCCATGACTCTGAAAGTGAAGCATCCACGACTAGAAAGGCCCCTAAGTTACAGCTCAGGGCTCCTCCACTTTCTCCGAAGGCTGGGGCTGTGCCTCTGACCACCCAGAGGCAGCTGCCGGGAGGCTCTGGCTCGGGGCCCCTGCCCTTCCACTGCAGGGCCAGTCTGGGCTGGATGGGGAACAGGAGACCCCTCTCCAGCATGTTCGGACCTTGTCTGTGAACGCAGCACGTGTACAGAGGAAGCTTGAGAAGTATTTCTTCACCTGAATGAGGACGACTTGGGTCATTGGATTAATAATCTTTAAAACCTCTTTCATTATAAAAATGGTTTTCATTATAAAATCAAACCAAGTAACATAAATCACTTACTAAGAGCATTTATTAAGCTCTCTGTGAACTATCTTATTTAACCCCCCAACAAGCCGTGAGACACAGCACTGTTGTTATCAGCATTTCTGCCCGGGAGAAGCAGATGCAGAAGGCAATGAACCCGTGGTCTTGTGTGTTCATGGAACAGAGGCCTGAGCCAGAGGGAGAACCCACTGCCCTGTGAGCTGTAGCTGTTGATCCCAGGAGCGCAAGCACAGTTCCATGGAGACCACGGTCTGTGCCCTCACGTGGAGCATCTTTCCATGAGCTTACTTACCCTCTGTACGTGTTCTTTGGTGAGGCGTCTAGTAAGGTGTTTGGCCCATTTTTTTTTTAAATGAGGTTGTTTCTTTTCTTGCAGTTGAGTTTTGAGAGTTCTTTGTGTGTTTTGAGTGACAGCCCTTCATCATCCCCAGTCTGCGCTTGTCTTCTCACTCTCTGCCATGGTCGATCGCAGAGCAGGAGTTTAGTTTTAATGAGTCCAGCGTATCAGCTCTTAATTTCGTGGACCTTGTCTCTGGTGCTGTGTCTGTGAAGGCATCGCCACACCCAGGGTCTTCTTGGTTCTCTCCTCTGCATCTAACAGGCATTTCCTAGGTTTATGTTTTACATTCGGATCTGTGATCCGTTCTGCATTAACATTTGTGCAGCTCTGAGGTCTGAGTCTCAATTCCTGTTTTGCATGGGGATGCCCACTGGTTCTAGTAGATGTGACAAGGACATTGTGCTTCCGCCACTGAATTGCCTCTGCTCCGTTGTCAAATGTCAGTGCTGGTACTTATGTGGATCTCTGTTCAGGCTCCATTCTGTTCCACTGACCCCTTTGCCCACCAATGCCAGGCTGTCTCGATGGATGCAGCTGCATCAGTAGTAAGTCTCGTGATGCTGCCCTGGCAAGCAGTGACTCCCGTTGACCACCTGTCTGTCTCTCCAGTTATGGGGCAGCCACCGGTCCTGTGTCCTCTCCTATCTTGCAGATCCAAGAAAAGTGGTTGGTTTTTCAGTTTGTTCAGACTTTCATTCGTTACCAGGATTCAGTGGCAACTTCCAAACTTCTTACATGCAGAACTGATTCCTCTTAAAGAAAAAAAAATCAAAATAAAAGAGTAACTGTGGTCTCTCTTGGGGGATGACACCATGGGGTTCAGGCTGGAGTCTTGGCTCCACAACTTGAGGGTCCCGTGTCCTTAAACTTGCTTCTCCCCTCCTGGTGTTCAGGTTCCTCGTCTGTTAATGGGAACATGGTGATAATATTCAGTCTGCTTCCTTCCCAAGGTTGTTGGGAGAAGTGAATGAATTTTGTGTTACATTTTGTAAATTGCAGAACACTCCACCACTGTCTTGAGAATTGTTATAGTCCCCTAAGCAGAATGGCTTTAGTAGAATACCTGGGTCTTAAAAGATATTTTGCCAATAACTAGCAAGAGGAAAATTTACAATGGGTGATTGTGAGCTTCATCCTGAGTCTTGAGACCAGGAGTACGTCTTGGGAATGGGGCTTTGATGTCTTGCTGTGCACTAGGGAAATAAATGGAACCGTGGACCACATTTCCCGTAAATAGGTGGTAGTTTCCAACGATCTCTAACACATTTGTTTTAAAGAAAGCCTTGGGGCACCTAGGTGGTGCTGTCGGTTAGGCGTCTGACCCTTGGGGGTCATGAGATCAAGCCCCGCCCATAGATTCTGTGCTCAGCAGGGAGTCTGCTTGGGATTCTCTCTCTCTCCCTCTGCCCCTCCCCCAACAAATAAATAAATCTTAAATAAATAAATAAATAAACAAAAAAAGCCTCAGGTTTCCACTCTTTATGGCGAGAACAGGCACCTCCTTGTAATCTGACAGAGGGCTGCTGGTCCACAGCCTCCCGGAATCCTGCCACAACCCCAGAAACCACCCCAAAGTGAAGGCCCCTGGACTGGCACCCTACCCTTGCATGTCCTTTAGCATGAAGCAAGCACAGCCCTCAGGCCTTGCCCGCCACCACACAGGGAGTTGGGCTGTGTGAGTCCGCGTACACGCACGAGTCCTGGAGTCGGGAGAAGTGTCACCAGTGTTGATGTTGTCTCTTGGGGGCCCAGATGTCCCGTTCCTCCTGGCCAGTGGCGCCCACCCCACCCCTGCAGCCTGGAGAACATGCTTCTCCTCCCCGCCGAGTGCCCCTCTACCAGCTCCCCCCACCCACCTCTTCTTGGCCCTGCTCATGCCTTGGCCATTCAGTCTGAATTCGGAGTTAGAAATGCAGGTTAGCTCTTACTCATTCGTTTTGCAGGTGTGTTTTGGTCTTGTTCACCTGACAGGACTTACGCACCCTGAGGACAGGAACTGTGCCTTCTAATTCAAGTGGGGCCTATCCTAAGAAGAAGCTATCTGAGCTTCAGTGGTGTTTTTCCTGCCCCCGATGCAAAGGGGTACTTGTTGATGAGCAGGTAAATCATTACTAAGCGGGTTCTGGGAGAAACCATTGTTTTCCAGGCAGTGATGCGTGTGATGAAGGCATCTGTAGGTTCAGGAGAGTAGAACACAGCTGAGTGTCTGTCTCTTGACTTTGCTGAAGGGAGAGGTAATAGGTGGGCATGGCTTTTACCAGAAAGCTTCTAAGACTGTGCTGGGCTGAGTCAGGAGTCTCTGGTCTAGCCAACAGTCTTTCAATGCCTTTGGTTAAAGTGCACAGCTGGAAATCCATTTCATACCACAACCCAGCACAAACATTTCACAAAACCACATTTTCTATGCTACTCTTCTTTAAATGTTGGTCTCTGCCCACTAAATTGATTGCATAACCTACTAATGGGTTATAATAGGGTGACTGTATCATATGTCAGCCAAACCTGGCCTCTTGAGAGAGAAAGGAGGAGCTATTAATAATGACTCCGGACACCAGATGCAAGCCAGGCCCGGCCTGGGCAAATCAGAGTGTGTGGTCACCCTAGTTATGACTCACTGTTTGGAAAACATTGGCTGGGCCCTCAGTGTTCCCTGAGAAGGGCTCTGTCTGCATTGCAGCTCCAGCACAGACGTGCATTCATGGAATGAGAAAAGGCTATAGACATCACCAGTCCAACACGCTTGCTGTGAGGATCAGGAAGCAGTCCCCGGTGACAGGATGGCAGAGAAGGGCCAGCCCGGCCTCTTTCTGGGACATTGCCACCTCCCAGGCAGGAACACCAACTGAAAGCTGAGCATAGAATTTGCCTGCCCAACTCGGAAGTGACTCAGAGCAGAGGGTCCCCACCACCCGCCCCTCCAGGGCCTCAGGGGCCATTCAGGCCCCTCAGAAGTATTGAAAAGGGGAAGCGTTGCTGGACTGTTTTATCTTCCTGATTTGTGATGATGGTGATGAAGGTCTTTTCCAAGTAAATCAGCCTCAAACGTGTGATCATAACACGTGGCTCTGCATCCGCAGGGGACCCAGGGTTGTCCGGTCCTCCGACTGAAGGGTGTGGAACTCTGCCATTTGGTCACCCTGCGCTGTGGCACTCAGGACCCAAGGAGTATTGACAACCCTTTCTGTGCAAGAAAGCATCACGACTTCTTTGCTTGGGAGAAAATACCTCCACTGGCCAGGCTCTCCTGCCGGGCATTTTCCCTCCATGCCTATGAAGGCTGTGCTTCGCAGGATCTCTCCAGAAGGAGGAAAGAATACAACATTAAAGATACATATAAAATTACATATAAAAGCAAATGTTTGTTCCTGATGGAAAATGAAATCACAGGTTCCTGAAGCATCAGACATCAAGGCCCTCTTCACCTGAGATCTCTTTAAATGGGGAGGCCTCCTTGTCACCAACCACCCAGCACTCCCGGGGGCGGCAAGCCAGGGCCCTGTACCCTCAGCTCCACCGGCTTCCTGGCACAGCTGCCTCGGACGCGGTCATGTCCCTCACGAGGCCCCCTGACCCCGGCTCTCGCTCTGCATCAGGCCCAGCTGTTCGGTTCCAGCACCATGCTTGCAGCTAAGAGTAGGAAATCCATTACATCTAGTCACTGGAGAACAAAGTCGGTTAACCCACTTGATTGACCCACCCACAGTGGCTAGATCCATGAGCAACTGGGTTTTTAGGTTTCACCCTTGTTTTGGGATGGCAGGGTTTTAATAATTTATAGGCTGTTCTGGAGCAATACCATTTGGTCCTTACTTTCCTATCAATGCCCCATGAACAGAGGCCTTCAGAGAGCAGAACTGCAGCTGAGTGGGCCTGAGCCCTCTGTAGTCTTAGGAAAATGGGGAAGAGGTGCAAGAAACAGGATCTGAGAGATCAGAGCCCCCAGGAGAGCTTGTTCTGGAAGAAGTTTGCGTCCACTAGGCAGGGATGGCCTTGTCTTCTGCTCTGGAGGCCCCGCGCTCAGTCACTTCACGCCTGTCTACCTGCTGTGTTTAATGAGTTCTCCGCTCATCCTGATGTAACCCCAGACGCTGCTGTGAGAAACCTCAGCGGAAGCCCCAAAGTTCAGGGCCTGCTACTGTCAGCTTCCTGGACGAGTATGAAGTAAAAGTGTCCTTAACAAAAAGGGAGTGCTGTCACTCTCGTCTTTCCTGTTTTATGGGCAAAGGACAGAGACATGACACAGCGCCGGGGGTCCAAACCTGGATCCTCCAACGCTAGGATGTGCTTTCCCACTTATCCAGTGCCCCCTTCTGACTGTGGCTGCCCTTTCTGCTGGGCAGAGGCCATCATGCTAGCCTCCTAGTTCACCACAGATCAGGTGACGTGGTAAGGAGAGGTCTGAAAACCGTAAAGCTTTGCAATCTCCAGTTCCCGGCGGCCCACTGGGGGCTGGGTGCAGACGGGACAAGACTGGTTGCTTCAGGGAGCTCCAGCCACCACAGTGTGACCTGGTGAGGGCAGGGCAGAGCCTGGGCGGGCAGGTCCCCAGAGGAAGGGCCCTGATACGAATGCTGAGCGGTGGGTAGGAGAACCAGGGTGGAAATGCTAAGACACAGCCTGCGCATAGCAATGAAGGGAGCAAGCGGAGGCTGCCCTCTTGTTAGAGGGACCCGAGTGTGAGGAGGGGCTGGCAGCTGCCTCATGAGGGCACACAGTTTTGCTCACAAGCAAAGGGGCTCTGTGGAGGGTTTTGGGCAGGCACAGGAAAGGTCTTATGTACATTTTAATTCTGTCTGTGGTGTAGACCAGAGGTTCTGGAACGAGCCACATCAGAATCACTGCAGGCTTCTGGTCCTGGGGCAGGCAGGGACAGGTGGGGTCTGAGAGTTTGCATTTGGACAAGTCCCCAAGTGATGCTGTTACTGCTGGTCTGGGGGGTCACACTGGGAGAAACACTGGTATGGATCCTAACATCATGGCCCCACCAAGAGGAGAAAGCAGGTCTCTGAGGGTGGGGGAAGGAAGCTGGATCAGGAGGCAGAGGCTGGGAAGGTCCTGGAGCCCAGAAACAAAAGCACCGTGCAGACCCACTGTGCAGTTCTTGAAACCACGTAGCTGGTTTTAGCCACTGCTAATGAAAATAAATTTAAATTGCATTAAAGATGGAGAACTCCACATGGTTCTTTAGGGTTCGTGTTCTAAACAGTAATTCTTAGTCTTCAGTTCTGTCCACATAGGTAGCAATACAGGAGATTTAGATGTACACAGAAAAACCCCAAAAGTTGTTCATCCTGCCTCCTTGAGCAAAGACCCCAGATTGTTTTCTTGTGATATGCCTCATTCTCTTAAAAGTTGGCTGTGAGAAAGTTTCCTGTCTCTTAAGCACTGCACATAATTCTGTGGCCTTTAGCCTTGGTTCTGGCGTTGCTCAGTTGTTACGTGGTTGTTTTGCGTTCTGTTCTGGTAAAACTTCCCCAGTGCTGCCTTTTATTTGAGGTTTCTACCTTGCCCTGGAGTGTACTCTGCTTCTCAAAGCCCTTAACAGAGGCAATTTGCAAATAACCAGATTAAGCCTTCTTAAATGACTGAAAACATGAGAAATGTAAAATCTAAACCATCTTTAAGCAAAGTAATATAAATTGAAATGTGGAGATTCTTTTTTTTTAAGTGAACACAGAAAAAATGTTTTAATTTATACCTATCTCAATTACTAGCTCATGCATTATCTCCTGGGACAGTCAGTCCAGTGGTGAAAATATGTCTATGAGTTCCTCATGGGCGGGACCCTTCTCTCCCACTCATCCTGTTCCCAAGACACCTTCCTCAGTGTCTGGTTCCAATTAAGCACTGAGTAAATGCGTTGAACAGAATGAATTAAATTAACCAGTGATACCAAATACGTTCAGCAAGAAATAAAAATCTTCTATAAGAAATTGGAGGTAAAAAATTCCCAGTACAAATCACTCAAAAATGCTAAAGTATAACAGTGTTGCTTTAAAACGCACAGCTGAGATTTCAAGAAAGTAAAAAAAATCTCAATAAAAGAGCTGAGAATCAGGTGCCAGGCAGCAGGGGCGGGTGGTTTCTGGGGCAACTGCTGGATCATTATGAAGAGCTGGGATGAGCAGCATGCATGTGTGGATGGTGGTGGGCGGCTGGAGTTGAGAGCTAGACCAAAAATCTGACCATGGATGTGACAGGGAAACTTCACTTTCCAGGAGGGAAATCTAAAAATCTGTCACCACGGGCATGCCCTCCTGCAGGTTGGGTTTTCCCATTTCTGTCTTGTGCGTGGTATGGCAGCTCTGAGCTGACACACTCATGTAAGGAGTCCTGAATGGAAGCAGTGGGGGGGTACCTGGCAGAAGTGAACACAGGTGCTCCTGGAAGGAAGCATCTTTGCCAAGACCTTACAAATTCCCATAGGTCCACTCCGAAGACAAGCTTATATTCCAAATGCACAGACCACACCAAGAAAAAGCCACTGTGAGTGAAAGTCAGCAGATGACAAACAGATTACATCCTCAGAACTTCAGATAATGGAGTCATCAGGCATAGAATGCAAATAAGTGCATTTGAAATGTTAAAAAAAAAAGTGGAAATTAAAAATATAAACCTGGAACGAGATGCTCTTACCAGACCTTATAAGGGAAAAAATAGACCTAAACATGAAAGTCAAGAAGATACATGACACAGGAACTCAGACTTAGGTACCAGAGTTCTGGGATGGGGAGTGTGGGCTCCAAGAGCACAGGAGCGGTTGCAGCCGGGAGGACGGGCAGGAGACAGCACCGCTCGGGGCAGGAGGTCAGTGTGACTGCAGGCTTGGCCGGAGAAAATGCAGTGGGTGACAGCTCGAGCGAGCCACCAGTTGTCCAATTCGGAGAGCCTGACCACCCCACATACATAGAGAACCCCACAGCTGCCAGAAGATGCTGGAGATCGAGGCCCGATGGCCCATGCACATGCAAGCCACAGGGCAGGCGGCAGATACCTTCCCAGGGCCTGGAGAAGAGGAATGTCCCCTCGGAAATACGAGGGAAAGAGACATGTCAGAAAACAAGCCGACTGGATCCACAGTCAGCAGACTCTTATTAAAAATGCCCAGGAAATGGGCTTCAGGGGTAAAATGAAGACAGAAAAAAGAACTGAGAATCGAGAAAGGATGAAGCAACAATCAAGGAATGAGCAAACAAGGGAACCCAGCAAAGACTGACCGTTTAGAGCAGTGGTACAATTAGGCCGAGGGACTAAAAACACGTGAAGCCAATACTGGATAACAGACGACACAGCTGAGGGGTGATAAAAAAAAAAGTTACGTGCAGTCCACGCATAGAAGAGAACTCATCAGAAAGGTCGGAACAGTGCAAGGTCGTGCCCACGCCCTGTGGAGGCACCCTGGGCGCCAGCACCCCAGCGTCAGGGAAGCGGCTACCTGGGGTCTCCCCGCCGTCCTGCTCAGTTATCCCTCTGGTTGGAGATTGTTGGTAGGTATATTATAGATACCATCTGTTATTACATGTATAGTTTGTATTACATGTTATGGGTATATTAGATACATGATATGTACTCATTAAGTATGATATATTGTTTTCTATGCTTTTGGTAGGTTTGAAATATTGCCTTTTCCAGTTATTTAATGTGAGCTCTGATCACAAGACAAAATGGTGAAAAGCTGCTCAGGATGCCCCAGTCCTATTTATAATCTCTCACTCAGAACAGAATATAGAATGTGGACAAAGACTTAAAATTCGAGTTTTCAAGGATGTTTTCAGAATGCCAGCATGACATCTCCTCTCTTCTTGAGCTAAAAAGAATGACAACGGGACCTTGAGGTTTAACAAAGAAAAACCCTTCTAAAATCAGATTAATACATTAGCTTACCCGATCAAGCTTCATGCTAACCTTGATTGCCTGAACTATTTGAGAGGCTATACCAATTAATTTCATTTTATCATTAAATATTAACTAGAAATTCATTTTTTCCAAATTTTGTAGTTTACTTCTGAAATATGTCATTACCCATATTGAGTCTTCAATAATAAGGGTAATAAGGAGAGGGAAAGCTCTCCTCAAAAGGGCATCACCTTGATGGTAAAGAACAACAATGGGCCTGGACGGTGGGTGCAGACCAGCCTGCAGGGGTCCACTGACCTACAGATGCTGCCAAGCCCCACGAAGCTACAGGAGTAAGGCCGTCCCTCCTACCCCAGTGTTTGTTGGCTGACCCCAGGGCTGGGGATCGGCTCGGTGGGCACCATCCCCTCTCTAGAGTTTACACTAAGCTGGTGTGAACAGGGATATGGAGAAATCAGGGCCAGTGCGGAATGTCCCCTGGGTCCTCACTCCTCACGGGGTCCAGAGCAGCAAAACCCAGTTAGGTCAGGACATATTTTCAAAGCAGTCCCCTGTGGTTTCTGGGGCTCTCTCATGGGAAGCACCCCTCCAAGCCCCCTCTGGTTTCAGCTTATTTTTAGAAAATATTTTTTAGAAAAATTTCAGCTTATTTCATATTCTTGACATCGGCAGTTGACCTCGGGTTTGTGATGCATGACATATTTAATAGTGATCAGAGAGCGAAGTTGGGGACCCCCAGGTCATCCCTCTCCCTGCTCCACACAGTCACTCAGAATGAATTTTAAGGAAATAGGTGGGCATTTAGAGAGAATAAAATGTTTGGGTTCAGAATGGAGGTGGGCTGACGCTGTCTGGTGTGTCCCGAGACAGGCAGCGAGGGCCCGCGTGAAGGAAGCATTGCTTGGTCCAGTGCTGACCACCAAAACCTCACAGCTGTTTTGTTCCCTCTTTGTAGATTACGTTCTACATCCTGGTGAAGGCCATTTACACGCTGGGCTACAGTGTCTCTCTGATTTCCCTTACAACCGGAAGCATAATTCTTTGCCTCTTCAGGTAAGTATCAGAAATGAGCAATTCTGCTGTTTAAGCCACTTAGGCCCATCAGAAGAGGAAAGAAATTCTCTGTCTCCAAGCCCTCTCTCTGTGTGTTAAACCCATAAAACTCCCGTGGAGAATGCTAGTGTGAAATATGATGCTAATATTTACATTTTTGTTTAAATACTCTGCATTTCTTATATAAAGAGATAATACTGACTTTGGCTATAAGAATTCAGTTCAACTGCTGTTTACTAAATACCTAGCCATTATGCAAATCCTTTGAAAATACGGAAGAAACGTGATCTTGCCAATTGGTGGTAAGAGGGTCAAGAGACACTATAATGTGTTCAAGAGTATGAAGGCAGGAGCCAGATGTCTGGATTCGAATCCTGGGTCAGTCTCTCAGTCGCTGTGTGACCTTGGACAAATTACTTAACCTCTCTGTGATCTGCAAAGTGTGGGTGCTAATGAAGCTATGTGGCGTGTGGGAAGCACTCTGAATTTTGCCAGTTTTTTCCCTGCTGTGCAGTTAGAGTTCCCACCCAACCGAACCTCCAGTAGGTCTTTTTGGTAACTAATGACATGCAGTGTATACAGCTGGTTGGTTGGGGTTAAAGGTAGAGGCTTTGGTTTCAGAACAGAAGTGTCTGTCTAGGAAAAGCTAATAAGTATATTCAGGACTAAATCTGTGACTTGAATATCCCCAGCACTAAATAAACCAGATGATATTCCTCTTATTTTAACAGGAATTTGATCACCACAGGTCTTATTTCTCTTTATGCAAATATATTTCACATGTTGAAATATATCACAGTATTGTTGAAATAAATTACAGTATTCAGATAAAAACAAAAATATAACAAATGGAATATTTCAGAAACCAACAGATAATCCATTAGGAGGTCCATACTTGGAAATAAACAAGTAAAGACTGTTGTAGCTGAGAAACCCATCAACTGTAATATACTTTCCAGGCATCTCAACTCCATCAGGAGGGTGGGAATCCTCAGAAAGAGTAAGTCAGCAGCTGTAATGAAGAGCTTATACTTTGGAAAATGTGGGGACAGTCCATCATATTCTAGTTCTGGAAAGAAAAGAATAGAAACTCTTGTGCAACATTAATATCTATTCTATTCTACTATCTTCTGTTTTTTACTATGCATTTTTAAATCTTCAAATTGTTGAAGATAAAAAAAAAGAAAGGAAAAAGTTAGGGAGGTAAGCTGGCACAGGGTAACTTGAACTGGAAAAGTTACAGCTTAGTTTTAAAGAGCCCCCATATTGAACAATCCATGTTCTTGACATTGGCAGTTCACCTGGGATTGGCGATGCATGACATATTTAATTAGCCAGCCTACGGGTATTTTGAATTATTGCAAATGTGGATGTTGGTCTATAAGAGAATCTCAAATGGTTTCATGACTATCAAACAGTGTTCCCTACGCGCACATCCTTAGTCACCTACTGGTGACACCTGCTGTGTATGTCCTTCTGCCGTGTTCGGTGTGTCCTGGCTGCTGGGACCAGTGCCGGGAGCTGGTGTACGGTTTGCAGGTCTGCCTTCCTCCTGGGCCACAGAGACTCGAACCTTCCTGCCTCTGTCCATCAGCTGTGCTTGCCTGTCCGATGCCACAAGTGTCAATTCCAAACTCCGTATTCTAAAAATAACTTCGTCATCCTGGAAATTTTACCCAGGAAACAACTTTTTACAACCATGAAGCATCTACTGTCCATAATAGCCCCATAGCTAAGAAAGCATTAAGTAACCACACTCTTATTTTACACACAGAGAAACAGAGCAACTTGTCTCCTAAGGCAGGTCCAAATCTCAGCGTAGACTGGGATCACAAACACACCACCTAGTTTTGCGTGGGACTCACTGGGCAGTCCTTGCAGCCACCGTCTTTGAGGTCCAGGCACCTGACAACGTAGCTCCGGTCCCCACAAGCCCAGGTTGCTAACAACACACACCACACTGCACATTGTATAGGTGTTCATTAAATTAGTCCCGACGGCAGCTCCCGCAGGTCAGTGCTGTTCCTGTCCCCATGTCACCAGTTAGAGCAGGACAGCCCAGAAAGGTGCTGCCCACACCTCTGTTCACCACCTCACCTTCAGGAACTGGGGTTCCATTTCCAGCCGCCAGAAAGGAGCAGATTCCAGCGTAGTTTCTCTGGAAGCCCCAATTTCAGCTGCATCCATCGTCCTGTGTAGATCCATACTTGGAAGTGAGATTTTACAAAGAGCAATGAGTGATGAAGAGAGCATCACTCAGAAACTCAGCAAACATAATTTATTTGGACGGTTGCTAACTGGAGTGAGTGTATGCTCATGTCTGAGAGACCGCCATAAATCCCAGACCCCACTCAGCGGAAGACATGGGCAGGAGAGAGTGAGGAGGAGAAAGCAGAGGGCAGAGGTCTCTGAGAGATGAGCCCAGCCCCCATGAGGAGCAGTGGGCACAGGCCGGCGTGGGGGCAGGCACCGGCTTCTTGGGGGGAGGGGCAGGCTTTCACACTCATCTCATGTTTCCTTTTATTATCCCAATTTTCCCCTTTCAGACTGTCAGTTATACATTTTGTTCTGCTGCTTCTAGGCATCTCCCAAAATTGCCACACATCCTTGTCTCATAGGAGTTAACCTCCAATCACTTTTTTTCCACTTCCCAGTCAATTCAAGACTTGACAACATTTTCATTCCATTTACCCCCTCATGCCTTTTGTGTTATTGTAATGTATTTTAATCTGACGTCTATTTTAAGGCCGTAGGCATTATAGCTGTCGTTTACGGTCAGGGGTTACTTGGAGATGCCATGTGTTTATCTTTCCCGAGGCTCTCCCTTCCTCCTGTGTCTTCATCGGGGTCATCTCCCTTCTGCCTGCAAACCCCCTGTAGGATTTCCTTCAGCACAGGCCTACTGATAATGAGGGCTCATGGTTTTTGATCACCTGAAATCATCTTAATTTTGCCTCATCTGAGGATATTTTTGAGAGTATTGAATTCTTTCTTGGCAGTTTTTTCTCTCATCACACTAAAAATGAACATCATCTTTCTTTTTAAGAGTTAGCAGCCTAGGACGCCGGGGTGGCTCAGTCGGTGAAGCGTCCGTGTTTGACTCAGGTCATGATCCCAGGGTCCTGTGATCGAGCCCCACACTGGGCTCCCTATCCACCGGGGAGCCTGCCTCTCCATCTCCCTCTGCCTCTCTCCTCGGCTTGTTCTCTCTCTCTCTCTCTCTCAAATAAGTAAATAAAATCTTTAAAAAAAAAAAAAGTCAGCAGCCAGTCTCATCACTGTTCCACTGAAGGAAGATATCTTTTTTCTTGGGGTGCTTAGAAGCTTTTTTTACTTGTCTTTGGTTTTCAGCTATGACACTATCATGGGACTCAATGTGGTTTGCTTTGTATTTGTCCTTCTTGGGGTTAATGGCATTTCTTTAGTCTCATTATTTTTTTCGTTTCCAAAAATTCTTAGCTAGTATTCTCTAAATATTGCTTTTACCTTATTGTCTCTCCTTTCCTTCTGAAACTCCATTCTTATGTGTTCAACAGTGTTTTCACCATTCCCCATATATCTCCTACTCTGTTTCTATACTTCCTGATGTGGGAAACAAAGGCAGAAGAAAAACTATTATATTTCCTTACCACCTACAGCCCACTGACAAGTCCTTGAAACAGGCAGAGTGACCTTCCTCTAGGGATGACTGGTTGTTAATATTTTGCTAAGGGCAAAAGGAAATCTTAGCCTGACCCCCAGGATCCTGAGTCTACTTTAACATGTAGAAATTACTACATCAAAAACTAATGATGTGGGTCTGGGTGGCTCAGTCGGTTAAGTGTCTGCCTTCGGGTCAGGTAATGATCCCAGGGTCCTGGGATCAAGTCCCGCATCGGGCTCCTTGCTCAGCGGGGAGTCTGCTTCTCCCTCTCCCTCTGCCCCTCCCCCTGCTTGTTCTCTCTCTGTCTCTCTCACAAATGAATAAATAAAATCTTTAAAGAAAAAACAAACTAATGATGTATTGTATGGTGACTAACATAACATAATAAAATTTAGAAAAAAAATTAAAGAAATTACTTTGAAAACTTCCTTTATCTTTACCCCCCAAGATCCATGTTGGCCATCATCCTCCAAGCACATGGCCCACCCGTACACACCTGAAGGTCTCACGACTACGGTTTGACTAGACAGTAGTAAATGGCCCTTTCCTAACAACAGCCAGCCTCCTCAAGGTCCTGGAAACCTGCTTCCAAATTCCTTAGAGACTTACGCTGTCCCTAACCCCCTCCTGACTTGAAAGTATATAATGGACCACTCCTCACAACCCCAGTGCAGCTCTTTTTTTTTAAATTTTTTTATTGTTATGTTAATCACCATACATTACATCATTAGTTCTTGATGTAGTGTTCCATGATTCATTGTTTGTGCATAACACCCAGTGCTCCACGCAGAACGTGCCCTCTTTAATACCCATCACCAGGATAACCCATTCCCCCAGCCCCCTCCCCTCTAGAACCCTCAGTTTGTTTTTCAGAGTCCATCGTCTCTCATGGTTTGTCTCCCCCTCCGACTTTCTCCCCTTCATTCTTCCCTTCCTGCTATCTTCTTCTTTTTTTTTTAAACATATAATGTAT